>NW_027468685.1:30798506-31128506 GCF_046254945.1 Alosa pseudoharengus
TAGACAATTGAACCTTTGCCGTCAGAACTTAAATATTCGTTGAAATATTCATGGTTGTATAACTGCAATCAATGTGCTAGGAAAGCTTTGCATTGCATTAAAATGCTATATGCATTAAAAGGTATCTTGACTAAAGTGCATCCCTAAAGCTGGATCAGGCAGCTGGTCCTTCAGCGTCAGCGCTAAAGATCTCTAATGATGTCATCCCATGTTTTGACTCTAGGCTGTAAGGGTTGTAGGGCTGGTGTGACGTGTCATATCATTCTTCTGGGTGGTATGGATCTGCTTTGCAGATTTTCTTGCACAGAATCCATTTCCCCCTCTTATCTTGAACCTACTATTTCAAAATGGATCTATGAAAGATCCAATCCAACCCCAACAGACAACAACAAATGGTATGAAATATATGCGCTATACTCCAGATATCTCATGTCAAATCAAAGCCCAACAGCTGCACCCTCATTCCTGGAGAATCAGAATGATGCATCTATTTCAGTCACACTTTTGCCCCTGACAATGTCCCAGTGTTTCTGTGCTTGAAAAGTATAGTTTGTAAAGACATGGACATGCATTAAATGTCTACTATGGCCTACATGGTCAATAGCTGATGGCATAATAAGTGAACATAATGCCCTTAATAGTAATGCATCACTAAAGAACATCAGATTATAAATGATCATTACCCCTTTTCTTGACCTAATGCGCTAATGTGTTCGACATTCATCTACTAATCCCCTGCAAACCACCAAGCGAGACTTATAGCAGAAAGATGTATCATTAATTCACTGTGGTTAATGGATATCCTATGACATTGGCTTGCCATTTAAGGCACAGTATCATGCCTGCTATGACATAATTCTTTTTCACAGTAATTCAAAATGGGTTTGGGGGGAGTAAGTAAATGTTTACTTAAAATCTGTTTGAATAGTTCCAGCCGAATAGCAAAGGCCAAGAAAGTGATGTGGAACCAAGAAAAAAATTAAATAGCTCCGGAATGAAAAGGCCAAGGAAGTAATGTGGCACAAAGAGAAAGAAAAAAGCTCCAGAATGCAAAAGTGCAAGGAGTGGCGAACACAACACAAAAGCAATTCCCTACCTACCCCTATCTCCATTACCCTCTGTGTCCCTTTTGTTATCTCACTAACCCCCCTGCGGTGAACTACCAGTGGAGGTGTCACTCACACCACTCACATGCTCTCAAACAATCTGCCAGGTTCAAGGTGTTTGCCATGTTTGATAAAAAGATTGATAATCTATTTGCTAAGCAATTAACAGTAGAAAAATAACAAATGACTTTTTTCTGTCTGTCTCTCTCTCTCTCTCTCTCTCATCCTGTCTCTCTCGCTCTCTCTCTCTCTCTCTCTCTCTCTCTCTCTCTCTATACCCCCAAGAATATAGATTCTCACTCTTCCACCCAAAGGATATAGCCCGCTCAGCTAAGCTGTCTGTGGTGCCATGGTCACTGGCATGTGAGTCAGCTCTCTGCCAAAGAGATCCTGCTGATTCACAGGTGGCTCCATGTGAACTGGGCAGCAAACAGTTAGCCAGCCATATTGGGCGCTGGACTCAGGCCTCGCCTCGCCTCTGTCCAAACACCAGAGGAGGATGGGAAGGGACGGCACTTTTTGGTTCTGTGCCCAGAGGTCATCAGCTAAGGTGCTCAGAGTAACCATGGTGATGCAACAGTGAGAAAGCCTCCAACAAAGTGCTAATTACTGACAGGCTAATCTCTCTTGTACAGAACACAACACACACCTGCCTGCCCTAACACACACACACACACACACACACACACACACACACACACACACACACACACACACACACACACACACACACACACACACACTTCTTGATATACACACATTTCTATCTCATCTTCATTTTCTAAAACAAATGCACATTTGTAGCTTATGCATACACTACATGCATGCATACACATATTTTCACATGATACGGGCATTCGTTCTCTGTCACAAACACATTCTTACATGGATATAATGTACATCTCTCTCTCTCTCTCTCTCTCTCTCTCTCTGACATATACACTCTCACACACATTGCATCGTTGCTGTCATCTAGTCGTACAGTCTGTGAGTTGTGAGTTGGTGTGAGTAATGCTTTGACAAATGTTTAAAAGAGGGAGAAAACAGAGATGGAGATGGAGAGAGAGAGAGAGAGAGAGGGAGGAAAAGAGACACCACATCCCCATATCAGCAAACAATATGACTCATGAGCATTTCAAACACCATTAACATCTAAAACTGACAAACAGTTCTTTAGCTTAGCAGCTCTACTTACTGGAGCTGACAAAAATATCTTTATTTAGCACCTAAATAGGTAGCAACCTGTTGATATTTCATCTCAGTACCTAGATGGCATTGGGGAACATTGCATGTGTGCATGTGCATGCATCTCAAGTCTTTAGTCAAAACTGAAAACGCTTGATGATGCAACAGGCAGCACTCTTAAGGCAAACCTAGAAATGCTGAAAACGTTTTATGGTTATGTTTTATGTTTTATGATAACATATTCCATACACTACTTTTTAGATGAAATGAGTCTTGTGAAATGCTGCACAAACAAAACATGCTGTTGAGTAAATAATAAAAAAAACAACAACAACATGCGTATCATGTTGAGTGTTATATTTTTTATTGTCTCTTATTTATTTCCATTTCAATTTTTTCTTCATAATATAAGTCCTTCATGTTTCGTTGTTCAGTTTATTAAAGAAGAAGGCCTATATTATTATTAATACAGTTCAAACAGCATTGTAAAACTGTATCAGCATACACAATGATCAATATAAAACTGCTCTCTGCTCTGATCGCTGCTGATCTTTACCTTCTCATAAACAAAGCAAATCACTTCTACTGTAGGATCATTGCTGCCCCCAAGTGGTGGAGTGATTCTACACTAAGGCTACTTAGTTTTATCCTAAGATGAACCAGCCATTAACATCATAAATAAGAAAGAAGTTCATCAGGGCCAGTTCTAACCTACTACATTTGGGTGGGCTGGTAGATATTTTGGGTGGACAACATAGCAAAGCGGTCAAACTGGATCAAAATTGACCACAAAACACAAAATTGATACTATAGTTTAAGTTACTGCAGTCAGCAGCCAGAGTTTTGTTGAAGAAAGTGGCTTTGTATTATTTTATCAAAATACTTTATAGGTGTATTTTTGTGGCATAATACTGACAAATATTTTTGGTAAAACCAATAGCCTACTTTTGGTGATGTGATGACATCATAAAAGTGCAAAACAATGAATGTAGTCTCTGACTGGTGCTGACTTTTTTACTCCCTCTCATACCAACCTCAAGTTTCTTGAGAACTTTAATCATTCATTCGGAAATTCGGTTGTGGTTGCCCTGCAACATTGCTCAATCTGGGCATGCATTGACAATGTCAGAGACTTGTTTCCACTTTGTACTGCTTGACAAGTTCAGTTGTAACTTTTTTAGTGAATCTCTGATACATTGATGACAACTGATGCGATGTAACAGGCAGGTCATAGTTGTCCTGTTGACTGTTTGCTGATTATGGCATGTCTCATAGGCAGAGAAAATCTGTCGCTTTCAAACACTGTCCACTTAATATGACAGAGTGAGTGTACTGATGAAGGAATAGATTAAATAGACAGATATGGAAGGTTTGCAAAGTGATATCACGCTCACTTTATTATAGTATTTTAGTACTTTCAAAAATACAGTATTTTATTTTGATATATGGTGTGGCTAATGCATTTTGTAGTTTATTTTGATACATTTAAAATGTGATATTTTATTTTAAAATACGTTTTGATGTATTTTTGTCCATCTCTACCGACAGCTAGCAGCCAGGCAGCTAAAGTGCTTCACTCTGTAGTACAGTATGCTGTGTTTGGAAAATAGGCTCCTGCTAGATTTTCATGTAAAAATTTATTTTTTTGCATGTTTTGCTAATATAGAGTCTAAGGAACAAGATTTGTTTGTCTTCAAATTTTCACAATCCATCTTTAGTGTTTTTATCTGTATGTTTTAAAATAAGCGATTATATCTAGTCCGAACAATTAATTTACAATTAATTCCACTTTTTGCACACAAAACCTGCATATAATGTAGAAAGGTTGTTGGTTCTAAAACAATATAACACATAGTGTGTGAAAAGTGTAAAAACACCTCCTCCCTTGTTGCCTATGTCAAAATCAATTTCTTAATCTTTGCTTTTCTTGATGTTTTCCTTGACCTGCCATGTCACTCTATTGTCTACCTTAAGATAAATTTGTCTTGGAAATAATCTATAATAGTTCAGGTGTGATGAGTACATGGCATCCTCATCAGCTTGGCCTGCTCATCTGCACCTTTAATTGATTAATTGTTAGGACACCTGGTGTCCAGGGTGTCTTTAAAAGGCACCCTGATGCATTGTGGGTTAGAGAGCAGGCGTAGGGTTGTTGGTGGCAGCAGCAGACCTGAGGTCTTGGTTTTGTTAGGTTTTGGTATTTCTTTTCTTTCATTTATTTAGCACCACTACATTTACTCAGTGCATCCATACATTTGCCTACACCACTGACTCTACT
The DNA here is from genome assembly GCF_046254945.1 of Alosa pseudoharengus. Lineage (NCBI taxonomy): Eukaryota > Metazoa > Chordata > Actinopteri > Clupeiformes > Clupeidae > Alosa > Alosa pseudoharengus. The sequence goes on from NW_027468685.1 coordinate 30,803,076, forward strand.
GACATATTCAGGGTTTTTCTAATTATTTTGGGTCGGTGATGTTAAACGCTCTCAATAAATTATTGTTAATCTTCTCAGCGGTGTGGCGTATGCCCTTGTTTTTGTCTTTTAAAGACACCCTGGACACCAGGTGTCCTAACATTAATCAATTAAATGTGCAGATGAGCAGGCCAAGCTGATGAGGAGGCCATGTACTCGTCACACAGGCAACACAGTACACCACTAAGTGTCATAGGCATGGGTAGTTAAGTAGCAGTGGGCAAAATTAACAAACAAAAGAATATAAGGTACAAACAGACAAACCAACGATATAAGTTACAAACAAACAGACAGACAAACCACGGATGGCTCTCTTACAGCCTGAACTAATACAAAAAACAAATAACTCAAGGGAAAACATTGGTCAAACACTAAACCATGTGCATTTGCTATCTTTAATCTGGTACGCCCTCCAAATGAGCCTGGGACAGTTGGTCGAGGCTAAAGTTAACACCATCTTGATCACTGTGATGCTAAGCACTAGTCCTGGTGTGGACTATGGCTACCCTCAACGGGTCTCCAACTGCAGGGTTATTGAGGTCTGGCTCCCTCCCGATACCCCCATGAGGCTGTGGAGCAGCCAGTGCTGATGGGATGGATGATTCTTGACTGGTGGGAACAGGTTTAAGCTTGGAGCGATGCATGGTCTTAAGGGGGCCCTCTTCCCCATACGGCCTGATCTTATAGTGTGTGCCAATTCCATCCAGACACTCCACAATTTCATACTTGGTAGACACCCATGTATCCTGGATTTTGTGTCGACCGTGAAAATGGTTCTTGCAAAAGAGTGTACATGTACATTACATTTAGCAGACACTTCTTGACCAAAGTCACTTACATACTGTATTTCAGCTATATTACAAGGGATCACATTGTCCCCGGAGCAACTTGGGGTTAAGTGCCTTGCTCAAGGGCATAACAGTGGAAGCCAGGAATTGAACCAACAACTTTCAGGCTACTGCACGCTAGCCCAGCTCCTTAACCACTACACTACCACCGCCCACTAGAAAAAGACTAGAGTGCCAGGTGTAAGGGTACGGTGTCAGGACCACCATGCCTACGATATGCCGCAGCCTCTTCTAAGTGTCTCCTAGCACTAGAAGTCAGGTACTCTTGATGTTGCACCACCCAATGAGTCGGTGGATTGTCCCTGTTATCACCTCCAATATTTCTAAGTAGGTGGTCGACTGGTAACTGGCTTCTGAGCGAACATCAGCTCGTATGGGGAGTGCTGTGTGGACTGGTACATGGTGATATTATAGGTGAACAGGACCTGAGGGAGCAACTGGGGCCATTTGCGCTTCTTTTCAGGGGGTAAGGTCCTGAGCAAGTCATGAAGTGTCCTGTTGAAATGTTCACATTGACCGTTCCCCTCTGGATGATAAGTGGTGGTTCTACTCTTTGTTATGCTGTAGATGTCACACAGGTGCTTCAAGCTCCCCCTCAAAGCTGCGCCCCTGATCAGAGTGGATTCTCCTGGGCAAGCCATACTGTACATAAAATCATCTCTCAGTTAGAATCTTAGCTATGGTGGAAGCTCTCTGATCAGGGGTGGGAAAGGCCTGGGTCAACTTTGAGAAAACATTTGTGACTACCAGAACATTCTCTTGTCCTGTGCTATCCCAATCCAAGAGAGTAAAGTCAATAGAGATTATCTACAGTACAAAGGCTTAGTGGCTAACAGATTTTCCAAGAAGGTTCTGGCTTGGGTTGTCTTGCTTTAGCAACCACACAGTGCTCACACTCAGAACACCACTTTTGCACCTCATGCCACATCTGGGGCCAGTAGCACCTCTGGCATATCATATCTGTGGTCCTGTCCACCCCCAGATGGCCATGGTTGTTGTGTAGGCTAGTGAGCACTTCGACTCGCAACACCTTGGGCAGTAAAAGCTGCAGCACTGGATCTCTGGAAGGAGCAGCCTGGATCGCTCGGGACAAGGTCCCATCCACTTCCTGTATCTGGGACCACTGCTTTATCAGCTGCTGGACTTCCCTTGGTTCACTCCACTTGTCTTAACAGGTAGGTGGTCGTTCCTGTCGCCAAAACCACAGGTATCTGGAAATACAGGGATCAGTCCCTTGCAGGACTTTCAGGTCTCTTTTGGTTCGACCAGAGATGGTGTCCACCATACAAGATTCTGTCATCCAAGAGTCTTGGATAGGTGCACTCGAGGCTTACATGTTGGCTATGGCAATCGGCAGGGGGACGTCCAGACCGCATGACACAGATAGCAAAGTGTTAGTGGGGCTTGTGGGAAGCCTAGAAAGGGCATTGCGGTTAGCTGTCCCAGGACGATATTTGATGTTGTAATCAAAGAGGGCAAGCTGAGAAACCCAGTACTGTTCCAGAGCGCCCAGTTTCGCTGACTGCAGGTATTGGAGGGGATTGTTGTCAGTGTACACGGTGAACTTTTTGCCCAGGTCGATACTTGCATTTTTTTTCCGTGATTGCCCACTTGACTGCAAGGAGTTTGAGTTTCATGGCACTATCATTTGACATGTTCCTCTCACTTGGCCGCAAGCCCCGGCTAGCAAAGGCTATTGGTCGCCGTAACCCATCCTCCTCCTGTCACAGAACTGCCCCCAATCCTGCATGGCTTGCATCCGTCTCTAAGATAAAGGGACGACTGAACCTAGGACTGGAGCTTGAACAAGCCGTTCTTTTAAGGCTCTGAATCCAGAAAGTTCTGAAGGCAAACCTGAACCTGACTACATTCAATGTTAACTATCTAATATTCAGATGTCTCTTTTTTTGTGATTGAAATGTATGCAAATTAGTGCATGATTAATGAGATATTGTTAAATTACATCCATAAACATATATTTTCAGAAAACTTGTAATGCAAAAAAATATTGTCTCTACATAAATAATCAACTAGTGTTACTTGGAGTTGGAGTTACATTTTTGACCTTATTCACCCGTTCTATGTTGCCTACGGAGGCCAGTTTTAGGCCGCAAATGCTGATTAGCAGTAGCCTGACGAGCCAGACCCACATTAAAATGTAGGGTCTGGGCACTCACCGTTCTCAGTGCTCAGTCCGAGGGGCGGGATAATCAGTTGTCTTTCAAATTCTCTCTGCACGCAATAGGACAGCGCTATGAGTCCCATGCGTTTCCCACCAGCGGAGCTAGTTGGCTAGTTCAAACTTTTGCCAACTTAATAATAAAAGCTTAACTCGTGTCACACTGTTCGCCAACAGCAACATTATCTTATTTGTTTTCAAGTAGCAGGGAATTCAAACCAAACCGTTTCAACATCAATCATTATGTTAAGCCCGCCTAACGACTCTACACGATTTGATTGGCCAGATAGAAGTTTAATTTTTCGAGCTCACAAGCCAACGGAGAGTTGCTAGACTAGCCCTGGCAGCAAATTTAATTTGCTGCCGCTAGGGTGCATCTAGATTTCTAGGCTAGATTAGCAGGTTTAAAACTAAAAAATCAGCTAAGTAAATATGATATTCAGAATCAGCACCCAAAATTAGGCAAAATACCCTCTTTACCAGTGTTTTCTCGCATTTGACCCCCAAGTGATAGTAGTCCCAGTCTTAATTATGCATTATATATATGATGATGTCATCTAAGTGTGAAAATGGATTGTGAAAATGTGAAGACAAAAAAATCTTGTTCTTTAGACTCTATACTAGTAAAATATGCAAAACCCAAAAGCCCACCCTAGCCCCTTCCTAGAGCCGGCCCTGCCTTTCATTGAGTTGACAAAGATTAGGGGGCAGTGGGGCCTGCCGGTAGGCTCAAATAGATGTGTGCAGAGACCACAGATCAAGTCAGACACCTCTCTGCGGCATTTTGAGGCCAAAATCAATCAATCGACCACTCAACTTAGAAAACAGGGCAATAGTATGGAGTCAAAATAGGGTAATTTGTGAGCTTGTGAAAAGATTTTTACATGTGGTTTTGCAACTGTGTAAAACGATTTATGGGCGACAATAGGCCTACTCAAGGCAGATGAAATAAAGACACAGGTATGCTGTGTGTCTGCAAGGTCTAAGAGTGGTTTCACTTGAGAAACATTTTAAAGTTAGTAAAAGAAAAAGAAAAAAGTAAAAGCAGGACTGAGTGTGACTAACTGTTTGAGTGTGAGCTTCCGGTAGGCTAATACTGTCCTATTCACCCAGGCTCCAGGCCTATATCTCACCCAAACAAAAGCTGCAAGAAAGCTGTGAGTGACTCATGCTTGATGGTAAGACAACATTCACTGAGCCAGCATCATCTATTTGTAGTTTGTGAAGTTTAAGCCCATGCGAGGTCGGGCCCTATAGAGACAATGCAGTCATTTAATTGCAATATCACTTCTTTCATTGAATGACTGGCAAATTCCAGTTGATTAGGAGAACACCTTCACTCTATAGATAATAAAAACCCAAAGGAGATGTTTTTTTGTCAAGGTGGGCGATAAATAATTTCTAAACCTGCTAAATCTTTTAAACCATGTGTGCGGCTAGATATTAGAGCCGATACTGTTGCTGTTGACAGTTACTTATCTCTTACACATATATAATCTTTGCAGCGCTACACAACCAGGTCGGCCGAGAACTGCACAGTGTTCAAATAAATAAATAATTTAGTTAACCAAATCAGGAGGGGATGTAACGTTATGCAATAAATCACTTTCCTTTTAATAAAAATGTGTCGTATTATTTAACTATACACTTCTACACGCTTAGAATTTGTGTCGATATTTTCTTTCAGGCATATCCAAAGCAATACACATTACGAAGGACCTAAGGACCTCAAGTTTTGAACGGTTTTGAAGTGAAAGCAAAAATCACGCTTTAACCACCTTACTTTTACATATTGGTTAGCTAATAGCTATCACAAGTGTTTATTCTCAAAAAAGTTAGTCGCTTATAGAGGACTAGCTGAAAATGTTTGTGCCGATTGACGAAACACGGCCTGCCTTTAAAAGCTACACTTTGATACTGGTTTGTATATTTTATTTTGCTTTATCATTGCCACTTCCAGGTTGTCATGAGCAAAACTGACATCCAAGGCTATGTGTCATGCATTGTTTTAAAATTGTTTTTGTTTGTTTGTTTTAACAGCCAGCGATATCAGTTGGAAATGTTGGGCAGCTTGCGGCAGACCTCATCATATCGACGCTACAGTTGCAAAAGATCGGTTATTTTCACACCGACGGCCTTATCCCGATGGTAGGGAACAACCCATACGCGACTTCGGCAGAAAACGCTAACGATTTGAGCACCAATGCAGAAGGTAGCATTTTCTTGAAAAAAAATAATAATTGTAATTGCATTTGAAAGTGAGTGGAGAGTCTGGTGCTGTAATTTCTTTAGTCTTTTCATATCACTTTTCTCTTCCTCCAGTATATTTTTCTAAAGATTTGAAACTCACCGTGCTCCAGATAAGGGCGCCTATCCTTCAGGTTCGCATGTCTACATTATTTTATATCAGTGTAGTTTAGCTAATTTGTCTCAGTTCGGCCATTACACATTCTCTGGTTGTTATTTATCTTGTAGACAAAGATCAAGCAGTTTCGGAAAAGCATTGTTTCTTGGATAAAATCAAGTGGATTCAGCAAAACCGTTCTGCTGTCAAGTAGCCATGCATACCAAAGGGATGACCAACAGCTTGAGGGGTAAGTACATCTATCACAATTTAGTTATTAAATATCTAAAGACAGTTGCATCCCTTGCTTTTCATATTACTGAAACTGCATATCTAGATTCTACCCTTTGAAATTGGATTTGTGTGTTTGTCCTGTTAACATCATTTAAATCATTAATATTGGCATCTCAGCATCTAATATTATGAGGTCTGAATTGGTGTTAGAGTGCTTTTAAGAAGCTAGCCACAATTTGTTTTTCAGTCAGTGCAACTTGACCCATATTCTTATTTGGTTTGCCCAAGCTGGATAGATTGTGGCTAATGATAACTGTGGAAACTCTTTGGATAGGTGATGTGCACAGGACCAGATAACAACTGAAATTTCAACTTCAACTGGAGCTTGTGTGACCTATAGAGTACACAGCTGGTCACTGGTTTGCATAATATGATGTATTTATAATGTATTAATGTTGTTAATGTGGTTCGGTTTGCATTTCCCTGCTTCTTCAGCACCCCTCTGCGATACCTGCTCAGTCCAGCACTACAGCAAGAGGCAGGGCCGAGGATTAAAGAGCTGGAGTGGAGGGAGATGGAGAAGGTGTGTGCCTTCCCAGGCATCAGTGACTCTGAACAGAGACTCTTCATCCCTGGAGGGGGCATCACCAAGGGTCTCTACACTGACTGGTAGGATCTGATTGCAGATCAGTTACTGTAGCAGAAACAAGTTCAACAAGTACTGAGAATCATTGTAGATGCAGATATCTAACGTGACAAAATATCCTTTGTAGAACTGAACTTTTGTTGGTTATTTTACTTTAGTGTATCTAGAATGCCATTTAGCAAATTTTAGTTTTTACAACATACTTAAATTCAAACCTAAATGGTCATGCGAAGGAGCAATACTCCAAATGTTTGTCTGAAATCTACTGTAAGCCCTTCATTCTTTTTTGAATCAGTATTATCTATATGGAGGAGCTATTTAATGATGGGAAAAGGCTAATACCATTATTACTGAATAATGAAATGCTCTACACTGGTTGTGAATAGGAAGTTTTGACATTGATGGACTTGAAATGTGAATGCTGTGCTACTGTCTCTCTGTATTTAGCTGCAATGAAGACATCCCCATGGCAGTGGTGTTGATGTTCTGCTCGGAGGGAGACAACATCCCTGATGCCTTTGCCTTGGGAAATTATCTAAACGACTGGCTCCACCTGCTCAGCAAACCTGTAAGTATTTCTGAACCAGATGCATTCAGTTAGTTCAGAGAGCAGAAGCGCTGGGAAACATATCACACAGTGTCCCCCATTACTGCGCTGCATAGACTGAAGCACTAAACATAACAGGACAATGTCATATACTAAATCAGCTTGTGGGAAAACACATTGTCAATTGGAACATTAACTGGGGTGTTAAATCTTCCAATGTCTCATTACTGCATGGTAGAATAAAGCGCTTCTTGACACTACATGAAAATATCATGAACATCATCAACTTGTCGACACATTGTCCACTGTTTAACCTTCTAATGCCAAAGTTACTTTAGGTGTTTGAATAAATTTGATAGAAAACATTATAAGAACGTGACATATTACCAACCGTCACGTATGTCCAACCTCTTACGTGTGTGTGTCACTTAATATTCATTTCTATACAAACCAAGATGGCGGATTCCTAAAAAAAAAGCGAGCACCCACACCATACGTTTATCTCAATTAGCTATGTACCAAAAATTACATTTTATCATGACTCGAAGAGCTGTAAACAGTGTTGTAAGGCTGCGTGTACAAATCCGCTTGGAGCTCCAGTGGAATTTTGAATTGCTGACGAGAATTCTTGGGCTTACCGTTGATGTGCTGTGAGAAAGGTTTGGAATAAGCACCCACCAGCCCAGCACTAAACTCCGAGCGTGGTAAACAAAATCGGATATTTCAGGCAGTAAGAACCAAACTAGATTTTGTTCAAATCTACACACCTGGCTACTGAAAATGTAAGGTTAATTTAGCAAATGTTATTTTGAAGTATTAAACGTTGTTTTATATTTTTTCGAACGAAATGGTTGGTAATTAGCACGTTTACGATACTTTCCTTAAACCAAATGTATGTATTGTGTAGTGTTGCTTCCCAACTCTAGGCATTACTCTAGTATTTCTAATATATTAGGAGAAAAGTGTCTTGTGTAATAATAACCAACAACAGAATTGGTGCTGGTGGATTGGAAGGGTAAATAGTATGATCTGTCTCTTCCAGGCCCAGGGCTCACCTCAGTGGAACATTCCCCCATCCTGGAAACTGCTGTTCGGCGGCGGCATTCCTCCTGCAATATTCTAAGACTGAACTGGAAAAAGGACACCTCTGTACCTGATATGCAAAGATAGATATGCCCATCCCTCCCTTAGGTCTTGATCACTTCACCAGACCCTCATCCGGTCCTCTGGAAAAGCTGGAGGACCACAATGTTTAGACATGAAGACATTCACATTGAATTCCCTTTTTAATTTACCCAAGTCGTGGAACTGAGAAAGCCCTCAGAGTAACAGAGAGAGAGGGGGGGGGGGGAGGGGGGGGTTTGGAGCCTGGTGTTCTGTGTGGCTTTTTATTATTCTGGGAAACGTATCAGTCTCTTGAGCATTTCCCAGGTTTCTGGAAGACTGCCTATGCTAATGTGCAGACAGAGACCCTGCGGGCTGGATGCCCCATGGCTTTCCATCAGGGCTTGTTGTATTGTGTTGTAATATAAACCCATTCCTCACCTGTTGTAGCAAGCCCTCTGTAGAAAGAGTGGAGACAAATCACTGCTATGAATTTAATTGAGGTGAAGCTGGACATCTTATTGCATTGTCACTTTGCAGTGTGGCAGGAAGGTGTTCAGGAATATCAGTTTTGGAGAAAGGCACTAGTTATAGGGCACTGCAAATTGTCAGAAGTCAAAGTTGTGTAAAGAAACAAGAACGCTTTGTGTTTCAAAACTAAAGGATGTCCGTTTTATTTGTTGGTTATAGTCTCAAATAATGAAATGTTAAACTTCATTCAAATTTCATTCAAAGGGCAACTGATCATGGACACAATGTGTTTTTCAAGCAAATAACAATGTTTCCCCATTATTTTTATATAATTTAAAATACTTAGTGTACTTTTAAAAGTGTAAAAACACAATGTACACAAATGAAAGCATTCCTGATGCAAGACTGGGTAATGTCTCATATGGGCTGAGTTTACAGACCCTGGACATGATAGGAAATTTCAAGTAATTTCTTATAAAAAATAGAACATTTCATCTTGCCTTTGAAAAGGCCGTCTAAAAATACAAGTACATATGTATATATATATTTATATATCAAAAGCATAAGGAGCTGTCAATACATTGGCCTAGTTCAGTTGTTTTGCTGTTTTTCTCTCCAATGTAACAAAAAAAGCAAGTTAAGAGAAAAAAAAAAACTCAACTGAATGACATTGTAAAAACAACCCAAAGCAGTCCAACTGTGATGACCGTGCTGGTGTGTTCATGTCCCAACGCTGCTGCTCCAAAGGTACGTCCACATTTCTGCTGTAAACAGTTCTTGTGGGGAGGCATGTGGATGGAGTTTGAGGTGCTGGAGAGGAGGAAGATGAAGACAAGGACTACAGATCCCTGCTGGTGTTGCCATGGAGTCAGGCATCACTGGTTCTTGCCCTGTCAGAAGCACACATACAGCTCTAAATTCAAACTGACTGAGTCATGGCATTTCTAAACAGTGATAAAGAAATAGGCCAAGAGGGTCCAAAGGATGTTAGTCACAGAATGAGAATGGCCGTGACATTGGATGCAGCTCATTGAATGTATACAATTCCTAACTGCATGTTTTAGGTGTCTGCTCTGGATACATCACAAAAATCTAAATTTGCACCATAAAATCCTTGATGTGCTGAATCAGATGCACTTAGCTGATCTGGAGCACTGAGCAACCTAAATGCATGCAGGGAAGGGCCCAAGAGCTGAACTGAAACATGGCCCTCTACATCATTAGCTGAATACCAGATACACACACACACAAGCATTAATGTGCTGCGTCTCAATCACAATCCTGGAAAGAGTCCCCTCAGCTGAGGGGCGGCTCCGCATAGTTAGCAGCAACCCCGGACATCGACCAGTTCTACACACAGTTGTGGTGAAACGACCATCACGCCAACAACTAATGTAAATTGCACCATCATCATAGTCCAGTGAGGACATGAAGAGCGCTCTCATTTCTTCAGTGTGCACCATAAGGGCAAGAGACAAATGCATCAGAGCAGGAAGGCCCCAATGACCAGTGCTAAACCTACAGCTATGACTTACACCAGTGACAGACCATCTCTAAATCCCTATTCTCCAGCAGAGGGGACGACCAAACATCTGAAGACAGAAAACACACACCATGCTGCCAACTAGGGGTGGAATGATTTTGGAACAGCTCTGAATTAAAATAATAAGGAAATATTCTATGAGCAAAAATGGATGTCGAAACTAATTCAAACATGCTCTCACAGTGTTGTAAGGTGTGAAGCTTATACAGGAAAGGCTGCAGGAAAAAAAAAAAAAAAAATTATAAAACACTCCTGCTTGAAATTGGTGAGTTGGAAATACATGTAGGCTCAGTGAATGAGAAATGTACATTTAGAATCAATCTCACTCTTACATGATCGGCAACAAGGTAGAGGACATCCCTTGGCTAGACTAGAACGTGGGGCCAAATAATGATGGAGATTACAGCAACAGTTTTTTTATGAAGTTATTTTAAGAATTTTACACATTGTTCTAATTTAACTTTGCATCCAAATTAGACATCTAAATTAAACGTTGAATTTGATTTGATAGGTTTATCTAAATTTTCCAGAGGCTTTTTAATGGCAGGATGACCATTAATTGCATCTTCAAAATGTTCATTAGTTGAGTCCATCCAAAATTAAAATTCCATTCACGGTGTTACTGCAAACTAAAAATAGGCACTGTCCACATAAAAAGAGTTGTGGGTTTCAAAACTTGAGGTTCTCAGGGAATTTCTAACAGAAACATATAATCAGATATCAATGAATGCAAAAAAACTTGTTTTCGTTAACCTTATTGTCATTTGTAGAATAATAGGTATATGAAAATGTTTGGTACACATTTTAAGACTATTTTATAAAAATAAATTGGAATCAGGACCAAAGAGAGGTGAAAAGAATAGCTTCCGTATCATTACACCCCTACTGTCAACGCAACATACAACAGCCCAAGGCCTAACACACACAGAAGCAACACATAGCCACGGCACGAGGAGAACACACAAACCACACGCAAACAACCTTTCGCTCACGTACAGCTCTGGGTGGCCCGGGCAAAAACTAGGGCCGATTACTTCTCATAAATAATCTTCAAGACGCTACCGTTAAATGGCACCCAACAGGACCTCCCCCTGTCTCTTTGTGTCATGTACAGCAAATGCAGGCCAAACTGTTTGGAGGAACAACAAGGCAGAGGTTTGCAAGAGCCAGAATCTCAAGATCAAAGGCACATTGACGAAAGGAGCCTTGCCCTCAAAAATATCATCCACTTTCATAATACAGGATGCTGTTGAAAAATCTGCAATCTTAAAATTGATCTTGACATAAGACTTCTTGATCTGACAGCTGGTACTGCAGTTAAATGTGTCGTATGATGCTTTTCTTGAAAATAATTGAAATGCTCTAGATTCACAGTGATGTAATTTTGAAGGCACAATGCATTTCCTCAATTTCTTGTCCATTCAGGGTCTTGTTTCTTTTTCAGGCATCATATTTCCTTGCATAATGCAGACAACACAAATGTACATGAAAAGAAAACACACATAGATGTAAGATCCACAGATATATGGGAAATGCTATATTGCCATCAGAATTGCATCATTGTAGATGTTAAAGCATTTTTATTTTTTGGACAGGAAAAAAAAAAGACAATGAAAATGGAGTTTGTGAGTCACATTTAAGGATAGTCTTCACATAGAATAAAACTAAAACAAGATCAAAACAAACTCAAAATAAGATACCCCCCAAGACAACAGCAGCATCACCTTTTCCTCTTCTTCTCTGAATCTCCTAGTCTGGGCTTTGTCTGCTTCTGCGGCGTCTTCTGCGTGGAGTTGGACAGCCTCTCGTCCCGGTGTCGCTTTCGCCCACTGGAACACAGCAAGCAAACCGGCTCTTCAGATGAGTCTACACATGCGGCCTATCAGCTACAGTACCCAGGGCACCACGGTGCTTTTTGTCTTGCGCTCAGAGGTCTATTCTAATCTGCTTCTTATAACATGTCCCTGTTTGCCTTCACACCATAGAACCAAATTACATAAACATGATTGTTGTGGTTTAATTTATTTGGTAGCTAAATGGCAAATCAAACTGAATCTCTGAAACACGTCTCTCTCATTCCGGCCTCGTCTTTCATCTCCCCGAAGTGGTTAGTGGTTATACTTCAATAAGAGGTGACTACTTATTTCTGGAAGTCACAAGCCTATTCAGTCCATCCTATTCTCAAGGTGTCCCTGCTCCTCACTCCCTCCTGTCTCATAAAGCTCACTCACTTTCCCAAGGCTCCATCGGATTCCTGCTCCTTGCTGGGAGAGTCCGTCCCCGACCGCTTGCCCGTCTCCCCATCGGCCCGCTCCTCCAGACGGGACAGCTGACAGCCGTTGGATTTGTCTGAAGGGGTCTTGGAGGCTTGTCCCGGAGGTGGGGAGTCAGATGTAGGCTCATGGTCCTCTCTGGAGAGCTCTTTCCACCGTTTCTACAAAGACATGAATGTGAATGCCATGATCACTTCTATCATTTGACCACAAGTGAAAACTGACCATACATGACCATGATCATTTCTATCATTTGACCACATGTGAGTACTGACCATACATGACCACGATCACTTCTATCATATGACCACATGGGAGTACTGAAGCTGAACTGAGCTGGAACTGCTGCTTGTGATGTTGGTGTACCTGCACTGACGAGTCTCCCATGATGCATTTGGCTCCCTCCTTTACAGCCATGTAGGAGAAGCGAAGCTGGTCGGCCGTCTGAATCAGGCCCATACGGTACCGTCTCATGTCCAGGAGAATTTTCTTGATGTCCACTGATGAGTCCTTCCGCCTCTCCATCTGTGAGCAACAGAGAGTCTCAGGTCAAAACAACATTAACAAAACTTTGTAGACTAAAGGAATGGCATTCCATCATGCAGTGCCACATAAAACCTTCCAGGAGGATCTACAGCATTACAAAAAACAAATGGTATTTTTGGCATGACTTACTCGTTGTGTGCTATTCATTCTTTATTTACCAATGACTATACTGTAATGTGTAATGGATTTCAATCACGGATTGTGCCTTTAATTATTATTGGATATGCATCCAAACTTAATCAACCTTTAGTTTTACAATATAATGCTGATGTGGAATAATGGCATCATAAATGTGTGAGTGCTGACTACAAACAAAAAAAACGAATAATAATAATAATAAAAATATATAGTTTGCCCAGTGCCCCAGCTAATGGTTTCCCAGACATGGATTTAGCCGAGAAAAGTGAAGAAAGAAAAGAAATTTCCCACTGAAAATAAAGCTTTTAGTCTGGACTAGGTGTAATCCATATCTGTGTTAAACAAATGCTGCGTAATTAAACTAATACTAAAACAATGGGAAAGAAAAACATGCTAAAATGAATGAGGTTCATGTGCACATGTGTTCATATGGCTGACAGATGTGGAGTTTCAGAAGAGTCACTTACAAGAACCAAGCAGGTGTCTACCAGGGAGAAGGTTCCAGATCGACCAATACCCGCACTACAGTGAACCACCGCAGGCCCATGGTCTGGCCCCAGAGAGCCTGACTCGCGCACCTTGAACAGGAAATTGAGGAAGGAAGCGGGAGAATCTGGGACACCAAAGTCTGGCCAGGTGGTGTAATGAAAGTGATAAAGCTGCCTCATCTCCCCCGTCTGCAGAAACACACAGGGCACAACACAAACGGTGCAAAGTACTTGAATGAGGGAGTGAACAAAATGGTTACTGGAAAGTCTCAGAAAAGTGATTTTGCTCAAAGTTTGTCTACATAATGTTAAGGTCCAAATGTTCCAATGTTTTCATATTTTTCCCACCCTCGATTCTTTTAGTTGTTACACTCTCAAAAATGTCACACGGACTGACCTTTGTGCAGACATGATCAGACTTAAGAAATATTTGCTGTGACCTAAATCAGACACTGTTTGCTTCTACATATCTGTTAGTGCTGTTAGGGCTGTAGAGCAGGGGTCGGCAATTACGTTTGGACCCGGGCCAATTTTTTTTCAGACAATGGCATCGCGGGCCATAGCTTTTGTAATGGGGGGGGGGGGGGTTATAGGCCTACTATTTAAATTATTAATTATTATATTATATTAAAATAAACATCATCTAACTTTTAAAATGCATTTAATTTAATTCCATTAAAAACGTTTATTTGCTTATGTGCGCTGTTTTTATGCCGCCTGCTGCATCTCCTGTCGTCTCTCATGAAACAGGCGACTTGCCTAGCAACTTGCCGTAACTAATGTGTAGGCTACAAATATTATTCTTTTGGATGACGTGTAAATGATTAGCTGAACATTGCTATATGCTAGTTATCGATGCAAAATGTCGTTGTCAAAAGCCTTGAAAAGAAAAATTGATTCAGAATGCAGGACCTACAAAGAAGAATGGAAGCAGAGGTATGTGTTGAGCCTGCCTGCATTTCTTAATGCCAAGCCTATTAATTTAACGAAACATAGGCTATTTTTGACCTTGCCCACTGGAAGAGGGAGACAGGACACTGTTGTTTTTTTTTTGCACAAGATTACGCGCACTCGCGTGCCAATACCGTTCCGACCTGTGCGTCATGGATAACTGCAAGGATGTTCCACCTGTTTTGTCACTTTAGTAGGACTATCATCTATACCTCAATAAATGTTTTGAAATTGATGGGATTGCTGTAGGCCTTTTTTTCTTTTTAAAAACATGGGGTTAAAAAAAAAATTCATTCAACAGCAAATTAACGTCATCTCGCGGGCCAGATAGAATCAATGGCGGGCCAAAATTGGCCCGCGGGCCACTATTTGCCGACCCCTGCTGTAGAGTGTTTGTATGCTTGTTCTGCATTCCTTGTGATCATCTTTTGAGGGCATTTGTATAAATGGAGGTTTAGCAGAAACAACAATGACTCAAGTAAAAGCAAAACACTTCTCTTTTGATGGTGTTGATGTGCTCTTTGCCAAGTGCATACTGCACACCTGCCATCACTCAAGGATTTCAAGGTCATCTCCCAGGCCACTCCCGTTTTGTTTTTGCTCCCGGAAATCTCCCGTAATTTGCATGACCAAACGTTATTTTAAAATCACGGATCCCTTCATTTTTACTGTTAGTCTGACATTCCTATGGTTGCCAGATTGTGTATGAAATACACCCTATACATACACGATTACTTACTTTCAATTTAAACTCTTTTGTCATAAAACCTGGCAACCCAAAACCCAAATAAGGAAGCGGGTGCACACTGCGCAACCACTGAGTCTCGCAAGCAAGCGGACTAGTTGAATAGCCTACTCCAGAACTAGCTGTTGTCAAACTGTTAGAGAAGAAATTTTGTGATTAACACATCGCATAAACTGTTATTGAGTATTGTTGATACACAGTAGGTAACTTGTGTTCTCTGAACATAATCTGACAGCAGCTTTAAAGTTTTGGAGGTAGGCTGCAGGCAGCAGGGGGATATGTGTGTCTCTTTCGGTAAGGTAAAAGCAAAGACCGAAATCAGCGTTGCAAGGAGTGTATAAAACATGGAAAATAGGCAAACACTAATACTGTGCAAACACTGAGGCAACAGACAAAAATTCTTACAGTGATATTTTGCAACTCCAAAACTCTGGTGGTGTAGTAGGACTTGACATCTTCGGACACAAGCGTCACCTTGAAGAGTGTATCCCTAAAGGTCATGTCGTGCTTCTCCGGAGTGGGCCAGTACTGAGCACATTTCTCCTGTGAGGGTCGAGTGGAGAGAAGACAGGATAGGGAAGTCAAGACACACAGAGCCCATACAGTCTGGAGCTGCTGACATCCCACATGCTCTTACAAAACAGCTCACAAAGCCAACACAGCTCATTCATTCATTCACTCACTCTATCTGCCTCCTCAGCCAGCCACTACTATGAGAAGCTCTTCAGTAGAGTTATAGGAATTCAATTTCTTATGACTGCTACCCTACAGAAAACCTCATCCGTCCCGTACAGTCAAAGACTTGCATTGTTATATTGAGTCAGCTGAAAAGCTGTGGTTGTGCTTATGAGAATGGGAGTGTTTACTTTCAAATAACTTCCTTATAAGCCAAAAAAATCCTTATAAGCCAAAAAAGGGGAAAATAGATGATTAAGCTCAATACTGTCTGCTATGGTAAGGGATGCATACACATGCATGTATCCAGGAATCCAACGTTCTAAGAACTAACAATGATGATTTGGAAAAGATAACTGCTTAATTCCACAAAGGTTTCTACTGCAACATATGTGTTAAGCTCATCTAGTTGAAAACTAAACATAGGTTTATGATTATAATTCATGTTCATAGAGGTAACATTCGTTTCACTTTCATAATAACCCAACGGTAACATGAAGAATAAACAAGAAATGGCACCATGAAACCTGACTGGGCTGGGAAGAGATTTAAGTGTCATTTCTAACACACTTCCATCATCTATCCACGTGTAGTTAGTTCACCATAGGAACATCATACAGGAGCTGCATCACAATTAGATCTGAGGAAGGATGTGTTCTAAAGTAGCAACAGAGTGGGCTAAAGCGGAGAAGAAGTCGAGGATCTTTGGTAGCAATGGGCTGACTCTTAAATGTTGTCAGGGTTAACAACAAAACATTCCAGTCAGGAATGCCTACAAGTGACCAACAAACTGTTGTATCACTGCAGTAAAAAAGCAATACATAACTGCTGTTTAGCGGTTTATTGGATGAAACCAACAGCTTTGATTCAGCAGGACGACTTCTTAGTTCTAACCAAAGATTCTGGGAAAATAATATTTAGTTTCAGATGTGCTGACGATGCAAAAGTGAAACCAATGCAACTTTACTGATCGGCTCTTTGCTGTTAATAGTGTGAAACTAGCCTACAAACTGGTGTTGTGTAAAAGTATAGAATGCCCTTAACACACATTTAGAGATCTATACAATTGAAGAACTGGCATACAAGGCAACAGCAACACCACAAGGAACATACTGCACGTAATTACTTTTGCCACATCCAAGCTGTGGTTATCAACCTAATGTCCAAAGCAACCTGTTAATCAAAGACTGGGAAGCCATACGGTGGACTATTTCAGTAAGTGACCGCTTCAATGAATTAATATGGTGGTGAATTGAACGTGACCTTATACTATAGGTGGGGGAATTCCCACTGTAGGCGATAAACAAACAAGCTTATTTCACATGCCACGAAAATTAGCAACAATGCATAACTGGCTTCTAGCAGTCGAAAACGTGCGGCATGTTGTACCTTCACTCATTTGTGGTACAATATGCACTGCCAAAGAGGCCAATCAACAACCAAGCCAATCTAAAATGACAGCTTCTCAGTGCTACAAGTAGCCTGAATGCCTAACCAAAGAACCAAAACAGCGGGAGGGAGGGGGGGCATAATAATATACCAATCATTTCACTGGGGTCATCAAGCAGGCACCTTCCTTCAGCAGTGTTTCATTGAATTAGGCCCACAACAACCCAGAGGGCTCAACAGTGGTTGAGAATGGGTCGGGCCACGTTACAAATAGAGACATCAACAATGAATAGTAATTAGACGCACACAAAATAAAACCCCTGTATATTTAATTGATGGTCACTCCCTTTTGCATGTGAAGATACAACAACCGGCAACTGAAATGTTTTCTTCTCCTGAAGCACTTGAGCATATGATGGACAATCAAAGATGACAACTAAACAATACTAAATAATGTAATTGTGCACATTAATATCATAGTGTTATACAGAATTAGTATTCACCCATTTCAAACTCACTGTAAAGTGTACATACTAGACTATGATAGCCACCTGGATTGCACAGGAGAATATAGTGTGCCTTTCTAGTGTTTACTTGTCTTTCTCTGTTAGCCTACCCTGCCGTGATAGACTTCTCATCATGAAGTACAGCATAATAGAAAGAGTGTACACACCGATCCCTTCTCAATGACACGGTTTAGCATGACGATGGCTTTGGTCTTCTGCTCCCAGATCATCAGCCAGAAGTGGCCACACGTGTCCCGCAGTGGACCCTGAGTGGTGAGTACATGGATACAAACACATACGCACAATCAAAATGATGTTGTATGTTTCCAAGACATTTTCGAGAGTCATATAGTGTTATATTCAGATTGTGTAAATATGGTGGTGTTTGGTTAATCTGTGTCGTTAATCAGTCACCCAAATACATTAAAAGGCACATATTTTGGCCTTGCCATGACAACTGCCATTTTTTCTCCAACCCTGGCAGACACATGAATGCACTCACAAAAACAGACAGGCAGGAAAACAGACCAACACATTGACACCAAAGGAAATGATAACTGTGTCTGAGCTGATGCCCTAGGTACACCTTACACAGTGCAATGTGCGCTACAGTACATTACAATGAACAGCACTGTCCTATATTAATTCTCTGTACAAAAGCAGTGGTAAGGAGCACACATGCACTATAAATGGCCAAACATGCACAGTGCAGAATTCAACATCAGAAAAACATGTCTGTCTACCATGTACATGCATACCATACAGCTATTCTAATGCTGAGCCATTGCAGTGGTCAGTGTGGGAATGTCCCTGGCTACATAAAGGCCTCGTCACGGTCCTCCCACACTAGCCAACATCTGACTTTCCAGTAGCATTTGACCCCAGGAACTGTGGGCCTTTTCTCAAAAGCAGAATCAAGACTTAAAGGGTATTTATTTGATAAGGTTAATCAACAACAACTCAAACAACTATTAATTTTACACGGGCCAAAACAAAAAAAAAAGCTCAATATGACGAGCTCTTTAAGCACAGAGGTCAGTCAGCTCAAATGGTCATGCAGATGATCTCCAAATTAGACATGATAATAGTCTCAACTCACCTGAGTTAAGATGTAACTTCGTTGGGCTTCCTCCATCATCACTAAACTGGCATTAATGTAATCATTTTCTGTGTTTTCTAGTTTGACTCGACTGTGATCAACTAAAACAGTGAAGAATGAAAAGAAACAAGAAAACTATATTCAATCAGTGGTGGTTGTGACAGGATACAATACTTAAATAGTTCAAATAGACAAGGTGGGTCATTGAAAAACCTCCCATCAAGTGACAATCAAATATTCTGTGTTTCAGAGTTTAAAAGGAGAAACGGCTAATTTCAAACTTACATGGGCTGACATCTCTGTATCGATTGCGATTCCTGTTTTCTGGATATTTTGCCACTTTGTAAGGACATTCGTCGGACTGGTTGCGTATTTCCTAGAAATCATACAGCACACAAAAGCATACACGCGCGTTAAGATAACCAAAAGTCTAAGGTTAACTGTTATTTCTGGCAGGCATGGTTAAGCATTGACAGACCCGCAGTAGCATGTCTAAATAAACAACAAGCATGCGAGTTAATAACTCGCTAGCTACAACTTCCTGAAGATAGATCGACAAAAGTCTACAAGAAAGTACAGCTTATATAGCCACATATAGCCCTAAATATTACGTTACAGCAATCCACTGACCATGCTGCGCGAGCAGACAAATTATCGCCACTACCAGAAACGTTAACGTTAGCGTGATCAACATACATGATCAGAAGGGCGAGAAAACCTTAACGCTAGTAGTTTCTTAAAATAGAAACTGACTGGAAGCATGACCAGCAAGATATACCTTACTCTGAGGCTAATTGTTTAACTGTAACAAATAGCCAGCTAACGTTAACTCGAATGTCGTGATCAAAAAATGGTTAGGATTTGTTATTTCAGTTCATACGAGGCGCAAGTTTTTCAGTGAGTTAACTTTAAAAGGAAACTGAAGTTGATTTTTAGTTAGCTAGCGTGCTAACGTCAACTTAACATTAGCTGTCGCTAGGATAGTGCTAGTTCAGTTAAGGGAACCTCAAGTTCCCTTCTGTCACTAGCCTAGGCTCTTTTTGGAAGCCTTTGTAAACACCTGTGCAGGTTAATTGTTTATTAGCAACAGCAAGGTTTTACTGATTATTAGCTGCCCATCTTTATTTATTTACTAGCAAAAAAGACAACAAAGCCAACGTCGGTTAATGTTAATTCAATTATCCCCGGCTAGCAAGTCAAGAGTTGTTTAGCTAGGTAAGGATAGCTAACGTTGTTGATGGGGACATTTGCCGATTGCAAACTGCTTCATGTAAGGTGTTGGCATTCAACGCGTTTTTGATGTCATTTATTCACAGACATCATATATCAATAAACCGCAAATAACATAACGTTAGCCCTTCATTAATTATTACATTGATTTGTCTAAACATAGCGTGTCACGTAACCTACGCATTTCAATGAATAGTGTACCAAGTTAGCTAGCATTGATACTAGCTAGCTATGATGCTATCGATAGGAAGGTTTGTGACTAATATAAGCGTTTTCGATAACATATGGTTGCAAATTAGTGCGCAAAGTTAAATAAGGGGACATTCGGAATGATATGTGTAAAGGGTCACAGTCAACGCCTTTCTGTTCTGCAGTCAAACGAACACAGAAGCTGCGAAAACACTGCTAGCCAGAGAGCTAACGTTAACTTGGATGGCCAGCTGGCTCCTATAATGCACAAAATGACATGAGCTTGCAGACTAGCTAGCAGCTAGCTGCTAGCATGTTAGTATATGGCATAAACTTAACTTACAAGATATAGGTTCTGCCACCGTCCCTCAGAATCTATGTCCGCACAATTGTGGTCCATTATACTATGGGTTATTCCAATATGTAAGAAGTAAAATCCAGCTAAACAGCTAATATAATTATCTGTTTTCTGTCATTAGTCATCCCCAGACATCCTCGAACTGTTGGTGAATTTAGCTACCTGGGACTACTCGCCCTGCCTGCAGTTGACAGACATCTACTACTTTGCTAGCTTAGGAGGACTAGTAAACGCATGCGCATAAGAACAGTCCGTGATTTAAAAAACATGAGAGCAAAGATATTCAAAGTTGTACGAGATAATATATTACGTGTAGGCCCACAGATAAGGGAAAGCATTTCACAGGCAGCCAGGCCTAGTCTATTAGAATATTTTATTGTGTCCGTTTATGTGGTGATTCAAGTAGCCTATGCTTAAATCATTATTCAGTAGCCTAGTTTAAGCTGTGAATCTGACACTTGGACATAAACATTAACACACCATTATACATTATTTTAAGACAGTGAAGTGTGTGTGTGTGTGTGTGTGTGTGTGTGTGTGTGTGTGTGCTGACATACATTACTCACAAAAACTTAGGGATATCTGGCTTTTGGGTGACATTTTAAGTTTTCAGTACAGAAAGTACTGAAACATTGAACTGTTGGACATGCACATTCAAAAGTTTAAAAAAGGTCACATTAAGTTCATCTGTAAAGGTTATAGTGGATTTTAGGTTCATCCTGAAATTTCACCCGGAAGCCAAATATCCCTGGGTTTTTGTGAGTAGTGTAGCCTATGTTTGTGTGGATGTGTGTGAGGTAGAGATACAGCAAATAGAGAGACTAATAAAATGAAAGAGCCCAGAGGTGAGAAATCCTCTTGTCTTATTTCACCAAGGAGGCCACTGAGAAAGGAATCTCACAGAGCAGGTTCATGGAAATGTATTGACTGCATATCTCTGTATGTCTGCATTTTCAGTGCTTTTCAGAAACAAAACCAAAATCATTGGTCTTGTGCTGATGAAGTAGGATTTCATCTGGCTGCTTTCTATGTAGGCCTATCTCTATGTATCTAGATGTATCTCTATCTCTATGTAGGCCTATCTCTATGTCCTCACGCGGGGCGTAGCATTCATTT
Source organism: Alosa pseudoharengus (assembly GCF_046254945.1). Lineage (NCBI taxonomy): Eukaryota > Metazoa > Chordata > Actinopteri > Clupeiformes > Clupeidae > Alosa > Alosa pseudoharengus. The sequence continues at coordinate 30,824,734 of NW_027468685.1, forward strand.
CAAGTCATGATATGAACTAATGAAACTTGATAGATTTCCTGTGAGAACAAGACCTCCATTGGTGTGAGTGACCACATGCACACTCCCCATGAGGCTGAGAAATACTATGGGAATTCTTTTAGTCATGGGGCCCAGCTGATCCAAGTCACATGCTTGCTCACAGACAGAGTGAGACAGAGAAAGGGATACTGAGAAAATAGAATGAGGAAAGGAACTAAAAGAGAGTAGAGAGAACAGGAACTAAAGCATGGGGAGGAAACTTAAGAGTGCTCAAGTGAGGTAGTTCTCAACAGGAAGTAAACTGCCAAGAGAGAATGCAGTCTGTGTGTGCCTGAATAAATAGAACGGTAGAAAGAAAGTATCAAATGAATAGATATTTTTTAAGGATTACCAAGTTATTTAATCTCTATAATTCAAGAAGTTGAAGTCATTTTAGAGGGCGGAGGAAGAAAAAAAAACTGTCAGACAAGTGGAAGGGAGGAGACTAAGCCGTCATCACAGTGACATACTGCTTTTTCACCTCGCCAATAAAATGTCCTCAGCTCATTTGCAGGCAAGCAGTAAGTGTGTTTGTGTCTCTGTGTGTGTGTGCACTTGCCTAAGTGTGTAAGTTTGACAGAACACAGGGACAGACTGGAAACAAAAGGTATATACTGTATTCTCTCAGATGGGATATGTAATTGCAGCATCTCTTCATTATTTTCTTCAGAATATCAAGCTTTTGGACCAGAATATCGTTGTGAATACTGCACATGTGATGGCTTCTGCTGTGGAACTATTGGCTCATCTGCATAAGTATGTGTTCTATTTATGTTCATTTCTATCCATCTGAGTTTAATTATGTGTAGGGTAGAATCTAAAACACAGGAGTCTTTGGGGAAAGATAACCTTTTTTAGAAACGTATTTCCTGTTTACATTTCTTTTGATATAGAAATTAGAAACTCAAATACAGGGTTGTGCAAGACTATAACCAAAAAATAGCTAAGCCTACACTATAATAGCATTGCCACTTGTGCCCGACGCTAGTCTTTAATAAGCACTTCATTAACACTGACGGTGGAAGTGAAAAAGCTCACTTAAGAAAGGGAAGTACTGTGAGCCGTGATGTTTTTCTTTTCATGAATGTCAACTACGTTGGTGCTTGGAATTAAACTGCATTCGGATCCTATCAAGCACTGCTTAATTTGTTTCACATGACATCCTACTTCTTCTTCCAGGTAGATGATTTCTAGATGTTACTGTTATACACTTTTATGATTTTACAGTTTCTAATCTTTCCCATTCAGTGATTTTTGTTGCTCTCACGTGAAGCACACCTATGGAAAAAGTCCATGTGCTTTTTCGTTCTTCTCCAGGGACCATAACATGCAGTAAATATGGAAGACAGACTCAAACTGACACAAGATCATTCAGCTGGTGCTGCCAATGATACAGAATCGCACCTTCAGGCCTCCAGATCACCAGCAGGGAACAGTACAGCACCTAAATGGACTAATGGTATGAAGTTGGTATCTTACACTTCACATCTGGCTGGCTCACTGCTTTGATGTGTAAAACTTGTGCCTCGCCTTATCAGGACATGTCATATGTTGAACATTAACTGTCTGATTATCACGCCACAAAATGTGTGAGATTTCTTGTAGATGCTACTGACCACAACTTTTTTTAATCTTTCATTTGGCTTTGGCATCTTATTCAATTTCTCTCCTGTCATTTTCTTATTTTTCATGCTTCTCTCTCTTATATAGCACTTCAGAGGTCCAGTTAAATAAATATGAATGATAGAAATTATGTATTTCTTTATTCATTTATATGTTTATAGGCCAGCGTGTGTTGGCTGTTCCCAGTTCCTCTGTGTTCAGCCCAAGGTTTGACCTTCCACTCTGTCGAGGTGTACTGGAGCAAGAGGGCTTTAAGGTTATTGTAAATCCCATTCAAGTCAACTCTCTCTATCTCTTTCTCTCTCATTTATTTCCCTCCCCTATTTGCTTAAAGATGAAAAATCTGATACAAAACAAGTTGATAAAAACAAACAGTTCCTTTGTCAGTTGTGTAGAAATACCACTTCCTTGAATGAAATCTTTGTTTCAAAATCTTCCGAGTTCATGCTGTGTCATGAGTCATGTATCCTTATCATGAAAAACAGTCAAAATACTTGAAGATATTGCATTAATGCAATTCTGAGTGTATGCAGATAATGTTCACTGTATACTAATAGATTATTAAGTTGCTTTTATGCCTTGTTTGTGCTTGCCCATGGGACACTGTTTGACTAAACAAATCCTCTTTTGATTTCTTTACAGATCCCTACACAAGACTTTGAGGCACCTCTTCAGATAGCTCTGGGCAGTCCATTTGTTCGCAGATTCCTCTTTTTCAACTCCAACCTCTTTAACTTCATCCTAGGCCCAGTAATAACACACACGCATATATTAATTCTTTATTTAAATCCACAAATCATATTACAATAGACAGGATTCAAATATTTCAAGAGGTAAGATAGGGCTTTGTCACTCAATGATATTCAGGGGTACAAAAAACATCTCCTGCGCCATACTGCAAGGCTGCCTATAACTGCAGATATGGAGCAAAACTTTGCTAGCTGTTTTATTTTTCTGCTGGAGAGCCCTGCCAGCCTTAACCCACTGAAAACAAGTTTGTGGACATGCCTCAAGCTGCCAAAGATCAACACCACTAGCTTGCACTGATAGCCTAGGTCACATACACACACACACACACACATACACACACACATATATATATATATATCTCACTTAAAATGTATTATTCCAGATTTTGCACAGGTCCACCTCTTCCAATTTTCATATCTTTTTCTTTCTTTTGTTACTGAACAACTGCGGGCCGGATCCTAATTGCTGACAGAAAAGCAAAAGTGGCAGGTGATTCCTGTAAAGCTCTCCTTTGTGTCTCCCTGCCAGGTGCTGTATGTAGTGCTGTGGTGTGCTTTCTACTCTACTGTGCATCTTTACCTGGTGGAGGCCACCACAGATTTTTGGGTTCTTTGCCTCTGTGTCAGCCTGGCGTCCATCATCTTCACCACAGCCATTCTCCTTATTCTCCACCACAGCAGCAAAGAGGTACATCAGTGTAAATACATGACCATAGACTAGATTTCTGCTGTTGAGCTGAACAGTTCAAGTGAGGGTATTTATTTAATTGCCATTGATATATATTTTGGATATGTATATATGTATATGCTTTTATTTGTAAATGCTATTAGTTGATATCACCAATAAGCTGCAGTGGGTCTAATGAGTCCCGCATACCTAACAAAGCCCAAATGTCCACACAAACAGTACACATTCAACTCTTGACTCTTGACCCAAAATGGCTCTCGACAACAGATCAACATCAACACAGACATCCGGCTAATCCAGGTGAATGAGAGGCTGATTAGACACTCTCTGCTGATAGGGGTGGCAGACTGGGTACATCACTGTACAGGAACACTGCAGGTAATGGTCTTTCTGCACTATGTTGATTTATTTAATAGCCCCCTGGAAAAGACAGTTGCTAACACTGCCTGCAGGCATACCTGTGCTAGATTGTCAACCATGTACTGGATTGGAATGGGAAAACTATCAGGGAAATCTGTCTTGATCCACCTAGACGCTGCATTTCCTATTGTATGATCTTCAAAGCTCCAGCCCTGTTGTTTAAAAAGAATTCAAGTGAACACCAGTGACCTCTTTTTCAGCTATTTTCACTTCTAAGAGCTTGCATACGTTAGCGTTTTTAACCACCACTGAATGTTTTCACTTCAAATTATTAATTTTCTTTTTTGTACATTCATAATTGTTTTTTCATATTACAGTTCCATTGCAGTACATTTTGCACATACAAATAGTGTTAATGTGTTAACTAGGCCTACAAGAAAGAAAAAAAAACTAATAGGAAATGCGTCCACTGCTAAGGCAGAAAAGCTTTTCTAAACAAACCCTTTTTCTGTTCTCAGTCTGACATGAAGGTTTATGCTATTTTGTGTCATTTGCAGGAACTTTAACAAGATCTCAGTCTATGGTGGTTTACAAGGGATTTGTGTTGCAAATGTTACCTGTCCCTATACTCCCTTCACTGCATTTCTATCCTGTCGGTCTGTCTCAGCTCTTCTGTGTCTACTGGGATTTGACACCGTGCTTGGCCGGCCTCACTCAAGCCCTTGAGGACACGAGTTTTGTCAGGAATGAGCTGCAGGTACGTGTATTGATTTGTGTTGTATACTACAGTAGTATTGATCTGTATAAACTTCCACATCCTTTGGCAGCCTTACTCTTTGTTGAAAAGGCATCAATGCAAAGATGATCAAACCCCCAAAATAGACATTATGAATTATGAGGAATCTATTCCTCAGCCTTGTTAACAAACTAAGCTTTATTAAAGTTGAGGAATACAGTTTCAGTCAACTAGTATTCCCAGTAAATTATTGTATGATATTTTAATCAATCAAACTAATAAATAGCAGAATTAAATTAACAAATTTGCTGGGGTACAAGCTCATGGTAACAGCCCTTTCCAAAATGTATGCATTTCAACCACTTTCAGAAAAAGCTAAAGAAAAGAATGTCTAAGCTGACGTTGGTGATAGAGGTCATGCACTATGACCCTGATGCAATATCACTGGACCGTGATGTTCCTGAAGAGGAGCGTCCATTGTTGGAAGAGAATGAAGACGGAAATGCCAGTACCCTCTCTAATCAGCGGGAGGAGACAAAACTCACAAAAAACCTCAGTCTTGTGCCAGACCCTATCTTAACGGCACAGGTATGTAAAATAGGCTGTTGACAAGCTATTGGAAAATTAGTAAAATACAGTTTAAGTCATAAAGTCTAGTATGCCATTGAAACATAATGCTAGCACAGCTTACACTAAACATTTGAATACTTTTAAATGGAAATGTGAATTGAAATGGTTGCCAAATGTAACTGTGTGTTGAAAAGTTATTTGCAGATGCAATGTCCAGAATGTCCTAACACAAGTTATTATCATGTGTAGTATTTTACTATTGACTCATTCACCTCTTGGAAAAAACTCATTGTTCTTTTTCTACAGGCTATAGCCCGGCAGCTCTTACTGACCTATAGTTCCGTGTACATCAGACTGTTGGTATCTCACAGACTCCCCAGTGCCCCACAAGGACTAATTAATGGGAGAAGATCTCACTGTACGACTGCTGCTCTGTGTCTTTGCCAGTACGTCAATCTGAAAGTCTTACATTAGAAAGGCATTTCAGTCTCATTCATGCACACATTCTATATGTTCCAATAGTGCTTTATTGACTGATAGATAAATAGAGTTCATATTTATTTGTAGCAGGCCAGCATCAGTTGCGGTCAGTGATCCACTATGTAGTGTTAGACTAGGCATGAATGTCTCATAAAGTATTAGAAATTATTTTACTTGACAATGTCAAGGTACTGATGAGTATAATGTGATTAATGTGATTTAATGTCATGATTAAAGTTCAACCTTTCTTTAAAAATATATACTGTTAGTTGCTTGTATGCCAAAGATGCATGGATTTATGTGAATGAGAAAAAATGTCAGTTTTTAGCTGACAGAAATAAATGTGAGATGACTTCTTGTGTGCTGTATTACTAGTCATCAGAGGTAAGCAAACAATTAAGGCTGCTGAATGACTTTGGCATGCTTTGCATGATTGGTTTGGCATTAAGGATGTTAATCATCCTACATTGAGTAATGGAGGTGGTTGGCGCGTAGATACACAGTGCCTGCATGGCAACACAAATGCGCACAGCCGGACTGATGGCATAGGTCAGCCAGGGCATCAGCGCTGTGACATTCTGATGCAGCAGGACTGCAGTGGGAGACCAAGGTAAACGATCACAGAGATGCTGGGTCTCTTTGGGTGGTTAAATGACCATCTGTGATCCCACAGACAGTCTGGCCTATACTCCTGCCACAGTATACACACAAACGCGTGCACACACACACACACACACACACACACATTGCCATTTCTCTCCCTCTCTCTCTCTTTCCATGTGTTATGGCACCAGAATAGTATCCGTGTGAATCCATTACCTGCTTGAAATTACAAAATGAAAATGCATTCATTCAAACATAAGAGAGAGATAGAGAGAGTGTTCCTTGCTCATTCTACTTGTAATGACAGAGAAAGAGACAGATACAAAAATGGAGAGAGAAAAAGAAAAAACAGGGCACCTAAAAATAGCACCTTAGAGACAGAGCAATGGAAAAGCCAGACACACGCGCGCGCGCACACACACACACACACACACGCGCACGCACACACACACACTATATATATCAACATATACAAACACACACACACACACTCAGGTCAGGAAGAAGGTGGTGAAAGGAGGAAACAAAAAATAACTGTCGCCGTCAAAATGTTCACAACCAAACATTTGTCTTTAATTCTTCAACTTAACTTATACAGCAAATGCATGTGTTACAATAAAGCTCAAAGCACTTTAACACAGGTGAGCTGGCAGCCTCGTCAAATGGGCCACAAGCACGTGTGGCATGATTGCAAGCTTAAAGATCTTTCACTCCAAAGCAGTCATAAGTAACCAGGCAGAATTTGTTTTGTTTTCTCATCTCTCACATATATCAAACACTGGAGGAGGTAAAGCATTTTTAGAGAGTTATCTAAGCCCAGCAATATTCGCTAGGAATAAACTGCATTTACTGTGTATACACATCCTGAAATTTCAAGCTGTTTCTGTCTACACATGAATAGAAAAAATGTTTCAAATAATATCAGCCAGCTATGAAATCTGACCGTGTGTGGAATCATGAGAATGAAAGTAAGAAAGGCAAGCTGAGCTCTATCACACCCCTTGGCACAATCATTGCAAATTACTTTCTCATCTGTTTCCAGTCACACTTAATAAAAAGCTAAGATTTAGCCAATTAACAGCAATGGGAGAAGAAGAAGATATGGCAACATTTCTGTCCAGAATGTTAAATAAAAACAACTCAAAAGGGAATGTATACTGTATATGTCTATATTTGTTAAAAAAAATCGATGGGGATAGCTGATTTCAAACAACAGCCTTTGATTCAAAGGGTCGGCATGTCTGTTTCTATATAAATAAAGTTTCATCATTATTCCTACTAAACAGCATTATCGCCCATTTGCCTCTGAGGCAGAGATACTATCAGGTATAAAGCACAGGCCAACACCGAGTCCAATAGGAGGCTGAGTGCAGAAAGATGTCAATAATGGAACCAGAGGTAGGTTGCCATGGTGTGAGCAGTCAATGAGAATTTATGCTCATGAGCAGTTTCCAATCCACATGTTACATCAGAACCAGCTACAGAATAACACGAGAGCAGGAGTAACCACTGCACTGTAAACAGATTATCAGCTGTGCATTCCTGTGTCCGATGAAAGATACTGCTTTAGGGTTGTACATTGTAAAAAAAAATACAATACAGAATTATCTGTGCAACCTATCACACCTTAGACATAAAATGACAACTGGTAGCAACTTTAATCCAGCACATCATTAGATTGATAGTATGGAGTCAACATTAAACAAATATATGGAAAAGTTCTTGAAATCAATACCACTATGCATTTTTTGACAGTGAACTGTAAAAACGATCCAATCCTACATTGCAAACACAAAGTCAGTTATTCTAAACTTCAGAGCCAAAATCGAGCATGAGATCTGACATGGTGTAGACTGTAAACTGTCCTATTGCCCTACACTGAGGGATTGTTACCTCTATGATGACATAGCAAACTGGTCTCCCATGTGTCCACTGAGTCTATGAACAATGTCAAAAACTGGTGCTATTTTTATCACTGTACTCTTGACGAGACACTTCATCTCCAGTCAGACACCCTGTTCCTTTGGGCCTGGTCCCACTGGCCCAAAATTCCAGGTCATTGGAAGTGTTCTGTCCATGTATATGGACCAATGTATTACTTGGCAGGACACAGTTCCTGAAGTCCCACATATGCACTGTTTAGACTGACAATTAAATAATACAAGGAAGCCAGATGTAATATTCATAAAGATAAAGAAAAAGAGCTTCTGCACTCTCAAATGCAGCTTGAAGGTGCATACTCACATGCGTCAAAATAGGCCTGATTGAAAGAATGAGCATTCTACTAATGATGAGCTGATATCTATGGATTTGAAAATACACGAAATAATGCAACTTTGAAGAAATTCATCTATAACTATGCATATAAATAATTGAATAAAATCACAAATAAATAAATAACCAAAGTTATCTGGAGACATTAGAAACTAGAAAAAAAAAACAAGCAAAACAAAACAAATAAATAAATAAAACAGCAAACTGATGTCCTATGAGGCTCTTCTCTAGGTCCTGAGGGTAAAACTAGAGATGATATCCCTCCTCAATACATTCTTATAGCTAACTACAGCATTCTACAGCAACACTGTAGGGGCAACATGATTAGTTCTGGCTCTCTTTAGGTCTCCTCTCAACACACAAGAGGAAAACACTGGCTATCATTTGTATACACTGTTAACGTATTGGCATGATCTGTTTAACAGATGACTATGGGAAGCAGATCGATCTTTGTATTGACACATGTATTTGGCAAAATCATAGTCAAATCCCTCACCCAGATTGTATTTGACTGTTGTCATTCTGAAATTACTGTTGAATCACTTCATCAATTCCCTCTTTTTGGCAGTTTCATTTGTTTTGTTACTACTCTACCACTGGTGACCTACAATAATGAATGACAAAAAAGATTCAATCAAGTTACTGAATACCAACAAGCACAACAATAAAATATACAGCATTTATGATTAATGCATAACCATCAATGCTATTTAATACTAATGGAGCATTTCTGTATATAATAACTCTAGTGATGGAAGTGTGTAGGTGTATGCTTGTTCTATAATAATGGATGAGCCTTCTTCAAATGATTTGAGTGTATGTGTGTGTGTGTGTGTGTGTGTGTGTGTGTGTGTGTGTGTGTGTGTACATCAGATATGAAAAGTGTTTGTAGTGCCTATGTACTGGCCCATGTTTGGAAAGTGAATTATGGTAAATTTTGCATTTAAGCCTTTGTGACAACACTGCTGTCGCTTAAACGCTTGCCATGTTTGCTGTGAAGCATGAATGCCAATGTTTGAAAGTTCACCAGGACATTGTCAGTGCAGTGTTGTCAGTCAGTCAGAACCGTTAAACCACTTGCGCCCTTCGACATTTAGCAGCAGGAAAAGGAGTCTGTTCTTAGTGCCCACATTCTCCACCAACCTTTGCCAACACCACCTCCACCTCCACCCCACTCTCTCCATCCTAGGGCTCCCAATCGTCCTCGTGATGCTGGGAAGCGATGATGACCACCACTGTTAGGATGGTGCAAAGCACGATGGAGGCAATGCCCACCGCCAGACTGATGAAGGAGAAGTTCCGCGCCTCTCGGGAGGCAATCTCCGCAGTAACCATATCTCCCCTAGCAACCGCTGTGCGCACCTGGGACAAGGAAGGGGGAGACGGAGAGGGAGAGAGGGAGAGAGAGGGAGAGAGAGAGAGAGAGAGAGTGAGAAGAGGAAGAGGAGTACTGGCAGTAAGGATGATGAAAGCCTAATCATTTTTACTCCAAGCACACAAACACACATAAGTACAAATACACAACCTTCATTATGCTTGCATTTCAAAGAGGGGAAACTTGCTAAAAAGGTTTTTGAGAAGTTTTTTTCATTTTTGTATTCATAGAAAGACTTTTTTGATAATAAATTCAAATTCAAAACAATATTAATGTAAACTGCTAAGTGCAATTTGTGTATTTTTAACATTAACAGTATACTGACACACAATATTGGAAAGCTATTTTTTACAGATTTAAACAACATATTGCATTGTTATAATGTGTCTGTTCCCTTTTCCGCCCATGATTGTATGCAGAGTCCTTGAAACATAAAACATACCATCTGAATGTTTCTTCCTTATAATGTCTAGTATTTCCCACTATCTTGTATTATTGGAGTGCACTTCTGATTTGAGTGTATGGACATGATTGTGTGTGTGTGCGTGTTTGTGTGTGTGTGTGTGTGTGTGTGGTCCCACCTGCATGGCTTTGATGATGGCTATGATTCCTGTAGGCCAGAAGCAACAGACGGTGGTGAGGACAGCGATGGGCAGGTAATCATGAGGCGGGCGCCGGGTCTCCATCAAAGCGATGCCAGGGGGCATCTGCATGGCCATCTGCCCAGGAGCCACGCCAGGGTGGGGCCCTCCGTTAGGCATGTAGGGCTGCCCCTGCGACGGAAGACACAACAGATGGAAGTTTGATTTAAGTTATTTACAATTCAATTGAACTGAAATAGTCTCAATGCACTTTCCCGAGTCCAGAGCCCAGTGGTGTTGAAAAGGAAAACAGGAAGAAACCCTGAGCAGAGCCCAGCTCATAAGGAGAGAGCCTGCCGGTGGCTGGCTGGGTAGAGACTATTACAGTGAGAAAAACAGATATTTTTTTTTATTACACAGTCTGAACTTGTAGTTTGCATACCACAATACTGTGTATGCTGTTTTGTAATTGCAAAATGGCTGACATGAGTTGAAGGTTAAAAACAGACTTCATTATGGGTCATGGGTTCAGCAAAACACAGCAATACTCAGCTTTAAGGGTGTTGCGTAATATCTTTTAAGGCATGGCCAAGTATCAACTAATTTCATGGCCAATTATCAATTAACAAGTTGACAAGCTTTTATCAGTACCCACAGTTCTGTTGATGGTGTTTGAAAGGCAGATCTGTTGGCTGTTTGCTAATTAGATAGCTAGTTTTATACATTAATTCAATATCTATTTAAAACGAAGCAGAGAGAAATAAACACACGCATGACAAAATGTAATGTATGACTAAAACAATAACACAGGAGTGTAATGAATGAGGTACTTCACCGATGTCCCGATGGGGTAGACCGGTACATAGGCTGTGCATGGCTGCAGCTGGAGAGGGTATCCAGGGTGCAGGTAGCCCACTGGGGGGTGTGGGACGGTTCCTCCTGGGCCATGTGTCTGCACGGGGTAGCCGTTAGGAGCCCGAGAGTGGCCCAGAGTCCCACAGTGGAACTGGGTCTCCTGGAGGTAGCCCTCGGAGCCCGGTGGAGGTGGAGGAGGGGGGTAGTTGGGCTGGGGGCCACAGCCGGGGTTCTGGGGTGCCTGTGGGGGCATGTTAGGGTCCTGGGCAGGGATATAGGGAGGGGGCAGCATCTGGTTCATTTGCTGGGGCATTTGCTGCCTCCCTGACTCATCCAGACCTGAATTCAGGAGAGAGAGAATCACTGAGGGAGTGTGTGTGTGAGTGACACAGAGAGAAATGACAAAAAGCAGTTTCACACCATTTTGACCTCATTATATGGCTTCAGTATCACAAACGCCCATCTGAATATCTAAATGGATTCTTGAGAAGGAGAAAAGCGGCAACTTCAACAAGAGAAAAACACTGCCTGCTTGTCTCTTCTCTCTTTTACAAAAAACCCACCCACCATGTCTGTCCAGCTAATATGTGCACCTAATGAGACTGACATTTAAAACCTTGCAGGCTTTTTGAATAGATCAGTACTGCAGAATAAGTACAAACTGTTACAGATGTCTTCAGCTTCCAAATATGAAGTTGACCTTCACAAGCAGAAATAAACGGATGTTAATGGTTAACTCACTGCAACAGCTGTAGAGCTGATGCAGGTGAGATTCTTGTAGCCCATCGTGACAGAGAGTGTGACAGCCTGTAGCATGCATGTTGACATCAGAGTATAATGTATTCATTCAAAGTGACTGGTTTGGGCCTGCACATGGGCTGCAACAGGGAAGAGGCAAAGCTAGAGAAAGAAACACTGAGATGCGGAGAGATAGAGAGAGGAGGAGGAGAGAAATGAACGAGTGCAGAGAGACAGGTTATGCTCAGGGACAAATGTGCATTATATAACCCCTGACTGTCACCACACATACACTGGTTGGAATCAGAGCATGGGGTGGCTGCAGGCCGCTGGAGAGAGCAAGAGCGTGAGAAAGAGAGAAAGAGAGAGAGAGAGAGAGAGAGAGAGAGAGAGAGATGGATAGAAGGACTCTGATGGACAGGGTAATAAAGACATTTTGAGTCACACAGAGAGAGAAGGGGAGAGGGTGACTGCAGAAACAAACAACTATGTAGTTATTTAAATGGATAAAAGCTGCTGGATATTTCATTTCATGCATTATTATTATCATGGATATCTCATGGATGCTATGGTTGCTATGGTTTCTACTTCCAAGAAAAGGTATAACACAAAAGACCAGGGAAACGGAAACATGGACACATAGGCAGTCCTCCAGATAGAGACATTTAATGATCAAATATTAAGAGAACAAAAAGAAAGTGATCCAGTGGAGCAGACAGTGACCAGTTCCTTTATTTTCATGGTTCGATTTGGCACGTCAAATCACCAGCTATACAACCTAGGCTATGCGCAGGCTGAAACCTGTGATTTGCGCTTGTGTGCAATGCGTTTTTCTGCTCCGCTCTTATCGCGTTCCTGTTGTGCAGTAAGCTAGCCACGCAGACTTGCGGGGACAGGACAAAACGTTATCTCAAACCATTCCGGTACACCATAACCTCTTATGCATACGATGAATCGGTGGGAGGGAAATCACAAACATAACCCAAATTATTCCACGGTATTGTCCATGTTGTCCAAGCGGTCAGGCACATTTTCGCTCTCCGACTCTTGAGAGATTAATTAAGCGCATCCAAAGCAAAGTTGAAAAGCCACAATAAGCGGTCGCCCAACCTTTGTGTTCACGTCAAGAGATAGAATACAGATGTTGATGATACATGGAAATGGTGTTCAGGAGAATGACAGGATGGATAGATGAATATTGTGCGTCATGGTGCAATAACGATTTAACGCTAAAACGCCACCCACCATATACTCATTACATTTAGATTAAATATCAAAATGTATAACGTAGCCTAAGCTTGCATAATGCGGAGGAACATCTGAATAAGCTTAATTAGCAGTTACATTACATCATAACAACGGAATAACGTTAGGCTATATGCAAGAAAACAAGGCAAAATCCTACCGTGCTTCTCCGACATGTCGTTAGAGATGATGACAATGACTCCAAAAACACTCCTCTACAATAAGTAGAAATACACGTCTTCTGCCCGCACCTATAAATCTTAGCACTTCATCCAGCTAATTAGAATACATACTAAATAGTTTGTATATATCTTTGTTTGAATGACGTTAAAGCTGGTGTTCATTTAGATGAAAATCCCGAAAGTCTTTTTTTTACCCTTCTTGATCAACCCTTGTCTACTAGGCTACATCAACCGCAACAGCAGAAAATAGGTTTCTCCCTCTAACGCATCGCGTTACATTGAATTAATCAGACACACAGTATCGCTGCCTTAAAGAGACAGTAAAACCAAGGCAAATCCCATTTAGTTCTGTGATCCCCACACAGTAGAAACGGAAATCACAATACATTCTACCCAGTTTGTCGAACTTCATTTAAAATTTAATGTAGTACCAAATATTTATTCTATCTTCGTTTTATACTGATAACATTCTGCGCACAATACTGAAAACTATGACATTAAATAAACCATACATTAAATGACCCTTTCTAGACATTAACTTCCATGAAAGAATAAAGGTGCAAAACAGATGTTGCATTACATGCAGCCCATTTAATAACTGTACATTAAATTACAATCTGCACATAGTGTTTCACTGCAGTTCATAGACTGAGCCATTTGGTCAGACACAGCTGTGCTTTCATTCTCTCTCTCTCAGCAATGAAGGTAAGGTCCCCTTCAGATGGCAAGACAGCCTCTTGTCATCTCTCAAGTCTTTCAAATACACCACACACACCCAGACTCAGTGAGTGTACAGAGAGGCTGTAAAAACAATGTCCCTGCGTATAGCAAGTGAAGCCCTCTCCATCTTGCTGCCCAGGACGGAGTCTCCCACAATCCTGGCGGCCTGCCGCACCTCCTTCAGCACCTCGTCCAGCCGCTGGATGCAGCGCACCACGGTGCCCTCCTGCACATCGGTCAGCTGGGCAATCTCCGCAAATGGCTGCAGGGGTTACACACAGACATTCAGGCATGCAGAGCAGTACATGGCCCTCTGGCTTTGTGCTAGGCACTGAGATAAATACTAATATTAAACAATCACAGGGCATTCCACTAGTAGTACATTTATGGTGTGGTGCTATATCAAACACACAGCTAAAGTCTCTCATTCAAGTCTCTCCTCAAAACCCATTTGTATAGGAAAGCTTTTAACCTATAACCCTACTTTGACCCTCTTTTATTTTTCTTTTAAATTGCCCTTTTTATTTGAACTGGCATATGTCTGTTACTTTCCACTCTTGCAACAGCCTGTACACTTTATGTATGCCTCCTAATTTTTTATTTAATTCTACTTTCTTACCTTTTACTTTTAATCCTGCCTGTCTCCCTTTTTTACCCTACAATGTTCAGTGCTTTGAGTACATGATAAAGCCTCTACAAATAAAATGTACTATTATTATTATTATTACAAACACTAAAGCTGTTGGATCAAACACTGCGAGGAACACTATAAGAAGACACACAGTATGGTGGCCTGACAGGGAAAAAAGTCACGGGTGAATGAGCATCATGACTCACCATGCCTCTGGCCCAGCAGTACACCACCTCAGTCAGGCCAAATTTGAACTGAGACACGAAATCCTCAGCAGTCTGAGCTATCCCACAATCCCTCTGCAGCTCACCAATTCTTTGAGCTACACACAGCACTCGGTCAATGCCCTAGTGAGGGAGAGGAGAGGAGAGGAGAGGAGAGGGGCGAGAGACAGAGAGAATAGGTGAGAGGAGATCCAACGGGTATATTAGTCATCACTAAATGTACACACACACACACACACATACAAAAACACACACACACACACATACAAACACACACACATACACCTCTGTTCAGTCAGCTCTGTTTCATATGCCCTTTCCATACACCACACTGACACACACACACACACACACACACGCACACACACACACACACACACACACACACACACACACACAAAGAGAATCAAAGTCAAATTACTGTTGGACTACCTGTGAACAGCCAGCCTCCAGTGTTCAAACTCTAAAAGACTTCCAAGCACCATGTTCCCTAGCGCTTTCTCTCTGTCTCTGTCACACACACCCACCCCCACACACAGATAACCCTGGAGTTCATCACTAATTCAGGGCATCTATAGAGCAGTTCCCTGTTTGAGGGCTGCTCAGTAACACACTTAGCAGCACGCTAGTAGGCAACACACCCCGACATGGTGCAGTCTGTTGCTCAAGCAGCAGGTGAAGTGTCCTTGCCAGCGGGTGGATGATGGTGAGTGTGTGTGTGTGTGTGTGTGTGTGTGGCCAACCTCCAGTCATACAGTTCAGACAGAAGTGATTCAGAGCCTACCGGACACACAGTAAACACACACACGGTGGCCATTTGCCCAACTGCTCTACCCTAACTGGGGCATGTCATCATGTGATCATCGAATAAATATAGAACCACTGCACAGGCCAGGATGAGCACTGCAATTCCCTTTAAATAATTTCAGTGAATCTTAGGTAATCATATAAATGATGGAAGCAGCGTTTCAACATAAACATTAGTCATGCATGGGAACCTGGCAGCAGACATACAGCAGGGACTGAGAGGACCACAACAGGGTCATCACACACCTGCCCATCACTAGGGTCATCACACACCTGCCCATCACTAAACACATACACCAGGAAACCACATGGCCACTCAGAACTTAAATGTATCCCATCTGTGCAGACACAGACACATATACAGACACAGACACAGAGAGAGACACAGACACAGACACAGAGAGAGACACAGACACAGACACAGAGAGAGACACAGACACAGACACAGACACAGACACGGACACGGACACGGACACGGACACAGACCCAGACCCATACTGATTGCATGCTCTAATCCAGGTCCTCTAAGGCCTTAAGTAAATAAGTAAAGCCACAGACAACACATTCTCACACACAAACACACAACTAACCAATAGCCACTGGCGCCTTAATGCAGGGGCTTACCTGGGCTTCAGCCCAGGGGCCTCGACCAATGAGGGGCCTCCTAATAATAATAATGATAATCAATAATAATAAACGGCGTCATTAGCCTACTCTGGAGCTAGCCTAAATAATTGAGCACATCGTACTGCTCTACAATTACATCCATGCAGAGGCCCCCTTTGTCTTCTCCAATTCTAAAATGTAACAAAACGTAATAAATCCCAACGGGTGTAGAGGAGCTAGAGGAGAGGCTGAAACTGACTGACAAACTTATCATACAAACTCTGGAGATAACGTGGATAGGATTGAAGCAAGATAAACGAATGACCTGGATTCCTGTAACTGTCCATGAAAACAGAAGGCATAGCAGGTAAATATCGTAACAAATAGCCTGGAAATGAAACGGCTTTAAAAACATGTATTTCACTTGTCTCATTGGAGTGAACGCTGTGGCGCGAATAAATGAATTATGATCTGCATCTCCGTTCACCAACAGCTAAGTTTGTGCTAACCCATTCGTACATACAATAGTCTATGTTATGTTTTCTCCACTGTTAACGGGAGATATGTCTCCATGTAGTGTAGTGATACAATGCATAAGGTAGCCATGTTCACGTCACATGAGCCAGCTTGTTCTGTAGGCTAAAAGTATTTCTGTCCCTCCCAAACTGCGATAAAGTGGTGTGTTAAGTAGACAGAATTTCAAAAAAACTCCTGGGGAACCCCCCGACACGACAAACACATGCACCTTTGAAAAGCTTTTAAACGTCCATGTGTACCCATCTTTTAACTTAGCCTACAGCCAGTGTTGTAAAAGTTCAACGCTTGTTTTCGTGCAGTAGGCTAGCCTTTTTGATAAGCGATGTCATGGGTAGGCTGACGTGATTCGAGGGCTTTCTGTTCCTGTTTATGTAAAGGTTTTACATGCTGAATAATGATAGGCTACACTGCATCTTATTAACCAAAAGCGCACGCTATGTGTCGGGTCAGATCGCGGGCCGGGTATCATTTAACCATAATTAATATTTGCGGTTGGGGGGGGGGGGGGGGGGGGGGGGGTCCTTAAAAAACATATAGCCCAGGGGCCTCGGGTGGTATTAAGGCGCCCCTGCCAATAGCACTAACTTTTTATAATAGTAATACTGTATCACACACACACACACAGAGAGAAAGAGAGAAAGAGAGAAAGAGAGAGAGAGAGAGAGAGAGAGAGAGAGAGAGAGAGAGAGAGAGAGAGAGAGAGAGAGGGAGGATGTCCTACCTCCTGCAGTGTGTTGGTGAGGTGGGGCTCCACCTGTGTGTTCTGGGAGAAGATGAGGCAGGACAGCAGGGCGGCGCTCTCTTCGGGTGCGAGGGGGCTGAGGGTGTTCTCAAACAGCAGCTCGGTGAGCAGCAGCTCGTGGCTGGAGATCTGACAGGCCACGCGGCCCTTCAGCTGCACCGCCCCACTCGTATCGATGTACTGCAGCGCCTCAAGAACCTGCCATCACAAGGCCAATCATCATCTACCATCACAGTCATCAGCATGATGACATACCATCATCATCTACCATCACAGTCATCATTATGATCACATACCATCATCATCTACCATCACAGTCATCATTATGAAAATCAATGTTAAAAAAACTGAATGCATGTATTTCCACTCACCCAGAAAGCATCTATCCATCACTAGTCCTGTAATCTTTTCAAATCAAACTCTTGTCATCACCAAATCATATAAGTATTTGGGAGTACTACTTGACTCACACCTTACATACCGTTAACACGCTTCCAAGCTAGCCAAAAAATTAAATCAGAAACTATATCTATACAACAAGATCAGATACCTATCCTCTACTGTCTCCAAAACCTATCTGCAAGCAATCATATTCTCAACCATCTCATACTGTCTACCAATATGGCCCCTCACCACAAAGGAAGTTACTGAACCCATCGCACGGTTATATTACCGAGCTTTGAAAATCCACAGTAAATCTTCCCAAATGGACACACCACTGCACTGTGCTCACTCAATCACATGCTCTGTCTTTTCAAAATTGTATCTACAGTCATGCTATTTCTTTTTATTTTCAACTCCCAACACAGCACTTCACAAACACTCATCTCTCTCTTATCAACACATAACATGCCTCAAGTGCGTGTCACTAGGTCAGTCTCCACGGCCCTCCACCCAGTGCCCTCATACAACAATGGCTTTGGCCAGAGGTCCTTCATACATACGTTTGGAATGGCATTCCTCAACACATCAGAGAATTACAATCCAGCACACAATTAAAAAAAAACTATAAACTGCTACTCCTCAATACATACACTTGCAAACACTGACCTCTATCTATCACTGTCTGTGCTAAGTCTGATGTCTATATGTTTGCTTTGTGTTGTATGTAAATATGATGTGTGATGTGCCCTGTCCCTGTTACTTGTTATATGTGCTGCAGAACAGGAACCTGCTGGAAATCATTTTTTTTACTGAGTCAGGCCAGTTTTAAACTGTAACTTTGTTACTTTTAATACTTTCCTGTATAATAAATATGAAATAAAATAAAATAAATAAATAAATGATCACATACCATCATCATCTACCATCACAGTCATCATTATGATCACATACAATCATAATCTACCATCACAGTCATCATTATGATCACATACCATCATCTACCATCACAGTCATCATTATGATCGATCAAATACCATCATCATCTACCATCACAGTCATCATAATGATCATATACCATCATCATCTACCATCACATTCATCATTATGATCATATACCATCACAGTCATCATAATGATCACATACCATCATCATCATCTACCATCACAGTCATCATTATGATCACATACCATCATCATCATCTACCATCACAGTCATCATTATGATCACATACCATCATCATCTACCATCACAGTCATCATTATGATCATATACCATCTTCTACCATATCAATTGTCATCCATCCATCTATCCATCTATCTATCTATCTACGCTGGCATGAATCTTTGGTCTAGTGTTATGGCATCAAACAAACCTTAATTCTCTGGTAGTACTCTGGCAGAAGGGAGAGAGACTGATCAGACACAAGGAACAGTAGTTTATCCATCTCCTCCTGCACCTGCATCCTCTCCTGGACACGTGTAAACTAAGAGAGGAAGAGACAGACGGAATGAAAGAAACAAAAAATAAATCATGAAAAAAAAGGTCATGAGATGGTATTTTGGCTGACAGGGAAGTGGTGTGGCTTGATGTGAAAAAAAACCCCAGACGTAACAGTTAAGAGAAGAAAGAGAGAGACGAGCCAATTGCAATGCCAATCTAACTCTCAGTTCTGTTTGCACCATGCATTCCAACACTGTGGCCATACAAACAGTCTTGACAGGCATAATCTTGCCACTTAGTTGGCATGGCAATGGTAACGGAGAGGCAGGATATGTGTGGCGTGTGTGTGTGTGTGTGTGTGGTGATTAATGAGCTCTAATGAGATGGCTCTTTCGTATCTCCTGCTTCCTGTGCTGAAGCCGCTGTGCCCGTTGTGCCAGCTGTGCCAGTTGCCAGGGGAATATCTCTCTGGCTGAAGGCCTGCCAGTCTGTCCTCTATTATGGAGTAGCCATCAACACATGTTTAATGCAGTGCCACACAAACACATGCATAATCATACATTGATACAAATAATCTAGACTATCACAATTACTTCAGACAATTCATCTGAGATCCTTAACATACTACTCAGACACACATTTCCATTCCATTGCAAAATTACATAAATCAATGATTCAGAAGGTTGAAGGTATTTGATAGTGTTTGTATATTAAGTAAGTGATTCTGTAAGCCATTTTCCAAAGGCATATTATAATCAAATGAATTGAACTAGACAGCCACAAATTAGATAACTGTTTACTGTTATACCGTTTAGAAACACCTTTATCCTTTGCACTGGGTTTCAATGGTATGAGACGTAGATGAGAGATATATAGAGATATAGATATATATATATGGAGATATATATAGAGATATAGAGAGAGCTGAAGATGGAGAGGGGAAGACACAGAGCACAGCAGTCATGAGAGGAACAGCAGGAGGGAGGGATGGAGAGAGGAGGTGGAGGGAAGGAGAGAAGAGGTGGAGGCATGAGGAGGAGGAGGCAGGATGTGGGGACCATGGAAATGAGAGAGGAGGAAAAGGATGGGAGGGTGTTGGACAGGAAGCAGGGGGCTGATGATGTATAAAGAGGAGCGCTGACTGGTTTGAAAACGAGGAGATAAGACAAGTAAGAGAGCAGAGGGGAGAAGAGGAGGTGCTGTACAGGAGAGGGCGTGGGGAGCAGAGGGGAGAAGAGGAGGTGCTGTACAGGAGAGGGCGTGGGGAGCAGAGGGGAGAAGAGGAGGTGCTGTACAGGAGAGGGCGTGGGGAGCAGAGGGGAGAAGAGGAGGTGCTGTACAGGAGAGGGCGTGGGGAGCAGAGGGGAGAAGAGGAGGTGCTGTACAGGAGAGGGTGTGGGGAGCAGACCTGCTCGGAGAAGGTGGGTGAGTGGATGCACTTGAAGTCTTTGAGGCAGTCCACTAACACGCGCTGCCTCATCACCCCCTCTACCACCTCCACGCCTTTCAGGTGCAGGTCATTCACAGGGTCAAGGGTCGTAATGCCGTTGGGGTTGGACTCGGCCAATCGCAGTAGCTCTTGTGTTGCTGTCGATATAGCCTGACCTGGAGGGTCCATTCTGCAGATAAAGGGGACAGATACAGTAACGTTCACACATGGTAGTGAACACACACTCATGGACATCACAACATCAACACAACACTTACAACTGCATCACACACGGTAGTGAACACACACTCATGGACATCACAACATCAACACAACACTTACAACTGCATCACACATGGTAGTGAACACACACTCATGGACATCACAACATCAACACAACACTTACAACTGCATCACACATGGTAGTGAACACACACTCATGGACATCACAACATCAACACAACACTTACAACTGCATCACACCATGTCAAACTTCAGTATATTCAAATATGCTTGAGAACTAAATAGAACACAGCGTTCACACCACAGCTGGAACACACATGCTCTTCTGACACTGTACTCTTGTTTCGGATGCATAATAGATTAGATTAGATTAGATTCAACTTTATTGTCATTGTGCAGAGTACAAGCACAGAGACAATGAAATGCAGTTAGTGCAAGAAGTGCAACACTACTCCACCACTGCATTCCCACACAAGAGCACATGTTATTGCATGTGCTGTGACTAATATGTGCACTCTATCCATACTGTTTGCTTTTATTGGTGAGTCATATTTCCTATATATTCTCTGTAAATAACCTGTAAATTGCTTCAGAGCCACCTACAACTGGAACCAAAATCCATGTTTGTGTTGACCTTAAAGCTGATTCTGATTCTAAAGCTGATTTTATAACAATGCTAACAAAGCTATAACAATGTTTGCAATGCACAATGTTTGCATTCTCAGCTCTTGTACTTACGACAAGTAATGAGGATGTTTTGAGGGCAAAAGCAACTCACTAGCTGTTATTGCTATTTGATTATGATTGACTGTAACATTCGATAATCTATGCTATAGATTGACCTACGTATTTAATGTGTTTCTATACCGCTAATAACATACACACAAGCACAAGCGCACATACCTGAAGCGCGGCTGCTGTCTCTTGTAGTAGTTGTCAATGATCCGCTCAGGAATCACCTTGAGGGTCTTGACTGTGATGGCTGAGATGTCCTGCGACTTCAGCTTCTGCACCGTGTGACTGCAGGGGCCTGCAGACAACAAACCCACAAGCAGGTGTGAGGGGTGAGGGGTGAGGTGTGAGGTGAGGTCAGACAGAGGGCTGCACTTTTGGACAGCTGCACAATTCATACGTGCTTTTTATACTCATCTGATGCTTCATTGCTCTGTGTGTGTAAAGGTGTGTGTGTGTGTGTGTGTGCATGTGTGTGTGTGTGTGTGTGTGTGTGTGTGTGTGTGTGTGTGTGACTGACCCTCTGGTGTGAAGAGTGTTGTACTGTAGAGGTGAGTCAGGCTGCTGTTGTTCTGGGTGTCTCCTCCAGGCTCCTCGTTGCCTTTCTCACAGATGATGAGGGTGGTGAAGGTGCGATTGACTGCATCATTAGACACCTTACAGACACACACACACACACACAATAGCATGAGGGGAGGGATGAGGGAGAGGGATGATCCACAGGTCAGGCCATATGCCATATGTACTGTATGTTTTCTGTCTTCTCACTTGTAGGATGACACCAAGGGCGTTGTGGTGCTGGGAGTTGCTGATGATGACAACCCGTCCTACAGAGAGAGCTTTGAGGCCGGACACTGAATCCATCACTGCTTGCTGAAGAAGAGAGAGGAAATCCAGTGTGATGTTTCATGGTCTACAAAGGGCATGATTACAGGGATACACATGTATGCTCCTAGGGTTAGGGGACAATTGAAGTAAAGCACACAAACGTGTGTGTGTGTGTGTGTGTGTGTGTGTGTGTGTGTGTGCGTGTGTGCGTGCGTGTGTACCTGCAGAGCCTGACTGGTGATGCGTAGCTCAGTGATGGTGTGGTAGTAGGAGAGCAGGTCAGACAGCTGACCCTCTGTGTCCATAGGAGGGAGAGTGGAGAGAGTCTTTTTCAGCTGAGAGATCCTCTTCTCCTGAGCCTGAGGAGGACACAGTGACATACCAAAAGGGTAAGGGAGGGAGAGAGAGAGAGAGAGAGAGAGAGAGAGAGAGAGAGAGAGAGAGAGAGAGAGAGAGAGAGAGAGAGAGAGAGAGAGAGAGAGAGAGAGAGAGAGAGAGAGAGAGAGAGAGAGAGAGAGATTAGATAGATAGATAGATAGATAGATAGATAGATAGATAGATAGATAGATAGATAGATAGATAGAAGATAGCGTAACCAGAAAAAAAACGCAGGGGAGTGGACAAGCCATATCCAGAAGGAGTAACATGTCGGTGTAAAGGGGCTCATGGGAATAGTACCTGAGTGTCCCGGTGGCTCTCGGAGAAGCTGCGTCTCATCATGTCAGTGACCCGCAGGGCCTCCACGCGCAGCAGGTTGAGGATCATGGTGTAGGTGAGGCGGAACTGGGACTGCAGGACGGTGGGCTTGCCCTGAGGAAGCAGGACACCTCAGACACACGAGCCTCATGCTCAACCCAGCCAGCCGCTCTTTTGCTACTGACATGGCTGCTCCTCGTGTTGTCATGGTAACTGTACTCTTTTTAACCAACCCTCTATGTAACTTTGTTATGGAGTCAAGAATGTGTGTGCCAAGATACAATATTGAATATACAAGGGAGGTGAGCAAGTGTAAATAAATGTAACTACACAAAACACTTATATAATGCTTTCTAGACACCCAAAGCGCTGTATAGTGAGGGCTGGGGTGGGGTGGGGGCTCATGTCAACAACTATCAATGTGCAGCACCCACCTGAGCATCCATGTAAGAATATTACATAATTGTGACACTAACAAGAGATAAGACAGCAAGATCCAGGCAGACTAAAAGTAAAGGGCTTCAGAATTTGATTCGGCTTCTATTGACGCCTACACTGGAATCATTAATAATGAGAACTGTGTTCAGAGCTAACATCAGATTCAGCATGATTCATGGTGACAGTAGCATACACAAGCTTATTTTATACTGAAGATCTGAACTAATGTTTGCCAACAGTGCAGTCAGTCAGCGTGTAGCCTGCACAGGTTGCCCGTGTCTTCATATGGGATGTATTTATAGCAGCGCTCTCTCAGACGAAATGGAGTGTCAAATGAAGCCCATTGAAAAGCCAAGCACTCACACTGTTGGGCAGACTAATGCGAAAGTGAGCTGGTTAATGAAGCTAGTGGCACAGCAAGCTGGTCATGGGTGTGAATGAGTGACGCAGAGTGCTGTGTGCTGAGAGCTACAGCTACAGGTACCTAGAGCACTCACAGATGGGCGAGTTTTAAGATAGGCTGATCATACTAGCAAAACATTAGGGCCATACATAATTACATCAAAACAAAATGGGATGTATGAATCGATCTAGTTTTGGATGAAAACACAAAAACTGTGTGATGTAGTGGAACGGTGCCTGTGATTGTGATCAGGACAGAAAGACTGTGCAGCTGTGGACTAACCAGCATCATGACGTGGAGATCGCCCATGTCGTGAACACCAGTCTTACACAGGATGATGACCGTGCCTGTGGCATCCAGACCCCTCCTACCTGCACGGCCAGCCATCTGAATATACTCACCTGCAGTCAGACAGACCAGGGTAAACACACACGCACGCACACACGCACGCACGCACACACGCACAGGCACACATAGAAAACGCCTTTATCACTCCATAATTGAACACACACTCATACACAAATGCAGACAAACTCCATTGTTCAGAGAAATAAAAGCAGACACAAACAAACACATAACTCACAAGCACACAGTGACACACAGCAAACCTAATTACATGGATCTGTGATTGCATCAGAAAGCCATCAAAGGCCTCTTCTGTGTGACACATTGAGCTGAAAGCAGACAGCACCATGGCAGATAGGACCCATCCCACATCATTCATCATGAGCCAAACACCTGGCCCTTCAGCACACACCTCACTGTTCCCATCACAAACGCATCTCCCAGCTAGCTCCCAAAAACTGCTTTTAGCATCTCAAAGGGTGACTAATACTTGTTTATGAATCATTTCATTTCAAGTGTTCCATTTCATAATCAAGCAAAACATGAAATCATCATGTAGACTCTCTGCTAAAGTGGGGCCACAACAGTTATGAGCTGAACAGACACATAGACTCAAGCAGCCAACCCATTCACCATTGTCTATTCAACATGTAGGTCTATATTATATATACAGGCCATAAAGATGGTTTGCAAACCATCTTTTATCCATATCTGCAAATATAATTTCCATGCATTTACATAGATTCATCACAGAGATCCAAACCAAAAACAAGACAGTCATTGTGTGTGTCTAGATCTCTTACCGGGCAGCAGATTCCTAAATCCGGTGCCATCATGTTTGCGGATGGAGTCAAAAACCACTGTCCTGGCCGGCATATTCACCCCCATGGCAAAGGTCTCTGTAGCAAACAGAACCTGTGTGTGTGTGTGTGTGTGTGTGTGTGTGTGTGTGTGTGTGTGTGTGTGTGTGTTGAGTGTGTGTTGTATGTGTGTGTGTGTGTGTGTGTGTGTGTGTGTGCAGATTAGATCCAACAACAGATCGCCATTACTAGTCAGTAAACTTTAGGAAGAGTTTGATCAAATGGCTCACCTTTACAAGCCCACGTGAGAAGAGCATCTCAATGACCTCCTTCAGGATTGGCAGGATGCCACTGTGATGAACACCAATGCCCCTTTTCAGCAAGTCCCTCATCGACAGGATCTAAAAAGCAACCATCAACAGCCATCAGCCATCTTCAAAAGCCTCCACAGAGTCCAGAAACAGGAAACAGAAACAAACCAAAGCAGGTCCTTAACCTTCATACAGCAAAAGTTCCTCATCCATCATCCTCCATCATCAGTTGTTAATAAATGTTACTGTACTTTCACTTCAATACTCAATTGCAGAAGACTTCTGAAAGAAGAAGCTTTGGGTCGTAGAAAAACAGATCACAACAGAGGCCTGGAACCTCCTGCACCTCTCACCCTCCACATCCAACCCACCCTACCCCACCCCAGCTCAACCCCAGCCCAACCTGAGGCAGCTGCCGGTCGCCTCCTCTCAGACGACTCATGCTCTTCTGGAAGAACGAGTGGACCTCGCTCTTCTCTGTGGCGCTGGTCAGGTCCAGTGTGCCCAGTGAGCGGGCATTATCATCGCAGCGCGTCCGCGAGAACGTGAACGCTACCACCGGAGTCTGCTGCCGTTGAGACAGGAAGTTCAGCAGCGTCAGCCACACAGCCTTATCCTGCGTGGAGCAGAGCAGAGAAGAGTACAACGTTATTTACAACATAACAATAACGTGATGTCCCACACACAGCCTTATCCTGCATGGAGCAGAGCAGAGAAGAGTACAACGTTATTTACAACGTTACAATAAGGTGATGTCCCAGAGTCACACAAAGGAGTCTTTCAACTGTGAGTATTCTACTCCAACTCAAACCAGCACACAACCCCACAGACACATGCAGACACAGAGACAGAGACTTCAAATGAAATCAAGAGCCACAGGGACTCAAACCAGGTCTGAGACAGATTATTGTGTAAAGAGGCAGTGAATGGAGGGAGACCTGGTTTGGCGTGGTGTTCTGAGATGTGTTCTTGGTGCCAAACGACTGGGCGTGTTTGCTTGTGCGCTCCTTTTTGGCATCCACAGCTGCGTAATACCTTTAACAGAAATCCAGCAGTCAGGAGAACAGCAGGCTCATGAGGTCTATCCAGGGAGGATTAAATGACAAAGACACTCCACATGTCTCCAACTACCCATCAAACTGTCAATCTGCCCTGGCCACTGTCTCTGTTCTATGTAATGCCAGCTCAGTGTGGTCTGGTGCGCAGACTGTACCCTTTAGTGAGGAAGTTTCCGGCAGCATCAATCAACAGGAAGAGCTCTTTCTGAGTCTTGGTGCTGTTTCCTGTGTAGAGGTAGTGCTCCAGGGGTACAGGGCGCTTCAGGGTGCTGATGACATAGATGTGCCTCTTCTTTAGGCGCCTGGGGGAGGAGAATCACAGGAGAGTGTACTTAAGAGCCATTCGTAGACGTAAACATGCTAATTACCAACCATTTCGTTCGAAAATTCTAAAACAACAATGTTTTTTAATACTTCAAAATAACATTTGCTAAATTAACCTTACATTTTTCAGTAGCCATAGGTGTGTAGTGTAGATTTGAAAAAAATCTAGTTTGGTTCTTACCGGGGCTTTTACTGCCTGAAATATCCGATTTTGTTTACCACGCTCAGAGTTTAGTGCTGGGCTGGTGGGTGCTTATTCACAACCTTTTACAACCGCTCCAAGCGGATTTGTACACGCAGCCTTACAACACTGTTTACAGCTCTTCGAGTCACGATAAAATGTAATTTTTGGTACATAGCTAATTTAGATAAACGTATGGTGTGGGTGCTTGTGTTTCTTTAGGAATCCGCCGTCTTGGTTTGTATAGAAATGAATATTAAGTGACACATACACGTAAGAGGTTGGACATACGTGACGGTTGGTAATATGTCACGTTCCTATGATTAACTCGGAGTAAATAAATTCATCTTAATTGCCTATGCAAACATTCTGTCAAATTTCATCTGAAAAGTGTGTAGTGGGGTAGAGAGAAGGACATTGCAATGACTTACCCGATCCACTCACTGAACTCCAATGCATTGGGAACTGTGGCACTAAGCAGGATAATGCTTACATGCTCTGGCAACATGATCAGGACTTCCTCCCACACCACACCTCTCTGAGGGAGAGAGAGAGGCAGGGGAATGCCCAGAGGAGAAGAACAAAGAGGAACAAAGATTTTTCAGAAATGAATCACATTTGTCATCCTGCAGCAGAATTCAGATGCTTAGATAAAAGCAGTATTTGTTAAGATTGTTTGGGTTTCTATTACTCCTTTAGATGAGAGCCTTACCTCAGCATCATTAATGTAATGAACTTCATCAAAGATCACCCACTCCAAATCCCGAATAACTTCAGAGCCATTGTAAAGCATTGATCTGAGGGAGGAAACAACATATACACCATACAACTTATCTGTAAGTTATCGCAGCTGAGCCCATGACAGAGCACACAGCTCTGTCACTCACTCTCTTCTTAAGGTTCATTTCAATATGTAGCCCGTAGGGGATAAACCCCTTGGTTGCCAGATAAGTGCTCAACCCGATCGGCGGATGCCTACTGTGGCATGCTGTGATGTGACACTGAGGCTGGCTAGATTAGACCTGGGACTCAGAGCTGCGGCACTGACCTGAGGATCTCGGTGGTCATGATAAGGCAGGAGGCCTCAGGGTTGAGCTGCACGTCTCCTGTCAGCAAGCCCACATCCCCAAACGTAGTCTTAAAGTCCCGGAACTTCTGATTGGAAAGGGCCTTAATGGGGGAGGTGTAGATTGTCCTATGAAAAAGAAAGAAAAGGAAATATGATTCAAATAAGCTCAGTGTACACACACACACACACACACACATAAACACGTTCCCATACCCATGTGGATATACACACTCTGTGTACACACATATACACACACACACACACACACACACACACACACACACACACACACACACATGTGGATATACACACTCTGCGTACACACATATACATACATCTACACAGACCTGTAAACACAGCCATGCATGTCCACCTGCTTACCTCGTCATGTGTTTCTGGGAGAGTGCAATAGCGTACTCTGCCACCACAGTCTTGCCAGCTGAAGTGTGCGCTGCAACAAACACAGAGTCATGGGCCTCCAGTCTGAGCACGGCCTGCTTTTGAAACACGTCCAGCTCAAATGACCACTGCAGGACCACGAGCGGGAGGAGGAAGAGAGAGAAGGCAGTGAAAATTCTGCTGATTGGCATGCCTTACAGTAGAGAGAGTCTGCTCTGACAGGAATCATTAGTATACTGAATGCATCTGAACTTGCAATGCATACCACTATAGATGAACTTGCAATGCATACCACTATAGATGCAACAGGGTTCTAGGTTTTATGGGGCATCAAAGCTATTGTGTTGACAGCATAGGCAAAATGATACATGTGTTTAGCTGAATAGGGCAGATGGTCAGAACATGCGCATGCGCAGAACATGAGCATGGTGTCAGTTGTCTGCTCAGCTGATTTTACGGGTAACATTGTGAAAGGGTTGTCCAGAATTTTACTTAAACATAATTTATAAATATAAGACAAATAACAAAAACATCTTGATCTATGATCTTGATCATATTTTTCCATAGAGTGCCTTTGGGACCATGTTTCAAGTTTCAGGATGGATACCTTAAAAGCTGGATCAGGGACACGTTTGTAGAAGTCCTCGCATGGTGAGGTGATGTCCACAGGTATGGCCCACTTCTTTGTGTCTCCCTCTTCACTTGTTCCTTCCTTCTTCCCAGCAGCGGTGGCAGGAGGATGAGAAGAGGACACAGGACCCTGAGAAGAAAAACAAAATCAAACACTGCCATGAGGATTCAGCCTGACTAGCTGATGGTTAATCTAGAGCTATGCTACGTGTGTTCCCCCTACGATACCTCCTTAATTCCGAGGTCTTCCAGGCTGTTCGTTCTGGGAAGTCTTGGCGTCTCGGCACTTGCTGGTTTTCCCTCCTTCTCCTCTGCATCAGGAGCGGCATCAATGATGTCATCAAAAGTGGCCAAGAGGGACATCAAGTTCACTTCCGTTTTCGTCGTTGTTTTGGCCTCTGCAGATACAGCAGTAACATCAAAGTGTCAATGTGTACAACTCAGTTTCAGGGGTGTGAGGGAGCTGTGTGGATAAAGTAGAAATGGACCCATACCTTTAACACTGAAGTCCATTCCTGTTTTCAACCCAGGAGGCACTGTTAGCAAATCTGAAGAGGAGACAATGTTTTTAGAATCAGGCAGGAGAGAAGGCAGCTATTTACTAAACACCGTCGTTCAGGTGACCCCTGGGGGTACGTGAAGGTACTCCAGGGGGTACGTGAGATTTTAAAATAAACATATTTAAAAAGTAGAATCCATGCAAAAATACTTTAAAAACAATTATTTAATATATTTAATATATGAATTTTATATTTCAGTAGGCTATTCAATTTTATTATCCTAAAAACCCAACCTGTCACATGCCACCCGCCATCACCTGTCAATCACTGTCAAAACTCAAACAATGGAGTCGTGGTTGAAGCGTAGCGGTTAGGGGGTACTTGGCTGAAAAAATATTTCACAGGGGGTACATCTCTGAAAAAAGGTTGAGAACCACTGTGCTAGAGGACCTTCTGTCTAATACTACAATTCACTGAGATGAATTCCCCCCCTAACAGTCCTAATACAAATAAGCATTTCAAAGAACATATAGGAGATACTCAAAAATAAAACTTTGAGGAAGAAGCAGATTATATCAGATAAAGGGAGCAGTAGCCCACCATTTTCAAAGTCAATGTCCTCTTCCAGCTCTGACTTCTTCTTTATCTGTTCCAAAGTCAGTTCCTCCATGGCAGCTATTGGAGGGAAGGTTTTTGGATGAAAGAACAATGTTTAAAAATAGCAAGCAGTCTCGATGACAAAGGGAAGACAGACAAATGTGTGTAGGTGCTCTAGTCCTACCCGGCAGAAAGGGGTAGTTGGTGTTGCTCCCTCTCAGGCTCTCTGAGGGCGGCCCTGGGGCCCTTTGCAGGGACAGTGAGTTCTTGGCAGACAGGCCTGTGTTCTCCAAAGGCACCTGCAGGAGCGACAAATTTCCCTCTGGATAAAGTATTTATCTATCAGCTATCTATCTCAGATAAACATGTGTGAATGTACTGACTGCAAACACAGAACTTACATTTTCTTTTTTAATCTAATAGTGAGAAATTGGAGGTAGGGCAATAGAAAATATCTTTAAGTAATTCCTTGCTGACATTACATCTGTGCAAATGTGAGATTTGGTTTTAAAGATCATATTTTCTAGTCACTACCTCTGTGAAGTCCAGCAGCATTCCTGTGGTTGGATCTCTCACCACGGATAGACCAGAGTGCAGAGGGGTGGGGGGACAGTGGAGAAGAGAATCCAAATGCTTCTCTCTCTTGGTCAATCTAATATTAAACAGGAAAATGCAACACGCGGCAGAGAGAACAGAGTTTTGACAAGGGCATTATTACACAAGTATACAATCATAAGACCCATATTTACTGTGTGAAAAAACTTTTCACGCACTTGATAAACTTCTCGAAAGCAGCATCAGTGTCATGGATGGGCAACCATGCCGGGTCACTCAGAAAACGCTTTTCCACCTCCGCCTGTAAGTCCACGCTGAATGGAGGCAGTCCATGTGGCAGCTGGGGGTTGGCACACAGCAAAAGTGTCACTCTCATCAATACAAATGTTATCTTTTAACAAATCAGAAGTACACTGAAGATTGAGAAATACAAAAATGAGAACAAAGTACTTTGAAGTATAGTTAGAAGTAAATGACCAGCTTACTGTGGTCAGTGGATGGAGAGGCTGGTGAGAGGGGAGAGGATGAGTCAGGAGTTCAAATTTCCCGGAGCATCCAACCTCTAGCAAAGACAGAGGCAGGTCTGCAGGCCCCAGAGGAGGCAACTCTGCAGAACAACATCAGTAAGCAGACCATAAGACCATAGTTTAAATGGTGCAGAAAAGCTACAGATAGATTAGACATTTCCCGTGATCCATAACACCATCTTGCTCCAAGCTATTAAAAAAACTACCACTTTATACTACAAGCCGTCCCACTGGTTGCCACACACAGGGATGTTTACAGCTAGGATAACTGATGTTACATTCATTATGTGTTGCATTTCTGTTAGCCACTGGCTAGCTGGCAAGCTAGTAAAAATTCAGAAAATGCTTTCAGACATTACACACCTGCAATGGTCATTTTCACAACATCTGTAGATTTAATGACTGCACATTAATAAAATCGCTTACCTATTCTGTCCATATCTTTCTATGGGGCACCGGACTGTTTCCAATCAACTTAGTCAGCGAAGTTGCAGTGTTCATACCAGATATGTTGGCACTAGTGTGTCAGTTTACTGTCTATGGTGTCAGTGTGTGTAAGGCGGATGTACGTCTCGCGGAAGTCGGTGATTCTTACATTTCAAAACATAATTGCAACTTTTTGTAAGATAATAAAAAAAAGTATGTTGGTGTGGTTTCTTTCATTGGTTGTTATTGTATTAACCAAAAGTATAACGTGAATAACTGTTTTATTTATTATTTATTCATCATTCGACCGATTTGTCCAACAGAGCTATGACATCATTTTCCTGCGCCTGTGTTGATGTGGAGAATCGGTGGAAATTATCGAACATTTTTGAAGCCAGAAAGGTTTGCTTAATAAGACAATGCAAACATGCAGTTATTATATTACAACATAGTTATCTGGTTTTAATGTAACCATTGATATAATAGTCCAGTAGACTGCCCATTGAATTGCTTCATTTGATCGATTATATTAACGTTAGCACACATTCGATTAGCAAGCGGTGCAAGCAGATGATGATGATGATGCCTGTTAACGTTAATGTTGTTATGTGCTATCAGCGTTTCACATGTAACAACTCAACTCTGCAATATAAATAGTGAAACTGCTGATATCCTTTTATAGGTTTAAACAGCGTGATCAAGATGGTCGTCTTTCCAAGTGCTTTAACAGAGGAAGAAGAGGCATTGCAAAAGAAGTATGCCAAATTGAAAAAGAAGGTAAGAGTCAATGTGTGTGCACTTGTTATGACATGAGCTCTTGCACGCGTACATAAACGACGAGGATTTGTTTTTGTTCCACCTGACAATGTTTCAGTCGCATGTTTTTCCTTTCAGAAAAAGGCCCTCCTGGCTTTGAAGAAACAGAGCTCCACTAATCAGAACAATCAGGCAGGACTGAAGAGAAGTATGTGTTAAGGTCGACAGTTAGTAAGTGAAACAGCTGCTAGACGAACTTCTGTTTATGTCGAATTTTCTCTTCTTTTCTCAGCCTTGTCAGACCAACCTGTGCTGGACTCAGCATCAGCTACAGAACAGGCAAAGAAACTCATTAAGTCTGGGGCCATCAGTGCTATCAAATCAGAAAATAAGAACTCTGGTTTCAAGCGCTCACGGACATTGGAATGCAAACTTAAGGTGAAGACTGTATTCCACATTGGTTAAGAGTGTACTAATTGTGAGCTACAGTGTAATAATTGGTGTAAGTAATGGTTATCCTTTCTTCTTTTGTTTTAGGACCCAGAGAAAGGGCCGGCCCCAGCCTTTCAGCCATTTCAAAGAAGCTTCTCCACTGATGATGAGCCTTCTGAGGTAAATGTCTCACTTGACATTCTAACACAGAAACTTGGGTCTATCACAAAAGCTGAGCAGTGGACTCAATGAACACACACAGTGCAACTGTCTGTGTTGTATAAAGCTACTGTATGGGTAAAGAGCTTCATCCACACGTTCATAAAATGTCCATAACTTGGCCTATGTTGTCCCAAATTGTCTCATTATTTTTCCTATGGGCTGCATGTGATGAGCTTGAACAACAGGACTATGGGTCAATTTACACTGAACTTACACTTTAATGTCATTCACTGGGTTGCACTCTGTGCATACAAAAATGGGCTATATAAATAAAAGTGACTTGACTTGACTGTCTGCTCAGTTTGGTATACAGTACATCCTCTTTGGAAATGAAACCATGTTAATATGTATGAAAATCCCCATAAAGCTTTATTGTGGCGCTACTCAGTCTATTCATTTCCCTCTTCCAGTCTAGCAAAAGGACTCAAAGATCTCACAAATCTCTCTATGATTGGTAAGTACCAAGTTCAACTTGGTAACCTTTTTAATTGTTTTGAGTTTGGCCCACATTCTTTGAACAGTAGGTCCACACTGCATAAGCTAAGACATCTTTATCCATTATTTTAATTGTAAGTGTTATTGCATTCTTCCTTCCCCTTTCAGTTTTGTGACTCCAGGTGATCGTTCTCGTGAAGATGAGGAAGGAAGTGGGACGCCATTGCCTAGTGGGACGCCCTTGCCTAGTGGGACGCCCTTGCCTAGTGGGACGCCCTTGCCAAGTGGGGCGCCATTGCCTAGTGGGACGCCCTTGCCTAGTGGGGCGCCTTTGTCTAGTCGAGACACCGACCGTGACCAAGAGCGAGAACGTGAAGTGGAGCGAGAAAGAGATCGAGAAAGAGAGAGGGACCGGGAGAGAGACAGAGAGCGGGACAGGGGCAGAGATAGAGACAGAGAGCGCGAGCGTGACCGCGACAGGAGTCGAGAGAGGGACCGTGATCGTGAGAGAGACCGCGAAAGAGACCGCGATCGGGAAAGAGACCGGGAGAGAGACCGGGACAGAGATGGACCATTCAGACGTGAGTGACCACAGTGTGTTTTTATACATTTTTGCCAACATTTGTGCTGTATCTTAAACTACAACTCAAAACTGTATTGGTGTAATTGTCAATTGTTCATTGATATTCATAAAATCTGACATGTATGTTTGCTTTTACATGCATGTGCGAGATGTGTTATGGTGTATACATTTTATTAAATGTTTTTGTGTGCACTCTTGTAGTAGAGCGGGAGAAAGAAAAATGAAAAGTGATTCAATTTTATGAAACTTGGTAATATCTGGCTAATGTGCGTGTTGCTCAGGCTCTGACACATACCCTGAGCGGAGAGGTGCGCGGAAAGGCAACACGGTGTACGTCTATGGCACAGGCCTGGTGGAAGACAGCCTGCGCACTGCCTTTTCCCCACATGGGAACATCATCGACCTGTCCATGGACTCCCCTCGCAAGTATGTCTGCAGTCATGAGTACAGCTGCCCCCAAATTCAGTCTGACAAAACCATTACTGTTCATTATGTGAAAGATTGTGGCTTTAAAATACTAAAATGGATTTTTAATGAAGGAAAGCTTGCTTAAACTAGTTAAATTAGATCAACAAATAAATCTAAAATTGTCTCTAGTGTTATTATCACTAACAGTAAATGTTTGGTATGTTGTACCTCCCTATTCCTACAGTATGTGTTGTAAGGCTGCTTCATAGAATAGTGACATGTCTCAGGGTAATGCTCTTTCTCTATCGCACCAGCTGTGCCTTTATCACTTTTGAGAAGATAGAGTCGGCTGACCAGGCTGTTGCAGAGGTGAGTAACACATGAAGACTTTTTTCCCTTTCCTCAATTTTTTACACACATCTTTCCTTTATAGATATAGATAGGAATTGGATTTGAGTATTTTCCAGGTTATGGAAAAATGTTTGTGCTTCCAGACTTTTGCATCTACAGTAGGCCTACTTTGTTTGGTGAACTCAAAAAGTAAAAACATTGGTGTGAAAGCACATTCCAACACAGACAGCTTCCTCTGTTCTGATCCAACAATAGCCATTGCAGGTTTTTTGAGGGCTGTGAGTTCATAATCATACTAAGTGGTTGGCCTGGTTGGGTACAGATCCTAAATGACTAAAATCTTCTGCAACATAATAGCATATGTAACATGATTTTAAGATTATTTATTTAGGTAATGATCATTTAGCCGTAATTTAAACGACGGGCAAAGTACCAAGTCAGTGAAGGAGCAAGGTGCCTCATGCATGAACTTTGTTGTGTTGTGTGGGTGCCATGTGAGAGGCTTTAGCTGACCCATTAGTGTTTAGGATTAGGATCTTCCTTGTAGTGTTGAATTAGCAAACCCATTTAAAGTTAGCTTTAGTTAGACTTTAGATTTTGCACTTTGCCCAAAATTTAAATTAGGGCCCCCAGTTTTTTTTTTGGATAATGATGTCAAATAGTCATCAGGAACATTCAGCAGTCAGGAAATTTCAGTATGGAAAAAGTATGGAATTTTGAAAAAGTGTAGGAACCCTGTATCATTGGAAAGACACCCACTTGCTTGATGCAAAGATAATAGTAGGCAAATTGGTCTTGATCCATTTAATCAATGTTTCAACGTCAGATGAAACAACAGGTAATATTATCTTTTGTATCACTCCATACACTCTCCATTTTTCTTTTTCTCTGTCTCAGTTGAATTGCACTTCAGTTGGTGACATTCCCATCAAAGTCAGCATTGCCAGAAAACAACCTATGCTGGAGGCAGCCACGGGCAAATCTGTCTGGGCTTCTCTGGGTAAGTCTCCAATCTATCACAGAAGAAGGCTGTTGCACATGCTGTTTGCTATCCAAAAAAGTAATGCCTTGTTTTTCTTCTCCACAGCTGTGCAGAACAGTGCGAAGGGTTCCTACAGAGATAAGAGAAACCAAGTTGTGTATGATACTGCAGACTTATTTAAGTAGGTTTGTCTAGTACTGTTTCTTATGTAGTGTGAGTTGTGGAATCTTCTGCTAGTGCTCAATAGAAAGCCGGGGTGCTTGCTTTTGTACAGATGCATTTACAGATTAGGAACGTTTGTGCAAAGACGCTTTACTCAGTTCATGTTGACAGCAGCTTTTTTTCTTTTTTTCTGTGGCACTCAATAAAGCTTGTCAATACATTTTTCCATCCCGGGGTTCGTGTAGTGTGTGATGTGAAGTGTAGTGCACCTCAGTGTGTGTTGTACACACAGCTCTCATTGCACTGTAGAGTAGCATAACATGCATTTATCAGCATGTGTGCAAAAAGGTAAAAGCGTAGGTCAACAATAGGCCTTCTTTTCATTTTTATCACAGCATGTTCACTAGAACTCTCTGACTTGCTGTGACATGACATTCATATTGAGCTGACCATTATTGTATTATGTAAGAATGGTTTGAGCACTAATGCATCATGTGTGTAATCATTAATCAATATGTTACTTCATATTAGAGGATTTTGATGGTAAGCATCGGTGACATTTTTTAATTGTTGATAGATTATGACGTTTATCTGCTTGACTTGAAAAACTGAATTAACTCTAAATGGTTAACACTGTGTAAACACTGCACAATACCAGTATTTTCTGTGGCAAGCCGGATATGCATGTCCATGGGCATTCTTGCTAGAGCAGACACCAACACCAACCATTCTGTAGAATTGAATTAATGACAGCCTGGGCTAACGTTTAGCAAATGTGTAGTCACTAGTCATTTTCTGACATTACTTGTTTATTGATATGTCACACAGTTACACAGAAAAGACACGCTGGATACCCTAATCCGTTGGTTCTCAATCCTGCGTCTGCCCCTCCTGTATGTTTTCTACCTTCCTGTGCTCTCCATGCCTGATTTAACTTGTCAGCAGCTGGGTTTCCATCCTACTCATTCACATATTTGAAGTGTGTTCATGAACATTTGGCTAAAGAAAATGCCAGTCTGTGCGTTTCCATCCTGAACACACCTGATTTGGTTGATAGAGAGCAGTTTGAGTGCACTAATTTTAATCACTTGTGTCTGAGGCAGGAATATATAGAAGATAATGCAGGATGAGGACTCAGGGAGGATTGAGAACCACTTCCCTCACCCAAATAACCCAACATGACCCACAGTAAAACCTCTTGATTGATATTTACATCTTTACATTCTCCAACTCTTGAGCTGGAATCTTCAGTCTCTAGTTCACTCACACACCACTGCTCCTCCTGATAAGACACAAGCCTGCCAGCAAACAACAGCCCAAATCGGCCTCACTTAACAGTCATGACAAAGGCAATCACCGTATCGCTTTTTTAGATTCCTTCAACTGCCCCCCCGCCCTCGACCCCTCCCACCCCTCCCTGGACCCCTGCCTCACTCTCCCTCTGTGCCTCCATACAGTTCTGTGCAGTAGTCTTCCCGTGTTGCTCCTTTAGGTGGCGCCGCAGGGCTGGCTTGTGGGCAAAGCGCACTTGGCAATAAGCGCAGCGGTGCGGGCGCTCGCCGCTGTGTAGGTTCATGTGATCGCACAGCGTGGCCTTCTGCGTGAAGGTCTTGTGGCACAGTGGGCATCGGTGCACCTTGGCCCCGCGGTGGACGCTCATGTGGCGGTTGAGGTTGCTGGCGTGAGTGAACTGCTTGCCGCAGCAAGGGCACACGTAAGGCAGATGGGTGGCGCGCATGTGCACTAGCAGAGATTGCGGCGACGGGAAGGCCAGACCGCAGTGGTCACACGCCACTGGACCCGACGCGCAAGATGTGGACCCCACCACAGCCACGGAATCGTCCGCACCTCCCCCCTCCTCGTCAGCTGGGACACCCATCACACCAATGCTTCCCCCGTCCCCGTTAGAATCGTCCAGCCCGTAGCGCATGGCCATGTCCTCTGCGCTAGGCTCCTCTCCTAGAACCTCCTCCTGACTCTCGCCCAGCCCATATTGCATCCTGGGAGGGCTGTCTGTCTGGGCGTGAGCAGAGAGGTAGGCCGAGCCCAAATCGCCTCCCAGAGCCAGTATCTCTGCCGGGGAGGGGAAGCGCCAGGCCTCTTGGTAGTTCACGCCTGCTGGCCGGCGATCTCGAAGGGTGCCACGCTTGCGGTGCCTAAAACCTCTTCCTCGTCCAGTACGGGGCTCAAGAAGTCGACGCCTCCAGGTGCGTGGGCCCTCCCTGTCCAGTCCCCCAATGCGGCTCCCTCCCTCCAGCACCATGCCTGCCCCACTGGGGTCAGACTCGATAGGATCCTCCAAAATCACGGGCTCTCCCACCTCATCATCCTGGATCTCTTCAGGTTCCTGATCGTCCTCTTTTATACAAACCCTCAGAACCTCATAGTCACTGTAGTCATCATGCAAGGAGGCAGTGGATGCTCGTGCCTACATCACAAAAGAGAAGTGTGTCAATGTAGCTCATTAACCAAGATCTTGTTCTTTGCAAAGTTCAATCTCGGCTACAACTACTCAGCTACAGCAAAGAGTAAAATGGATCCTCTTTTGTCCCATTTGTACTGGGCTTCTTTTTCTATCCCTTTTAAACCTACTGGACAGACAAACCTAGGTGTGGCTCTGGGTTTATTCACCTTGATCTCTGAGAGAGCATGTGCTTCCCTGTGCTGGACGTCTGCCTGTGACAGTGAGTCTGTGTGGTGGCTCCCTGAGGCCTGAGAGACCACCTCTGGGCTGTGGGGCTGGGGGGCCGAGACACTCTCAGGTGAACCAGGCTGCACTGAGGGGCCACTGCCACTCACAGCCATGGCCATGGACAGTGGCTGCTCTGTTTTAACGGCCTGTGCAAGAAGAGATACAAAGAACCTTTCACTCAAGCCCTCATTCAACTCACTGGATGAAACTAAGTGCAAAGCTGAATGAATTTGCTGATGCAGACAGCATTTCCCTAGTCACTACTGTGACACAATTACAGATTACAGGCAAACCCAACCATAATCATTTGTTTACCTGAATAATTCAGATGAACAAAGTAGAAACACTTCCAAGTCTGACAAACCCTTTGTTAATTATATCATACGTTGTCTGTATACCATCCACTACGTACCTCTGATTCTCTAGACAACCAAACACTAATAGCCCTGAACTTCTCATTCACTGTTATCCTGTATAATTGGAATGGAGCTACAAACAGGTTCAGTGTGATAATGTAATTTTGGATTCAGATGTAATGACTATGTAAAGAATAAATGTCACTGGCAGGGTGGTGGAGGATGTTACTTATAGGTACTGATGTTTCTGTTGTGTAGCAACTTTGCCTTACCCTGGTAGGGCTTGGATTCCTGGGTTGCATGTACATATTGAGGGCACCACGGCATTTCTCCACAATGTGCTCCATCTGCAGATAGCTGGCTGCAGTCAGGTAGTTGACGATGTCTTTGGAATGAAATTTCAACGAGCCTGTGTAACATGACTGGAGCAGTTTGCAGACAACAGTAGCACTGTGCAACACTGACACCTGGTGGTGAGAGAACAGGTCAGTGTCTTTTCAGAAATGTAGGAGACTAGACAACTATGAATGCCGAAGAGTAAGACTAAGACTAATGACTAGTATATTATAACATTTCTAGCAAACTGTCAACTTCTGTATTGATATGATGTTTTTGCCAAACATCCAGTGTAATACAACTGAGGATGAGCACACAATAATTTGCCTTGAGGACAACAAATACATCATCTGTAAGCTGCAAGACCATCAACAAGTAAAAGTCATCCTAATTCCTACAATGATTATATTCTTAAAAAATACTGGAAAACAGTATTATAAACTCAGACATTTCAGTGCAAATGTGGCCCTAAATATCTACAACATTAACAAAAACCTTTTAAAATAAAATAAAAAGCTTAAGAAAACAATGAAAGTCTGACTCCATCCTCAAGCCCTACAAGCACTCAGATCACCTTAAGAACTTGTTCTCTTGCGCACCTGTAATTCTGAGGAGGGGGACAGAAGAAACTGGTCCCTGAGAAATGGAGAGCAGGCAGCCAACACAACCTTGTGACCCCGAAATGCCTGACGACCACTGGCCACAATAGTGATGTCACAGAAATGTTGCTGGGTGCGTAGGGAGTTCATGTTGCGGAGGGCCACATCGCCGTGTCCCGGCAACTGAAAACACACCTCCTCCATCTATGTGGGGGGGGGGGGGGGGGGGGAATAACTGCAATTAGTGACCATTGAGCCATGAGTTAAAAGAGAATTCCGGACATTCTCTTCAGTACTGACATCAAAGACCTTTAGCTGGTTAACCAAAGCAACATACATAGAGTGCAACAAAAATATAGTAGGACCTACATTCTTTCTGCATGTCTCTCAACTGTCTCAATAACAAGTGTGTGCAGTTGTCATGGAGGCACAGATATCCATCTAAAATCTAAATGACTTAGCACAGGGCTGCCATCACTGTCTATACAGAGCACTGCTCAATTGCTTTGTGCATAACACGATTTTCACATCCAGCCTAATCATAACACATTTGCCTGTTTTGTATGTCACTTGACTGTAATGAATGAACTGCTGAAGAGATGTAGCGTTAACAAAGTTATCTTCACTGTTTTGAGTCTAATAGACTGTATGGTTGAGTCAGCCAGTCAGATGTCATGCATGGTCAAAGCCAGTCCGTCAATTTAGTAACTGTTCGCTAACATTTTGTAATGTTAGCTTAACCACCAAAGAAGAAAACACGTGGTTAACGAAACTACACACTTTGTTGAAAGATAGTATTGCTGGTTAATTACAACTAGTTACTACAATACACTAAGTTAATACGAACTGCCCTCCATGTAACAAACTAGTAATAGCCGTGGCTCAAGACCTTTTCATACTGCCAACTAGCAAGCTTTTGTTTATGTATAACGTTAACCTGGCTGATAGAATAGTCAACGACTTTTATCCATGATGTAAGGCAGGCAATCATATTATTATGATTGATAACGTTACAGTGTTGTTTATGAACTTGTTAGATAGCATTACTTCCTGAGAAAATAAGGCCATTCAAGGTTCATTACCTCGCTACAACACAGTGGCCAGGGAAATCGAATAGCAAATCACAGTAAACAACGTTGGGTGGCTAACGAAATCACTGGCTATGACAATAGGAAAACACATATTAAACTAGATGTATGTTGAATATACTTTTATCATCAGTTGCTTTTCCTATGGCCTCAACATACTTATTAGGGAACATCAGAGCCGCATGTTTAGTGGACAATGAAACCAAAAATCCTATTCTAAACGACTAGCTAATGTTAGCTAGACTAGCTGACGCTACGTGAGACACAACCACTTGAGCTACTGCTAGCTAATTAGCTAGCAAGTCAGTTTCAGAGCTAGCTATCTTTTAGCCGTTCACGTTAGTTCAAGATGATACATAACCGAAACACAACAGAAACTGTTGAATCTTACCTGTTGTTAACTCAAAAAATTGAAAAAAGGCGCCGTTTGCCTGCAATTGTCTAGCCAGGTCAAAACTTGCAATTACTGTGTTGGTGGTTATATGAATATGTGTTGTTTACTTTTCACTGGTAAGCTTGCTCTCCTGTTTTTTGGTGCTGGCAACTTAACGGACACCAAACAGCCACTTCCCCACCACTGCCCATGTCAACACGTCCGATAAGTGTCTTAAATTTAAAGGGGAATAGCTTCTAGATTATTTTAGGGAAGAATTAATTTCACATTAATGTGGCTTTCTTTTCCATTGAGAGACCCCTGATTGCCCTTTTACTTTCTACAGAAAATGTAGTTTCACTATATTCACTAGACTAGACACACGGTATTATCGAACACTTCTTGATGTTTTAACTTAGCAGTTGAGACCAATACTAACTAAATACTAGTATCTATCAGACCAAGTGATAACAGTATGACACATAGGACAAGAACGTTTTTCCGGCGTGCACACAATGAGTATGCAAGATTTCCACAGTTTGTATTTAATCTGGTTGCAACATCTTCATAGTGTGTGCAGATTAGCACTAGACCCCTTTCTTTCCTTTGTCCACCGAGAGGTAGGTTTTACGTCAGTTCAGTAGGTTCTACGTCGGTGACGTAGTCGCGTCAAAATACGTCCTCTTTTGATTTCTGGAGAATATGTCGGCATCCGCACCGATGGACGAGGTAAGACCACTGTGAATGAACAATGGTAGAGTAGCTCTTTCGTTTTTGGCAGTGCTGTGTGTTTATTTCTTGGCGCAATACTTGTTTTCCCACTGTCCTCGGTCTAACACATTAGCCTAATTGCTTACGTTAAGACAACCTACTGGTTGGTTGCAGTTTAGCTAAGTTTGCAGATTAATCAGTTGCAACCGTCTTGCAGCTAATGTTAACGTTACAGCTGAGCTGCAGCATAGTGTTAGTTTTGATACGAGGTGTTATTTCGCACACGCAACTTTTTGTCTTACCTAGACTAGACTTTGCTAGTTACAATGTTTAGTTACTTGGTTGTCTTTGTTGTGATTGACAAACTATCCACTCTACTGTCACAATTCTGTCATTAAGTTCTCACGGGTGGTGAGATAGTATTTGTGTTACTTTTGAAATTCATTTTTACGTCCAGTAGTCCAGCTCAGTTATGTTGGTACTTGAACATAGCTCAGTTCAACAAGGAGAGAGCAGTTCAACTCGCAAATGACATGAACAGTGTTTTCTTCTCCAGAAGTCCACTGAAAGAAAATCACAACATTCCAAACCAGATGCCAGGGAAGTAGGTAAGTGCTGCGATTGTCTTTTACCTTGATTACAATCCATTAATAATAGCTTTAGATGCACTTCTCTTTCAAATGCATGATTCAACAGTACAATGCCAAATACACAGATATACAGTAGTGGGACTTACTAGAGTGCTCCTAAAATAGTTTTAGCTTAAGGAATCTTTGTAGGCTTAGATAGATAGATAGATAGATAGATAGATAGATAGATAGATACTTCGAAGCTCTGGTCAAGGAATCTCTGTTGTCCTAATAGTGATGTTATGTGGGGAATATCATTGGATAGGAGGTTTTGTAATGGTGAAGATTGAGGAGAGCAATGTGATTTCATCTGCAGCCACTAGCTGTTGCATTCAATGTTATGTTTATATTATACAGATGTGATTTATATAATATAAAAAATAACTCTCACTTAATTATTGTGCAACTGATATTCTAATTTCTGGTCTGTTCACCTGTAGGCAATGCAGCAAAGACTCTCACATCAACTACTTCCTACTGTTCCTCATCCCCGTCTCCTAATACAGCCAATATGAGCTCCTCTGCCCTTGGTAGCAAAACTCTCCCACCTTCCAGCTCCTCTTCCTCATCTTCATCTTCTTCAATCGGCACTTCGCCAGTTGTCAACCCACCACCAAAGATCCACCGTGCTCGAAAGACTATGAGTAAAGCTCCCCCAACACAGGTGAGGTCACGTAACCCTGGATAAAGGGATTGCTTTATCTATCTTTTGCTGCTACAGTAGATAAACAGATGCATTTCAATTGCATATGGTGCATGTGCTGCTCATATGTTATATGCTATAATGCTACATTGCTTTGCATTGCATTGCATTTGAATTTAACACTGACTATCCCATGTCACTGAAGAATCTGTAAAATCCTCTTTAGGAGTTTTGTTTTTATGTTTCAATAACCATACTGACAATGTTTTGAGAAAAAATATATCAATGATATTTCGTTCTCCATAACTGAGCAGTCTGTTCATTTTATACGTTTATATCTATAAATTAGGTGAGGTGTATTGAGGCAGCTATTGTTCCAGTAGCCCCTGAGGAGCCCTTGACCAGCTTGGCATCAGACCTTGACACAGGTAAGGCAGTTATTTACATCACTAGCATCACATTATTGGTTTATTGAAATCTCATTAATGATGGGGGTATATAATGGTGATCAACAATGACTAAAGTTTCAGGACATCCTAGGAGACCGATATTTGTACAAGATGAGCTTGATTAGGATTCCCTCTGTTTCTAGCTGTGAAGAGAAGAAAAGTGGGCACAGATATGGAACACACCCCTCCGCCTAAAGAGAAGGCAGAGAAAGGTGCAGCTGTTGTACCAGAGGTGGGTGTGAGAGAGAGCACATATATGCAGATATAGTGTTATTAGCAACTCATTCACTGTGTGGTCTGTTTGTATTCCAGCCGGTTAATGTGTCCACCACTCCAGAAAAAGTAGAACCAGTCACCGTAGCAACCAAAGACCATGGAAGTGGCTGGCTGGAAGACCTGGATGATGATGCTGATGAGGAGGACTTCCATCTCCTCTATAACAGCTATGCAGGAGATGATGTCATATTCTCTGATAGCAAGGTAAACAAGATGAGGCACAACGGATCAGACTCATCTTCTCACTTTGTACAGAGTATAAAGGTCATTGCACGTGAGTTTGCTTTGCAAAAAATGACCAGTTACATTTCAGATGAAAGCTGATACTGACACCTCCGTCACTGAGTGCCTGTGGTCTCCTCTTGTTTTGCAGTCAGAAGATGGGATGCTGGAGGACCAGCCTTGTGGAAGGGAAGGAGAGGAGTCTGGGAACTTGTCTGACCCTGTATGTA
This sequence comes from Alosa pseudoharengus, assembly GCF_046254945.1. NCBI lineage: Eukaryota > Metazoa > Chordata > Actinopteri > Clupeiformes > Clupeidae > Alosa > Alosa pseudoharengus. The sequence goes on from NW_027468685.1 coordinate 30,869,350, forward strand.
TCTTGACTAACTTCTTGAGACGTTAAAATAATTGTGCCTTTTTGTAAGCTAACGTTTGCATTGGAATCGGATATCTTTATATCCTCTTCAATAGCTATGGCCTTGCCACTTGGCTACATTTTCTGTTAATACCGACATGTCTTGTAATCCTCAGAGCCCACTGGCTGAGAAGCAGCGTGGGAAACTCCAGAAGAAAGAGGGCAGGAATGGGTCGCCGTGGGCAGCCCTAGGACGGGGCAGAGGAAGAGAACAGACCAGCACGGTGGAGGATGATGCTGCAGGTATGGAGGAAACATGGCAGGGTCAGCATGATGCTCCTACACGAGAGACAACTTTTGCCCATTATTGATATTAGCGCTGACACTTACACCTTTACTGTATAGAAAATCAAATATATATGATCATGTTTATGCTTAGATGACACTTTTGTCCAATGACATAAATAAACATTACAGAATAATAACAATAACCATCCGCATATACTGTAGAAATCACAATTCTATATGAATTAGTTAGGTTCAACGTAAACAGATGAGTCTTTAAACCCTTTTTGAAGACCCCAAAACTAACTCCCAAAAAGATTTTTTCTAATTCAAGCATACACATCCCAATTTTATTTGAATTTGTAAAAAAGAAATCCCCATGGTGTCTTGTGTGTGTGTGGGAGCGTTTGTGTTTGTTCTGGACGTGTTTGTAAGTGTCTTGGTGTGAGGTTTAGTTGTGGATGATTAGCCGTCCATGTGTTCTCACAGAGCCACCCTCGGGCCCGGCGGCAGCTCCTGGGGGCGTGTCCAGTGACTACACAGAGGTGCCATTGGGCTCCCTGGACATATCCGCAGCAGACAGTCTCACTCTCTCCCCACACCCTGGTCAGTCAAGTACTTTTAATATGATTGCTTCATGTTCTACTTGATGTTCCAGTTGATGACTACTTTAACTAGTTTTTGGATTTGCTATTGGTGATTTGTAATAACCATCCAGCACCCCTCCATCTGTGTCTTTCTCTCTTGTCATGTGTTGTCCATCCCTCCGTGCCTCTGGGTTCACGTGTGTGTCCACCTGCTAGAGGGCAGTGACAGTGGGGAGACGGAGCGCCTGGAGGAGCTGCCGTTGTGTAGCTGCAGGATGGAGGCTCCTCGCGTGGACGGCCTGAGTGCAAGGGGCAGCCGCCTCTGCATGGCCGTTGAGAGCGTCAATGGAGAGGTGTGTGTTTGTGTGTGTGTGGTGTTTGTGATGGTGTGTAGAGTAGAGTCAGCGATTCTGGCAAAGGATTGTTTATATTTGGGCTCAACAGCCAATGAAATTGCACTCCTCTCATCTTTTCTCCTGAAGCCACCACGGCTGGAATTGTTTGCCGATTGTTGTTTGTTTACCATTAGCTCATTAGCTCTAAACACACTCACAGAACAGACAGCTAGAGAGTTTAGGTGAACTAGATAAAGACTGAAATGTATTACAATTGCAGACTATACTTTAAAATAGTCTACCAAAGACATCACATGTAATGCCTATAGACTTACACATCTTGCTTAGAGAATTGTCAGCCAAAACTGATGAGCACACAAAGAAATTAAGCATACAGATAGAGAGTGTACTACTGTGATCTCAATGATCTCGTGTCCGTTGTGTCTCCCTGTGGGCAGCTGGTGGGGTGCACCAGCACTGTGGTGAAGGGGGAGACCATGCGGCCCTCCAGTCGAGTGTCCCTCATGGTGCTGTGTGAGAACCACCGCTCACACATGGTCAAACACCACTGCTGTCCAGGCTGTGGCTACTTCTGCATCTCGGTAACACATTGGCTCTGCACGTTTTCCTGTGAAATGTGTAGTGTGTCAAAGAAAACACATTTTAATGACCTAATGCTTTCTATCTTTGTGTCTTATTTGTATCACTCTCTTGTTTTCCTTTATTTCTTTCTCTCTCTCTCTCTCTCTTCCTCTCTCTCTCAGGGCACGTTTCTAGAGTGTTGTCCTGATGTGCGTATCGCTCACCGTTTCCACCGGGGTTGTGTGTCCGTTTTGGGAGGTGGGCGTGGTGGTAGGGGGATGAATGGTGGCCTGCTCTTCTGCCCTCACTGTGGAGAGGATGCCTCGGAGGCTCAGGAGGTCACCATAACACCCCCAACATCTTTGGCCGCAACTGTGGTCACTGCATCGGCCTCCACCACTACGCCAGCACTACCGCCCCCCCTCACATCCCCTGTGGCAGCAGGGGCATTAAGCAATGGGAAGAGGCCAGGAGGACCTGTGAGGTGGGTGTGTGTGCTGGGGTGTGGCTCATATGTCTGTACGAAATATACTTGTTTAGGTCCCAAAACTAAAAATATTGTACTTCAATTCCAATGTTTTCATATTTTCTTTGCCCCTGTATTTCTACACTCTAAAAATGGCTTATCTTGGGAGGAACATTAATATCTTCTCAAACTTGGAAGACAACCATATTTTCAGAATAACTCAAAGTTTGTACTACATGTCCATTGATCTTATATAAAGCCTTCAATTCGAAACAAAATGAAAAAAAGTGTGATATTGAGGGTATTATAAATTTTGTATCAATATGGCATCAATCAGTATTCGTCTGGAAATACTTATTAATGTTGAGCCAGTATTTAAGGATAATTAAATTAAGGATTAAGGAAGATTAAGGATAAAACTAGATGTGGTTGTATTTTTTAGTCATTTTAATAGGACGAAAATAGCATGTGGGGTAGCTATTAGAAACCTGAAAATGGGAATAGTTCAATGTTTCATCATTTAGTTTACAAAGTCTTAATTTTGTACCATGTTTCCTCAGGAAATCGATCTATCTTGTTCCTGAAGAACTCTGTCTAATTATCAGTGGTACAACACTGATACTTTGTACGCTAGATGTCCAATGAGCTACTTCCACATAGACATCCTACTAACCATGTACCATTTTAGTCTTTTGATAGAAACACACAACCTTCCCTTGTTTAATCCTTAATGTCTTATATGTGGAGAACTCAAATATTGGCATAACATGAATGAACCATTGTATTTAAAGAGAACCTAATGATTTATACCAAATGTGTATAAAAATAAGTTCATAATACCCTTAAAGTAGAATTCCAGAGATTTTTCACATTCTTGCGGTCACCGAGTACTGACGTTAAGAAAAAAAATGAAAACAATAGAAAAAAAACTTAGATGGTGCAGCAACAACCATATCGAATTTGACATGGATGACCCTATTAAAAATCCAAAGCTTTGAAAAAGCAGCTGTTTGTGATGATTTAAACTAGCACATGTGCGTATGAAATTGACCAGTTATGACTGTCGATCTTACATGATGATGTGAATGTCCATCTCAAATATGGTAGACAACACTACACAAAAACAGGTCACATCTCTTTCACAAAAAAGAAATCAGTCTTGACATAAAGCGCATGTGAAGGTTAATCACGATGCTATTGTCACGTGTCTTTGTGGTCATGTCCATTTAGTGCGAGGATGCGAGGCCGAGGCAACATGAGCCGCCCTCCTGAGCAGCCCCCGGCACCTCCCCCTCCCCCCAGCGCACCGGCAGGAGCCAGCGCAGACGCCGCCACTCCCGGCGAGGGGGGCGTGGACAGTGTGGGCCCCTCCCTCTGTCTGCCCAATGGCAAACCCATCTGCCCCAGCGCACTTCCACTGGGGGACAGGAGGACGGCGCTGCAGAAGGCCATTCTCACGCAGGACTCGGAGAGGTACGAGTGGCAGGTGTGATCAGGATGCAGCAGAAATGCTCCCAAGGGTCCCACGGGTCATGGAGTTTTGATAAAATCTATTCCAGACATGGAAAGTCAGAGAATTTTATAATATTTGAGATAAAGTCATGGAATATCAGGGAATTTTGTTGTAGCAGTTTAGAATCTACTTGCCAAAACACATTAATACAAATATATTTCCACACAGAATTGGTGTATATCTAGTTATTAGCTTAACGGCTTGTTTGAGTGGTGATGGTTAGCCCAACTTTGTTTATTCAATGCCCATCTATTCATATTCTGCTCTAAAAAAGTTAAAGATTCTTGAACACTACGCGGCTGCTCTGAAATCTTATCTCATTTTAGGTCATGGAAATTCAGGGTTTTTTCAGGGAAAGTCAAGGGAAAAGTAATGGAATTTTACACTTTACGTAGAGTGGGAACCCTGTTCGTCTGATCACACATTTTCCCATACATTGGACGGAGAGACAAAGCTTTTAGACTTGGAAGTTGCTCTACATTGCATGGTGAGATGATGGTACTAAGTCTCTACTCAATTTGCTGTCCTGTGGTTGGTCAGGAAGAAGAAGCTGAGGTTTCATCCACGGCAACTGTATCCAGCAGCCAAGCAGGGAGAGGTGCAGAGAGTTCTGCTCATGCTCAGTAAGTTTTCATAAGGAACTCAATGATGTGCTCAACATGATTAGTGTGGAAATATTCTTGTCAAACAAGAATATTTTCACAAATTTGATTAACATGAAATATAGGTGGTTGGTAATATGAGTGAGACATTCAATACTAGGCCTATTTGTAATGATGTTTACTCTGATGTGAATTAGTTTTTTACTGTACACTGCTTCTAATGTGTGATGGAGAGAGCATCAGTTAAATGGAGTAAATGGAATGTAGATGCTCACGTGGATGTCACTGTGCTGTTCCAGTGGAGGGCATTGACCCCGCCTACCAGGCGGACTCTCAGAGCAGACGCTGTGCTCTCCACGCAGCGGCCCAGCGGGGCTTTCTGGAGGTCTGCTACCTACTGGTGGAGGTGAGTTCTGCTGTGGAAGCCACGTCTGTGTAGCCTAGAAATCTAGACGCGCCCCTGCTGCCAGGGCTAGTCTAGCAACTCTCCGTTGGCTTGTGAGCTCCAGATATCCAGACTTCGTCGGGCCAATGAAATCGTGTATAGAGTCGGTAGGTGGGCTTAACATAATGATTGATGGCAGAGTTGCAACGGTTTGGCTTGAATTCCCTGCTACTTGAAAACAAATAAGATGGATGTTGCTGTTGGCGAACAGTGTGACACGAGTTAAGCTTTTATTAAGTTGGCAAACGTTTGAACTAGCCAACTAGCTCCGCTGGTGGGAAACGCATGGGACTCATAGCGCTGTCCTATTGCGTGCAGAGGGAATTTGAAAGACAACTGATTATCCCGCCCCTCGGACTGAGCACTGCGAACGGTGAGTGTCCAGACCCTACATGTAAATGTGGGTCTGGCTCGCCAGGCTAACGTCTGTGTGCTCCTTAAGCCAGACCTGCCTCAGACACGGGCACGCAGAATGGAGCAGCGCTTCATTACACCGTAGTACCAGAATAGAGTGCATGAGCATCATTATGATTCTTGGTTGATAAATTTCAATAAGCAAATGAGAGTACATCCCATCTAAGTACATTATAATCACCACTAGCCTTATTATCTTCAGCAAAGCCCACATGCATGACCATACACCCAATTGTGTTCCAGGCTGGTGCTAAAGTGGACGCCCAAGACAAAACACTCAGGACTCCTCTACTTGAGGCGATCGCTAACAGTCACATGGATGTGGTGCGCTATCTGATCCAGAGTGGAGCCTGTGTCTACCATGCTGTGAGTGTCCACCCAATCATCTTGCCCGTACTAAACATGTGTGAATGTCCCCTGGGAGGCTGATGTTACCCTATATTACTTCTGTTTCTTTAAGGCCAGCATCCCAATTACCCTTTTGACTACAGTTCATCTTTTCAGTTATTGTAAAAGTTTTCAGTACATTTGAGAAGGGTGTCTCTCAGGGAGTAGAACAGTTGTGGTGACAAGTGTTGCCTTTAGATGTGTTCATCAGTATATGAAGAAAAGGCCCCAGCTCTCTGTTCAGGGGGGTGGGTATGAGGCACTGGGCCATGTGTAGGTGGTCAGATAAATGCCATTGTTGTGTTCTTTACTCTTGCCTTGCCTCTCAACCTCCTCTCACTCAGGAGGAAGACGGGTCCACAGGTCTACACCACGCCGCCAAACTTGGTCACCTGGACATTGTGACTCTGCTCCTGGGAACAGGACAGGTGGACGTGAATGCCCAGGTGAGACATTGATGTGTGAAGTCATTTTATTTTTTGTCAGTTTATACTCATGTGTTGGTACATCTGTAAATACTCATCAGTGCCCTTCCTCGCTTTTCTCTCCTCAGGATAGTGGTGGCTGGACGCCCATCATCTGGGCAGCAGAGCACAGGCACTTAGATGTGATCAGAGCTCTGCTGGACAGAGGAGCAGATGTCATGCTGAAAGACAAGGTAACGCTCACATACAGTACTGTATAAACATTTTAGGCATTTCTCTAACACAATATTTGTTTCTTCTGCATTGATGTGTCTGTAAATTTCAATTCCAGACATTCTTTTTTATGCATTTTGTATGATTTGTGATTTGCTGCGCATTTGGCACTTCAGAGATGTGTAAGGAAGCCTGTTTATTAAACAATTACAGGAAGACTTATTTGATGACTTGCACTCAGTTTATTCACTCTAATGAAGTAATGTATACAGTATGTAATAATGCTTAATGTAAAAAAAAGTGCAAGGTGACACTTATTCCTCTCTTTAGCTTCTGTAATCATCCCTCTCTGTAGGTTTCTTTTCATAGCTGTAGGATTTCATTATGCACACTTTACCAGACTATCTTCATTTGCAAAAAAAGGGATTTTATTAACATTTTAGTCAACAGACCTTCATCAGCTTATCGGCCTGTTGAGTTTTTCTTATTCTTGTTCAGTTGGCCTCTGGTGCTCTCTGACGCACCTGTCACTCAGGTGTATGAAAGTAGTGTTTCTCATTACAACACTTAGAAACACACAGGCACACTGGTGCGAGAGCAACATTTCACATGCAACATGTTAAACTGTAAGTGGCCGCTTCTGATTAGAGTCCCTCGCTCCCTCCCTTCCTTCCGTCTGTAGGAGATGAACGTGTGCCTGCACTGGGCATCCTTCGCGGGGAGTGCAGAGATCGCAGAGCGTATTTTGAATGCTGGATGTCCATTGTCATCGGTCAACATGCATGGGGACACACCACTACACATCGCTGCCCGGGAGGGGTACCTGGACTGTGTCACGTGAGTGAAGATAAAAATCAGCTACATTGTAAATCTGAGAAGAGTGGGGTATTTTCCCCTAGCAGTTGATGTCCTGTCTTTCCAGCTGTTACAATTCCAATTCCATTTTGTTTTGTTTTTATGCTCTTTGACACAGGGTCCTTCACTTAGGATAATCAGACTGCGGGCATTCTCAGTGTTGTATAAGTCAAGTCTGATTTGTCTGTCTCAGGTTATTCCTTTCAAGAGGGGCTGACATTGACGTCATGAATCGTGAAGGAGACACGCCCCTCTCTCTAGCACGCTGTGATTCGCCAGTGTGGGTAGCACTTCAGATCAACAGGAAGTTGCGCAGGGGAATAGCCAACCGCATTGTTCGGACAGAGAGAATCATTTGCAGGTAGGTGTTAAGTTTTAGATGTTGCACATGCCCATTGCAGCTGTCTAAATTCTATAGATAAATTCTGTGTGAGTGTGTAAATCATTAGTATTGTGTATAGTGAGCTAGTTGTAGTTGTTGTAGTGTCACCGGAAGGACATTATTTGTATTGGGGTAATACATAATATGGTATATTACGTTAGACTGTATAAATAAAAGGACAAACTAATGTTCCTGTTATCTTAGTTACATACTTGTTATGCATGTTGCATATTGTCAAATATATTGTATGAAATAATTTGTTTAATGCAATTATTCCCCACTTTGAAGTGATGTAGCCCAGGGCTATGAGAACGTGCCTATCCCATGTGTGAATGCAGTAGATGATGAGGGCTGCCCCTCAGACTACAAGTACATTTCAGAGAACTGCGAAACCTCAGCCATGAACATTGACCGGAACATCACTCATCTACAGGTGGGAAGATTGGTTAGGACACTTTTATGATCAGAAGGATGGTGTTCTGTACGTGCTGTCTGCTCTATGGGCCTGTATCTCAGTCATTCATTAGAACTTTAGCACAACTCTTTACTCCTTCTACTTAACAATAACACTGGCAGGACACATGTCACTGCGGAAGACAAACAGCACATTTATTTACACATCTGTCCACATCTTGCTTTTGGTGCTTGTGACCAAGCATCTCTTTGTTTTGCAGCATTGCAGTTGTACTGATGACTGCTCCTCCAGTAACTGTCTCTGCGGCCAGCTCAGTATTAGATGTTGGTATGATAAGGTAAGTGCAGCAGTCCTTTGTTTTAGTATGTGTCTGTTGTGCTGTATACATTTAGTCATAAAGTCATTTTTCATGAGACAAATTGAGAGAGAAGATGGTACACAAAGAAATGGCCTATTTTGTAACTTTTAACTGCATTTTCATCTTCTGTGTTTTTCTAATACCCAGGATCAGCGGTTACTGCAGGAATTTAATAAGATTGAGCCTCCCCTGATCTTTGAGTGCAACCTGGCGTGCTCCTGTCACCGCACCTGCAAGAACAGAGTGGTGCAGGCTGGCATTAAGTAAGTCCTAATCCTCTATTTTGGTTTGAAGCATCAGGACAATGCAGTTCAGGTGCAGTCATTTATATTGTACCAATAACATTTGATATTGTCCCAATACCTGAACCCCCTAGAGCAGTGGTTCTCAAACTTTTTCTGTCATTCCTCACTTTGGAGGTGGGGAACTTTAAGCCCCACCTTATTGCTCATTTTGGTTCCACGTTACATTTCCTATCTTGGTCCACTGGATCAAGATGTTATTTTAATTCATATGTCGGTCTGTTTATGACACTTATGTTTGCATGTGGCTGTTTTTTTTTTAATTCATAATCTTCCATGTCAAAACAGAAAGGCATGATTTACAGATAGACACAAAAGAACAAATTTCCTCCTGTTCCTCACGCCCCACCTGTCATGTTTCTATTCCCTACTAGTGGGGCCCGCCCCACACTTTGAGAACCACTGCCCTAGAGCAAGCACATAGGTGACAGAGGCCAGAAGCTCCCTATTAGTAGGGAAGAACCTTGAGCATATGTCAGCTCATAAATGGGGGAACCATCTGCTTTAGGGCAGTATAGAGAGGAGTTCATTACAAAGAGGACAGCAAAGAGCTTTTAGAAATAATATTTGATTAACTGTGAGATGTATTTATATAATCTCAGTAACACATATTTAAATAGCAGAAGCAATTGAGCCTGATCTGGTGAATTGAATGCTGCTGGAAGTCACTCTGAATAACAGTGTCAGCATCAGCTAAATGCAAAAACAGTAATACTAACAGTAATGTTTAAAGAGCTGAATGGGGGAGATTCCTAAGAGGAGGAGCTGTCATGTCTGTTTGTGTTTGTCTCTTTCAGGGTTCGTTTACAGCTCTATCGGACTGAGAAGATGGGATGGGGTGTAAGAGCTTTGCAAGACATCCCCCAAGGCAGCTTCATCTGCGAGTACGTGTGTGTGTGTTTCTCTCTGTGTGTGTGTGTGGGTGTGTTTGCATGACAAGCTTATAGCAAAGTGTGTTACAGTTTACAAAATGCAATGAAATATCCAATTCATTTTAGAATGTTTCCAAAATAGTTCTGTTTTGCTTTGTTTTCATGGAGGATTTTCTGGAAATTTATTTTTTTGCTGGTGTGCTGGATTTGTTTTGATTTGTTTTCACAGGTATGTGGGGGAGTTGATATCTGATGCAGAAGCTGATGTGAGAGAAGACGACTCCTACCTCTTTGACCTCGACAATAAGGTAGAACACCTGGTGCTCTCAGACAGACTCATCAGAGTGTATTCACCCAACAGAGTGTATTCACCCAACAGTGTATTCACCCAACAGTGTATTCACCCAACAGTGTATTCACCCAACAGAGTGTATTCACCCAACAGTGTATTCACCCAACAGAGTGTATTCACCCAACAGTGTATTCACCCAACAGAGTGTATTCACCCAACAGTGTATTCACCCAACAGTGTATTCACCTCAGTTTAGTATTTCCCCCCTTTCTTGTTTGGCCTCATCTGCCTTGGCTCCCTCAGATTTAATGTATTCATGGCTTGTGGTCTTTGGCCTTCATCATGGTCCAAGTCATCTTACTCTTCCTTTTTTATTTCAGGATGGAGAGGTGTATTGCATAGATGCACGTTACTATGGCAACATCAGCCGCTTTATCAACCACCTATGTGATCGATCCAAATATCATCCCAGTACGTGTCTTCATGCTGCATCAGGACCTGCGCTTCCCCCGCATCGCCTTCTTCAGCTCTAGAGACATATTCACGGGACAAGAACTGGGGTGGGTGTCTGCCAACATACTATTGCAATATTAATCTATGAAACTGTTATTCAGTTACTGTCCCTAAATTAGGAAGTTATGCTGTGTTATTGCTCCCCTGTCCTGTCCTGTCCTGCAGCAGGGCTTCAGACTTTTCAAATGTCATACTTCTTTTAATAGGTGGTCTTAAATGGGCACAGTTTAATGTGCTTACATTCCTCTCTACTCCAATATTTGTTATTTAACATTATTGGCTCCTACCAGTTTTGTAATGGTATCATGTTATTACTGTAGCAATAGCACAGTAGAAATTATAGTTGCTTTCTCAAATGGCAAGAGTAGCATGAATGATTATTGCTTATTGTTTTTATTTAATAGAACTGTTTTGTAAGAATAGTTGTATGTCCTTAATATTCAGCTTCATCCCCAGTAGACAAGACCAGACATTTGAGAAACACTGCAGTTACAGAACACTTGGTGGTTACAGAAATATGACCCTCTCTTTACACAGGTTTGATTATGGGGATCGTTTCTGGGACATCAAGAGCAAGTACTTTACCTGCCAGTGCGGCTCAGAGAAATGCAAGCACTCTGCTGAGGCTATCGCCCTGGAGCAAAGCCGGCTTGCTCGACTTGAAGCCTGCCCAGAACCAAGCGCCGATTCCGGAATGACTGTGTTGGGAAACTCGTAGGCCTTTTTTGAGGCCTGATGCATGTTTTTTTCTGACTCTCTCTGGTGTCTTTGTATCTACTGGGCATCTTGGTTGTGGGGTGGTGTGTGATTTTATTCGCTCACTTTTCACTGAACTGCCGACTGCCTCAGACACAATAATGTTGATGGAGCACCAAAGCACAAGAGAGCATCCTTTTGATTTCATCATGAAATATATGGTTTGCTTTTCTAATGTATATGTACAATTTTTTAACCCACAATAGTACTTTGGTGCTGTAATGTCACCAGAAACATGAAGCATACTGACCACCATACATTTCTAAGACATTGTCTACTAAAAGAGAACTCTGATATGTGTGAAGTCCTCTCCCCATTCCAGTCCTATTGCGTGCCATTCAACTTGAACTGAACTTCTCAGATGTTCCATTTCACTGCCTGGTGAAGTGAGTGTGTAGATTTTAGCTGGCTAATTTTAGGGCTGTGTAGATTTATTTCTTTGTTATTTTATTACATTAAGGTATACTTTGTTTTATTTTTTTCATGTAATAAATATATTAAAAGAACCCTGTACTGTTTTTTTATAAACTCATAGATAGGTGGCACAGTCAGAGATTTGACTGGTAAGAAAGTAAGAGAAATGTCTTTGAATTGCAACTCGAAATAGGCTAAATGATTCCTAGTCTGTTTGGATATTGTAGACTGCTCCTTTACTTTAGTTCTTTTGAATGAGGAAATGGAAAGTAAACAAAAGTAATGGCAGGTTAGTCAGTGATGCCGATCATTTTGAATGGTTTTCCATATCACCACAGAAAATGTTAGGTTGAGTCATCGGCTGTTAATAAAGACAAGTTCTGTGGCACTTGAAAACATTTCTTTTCCCAGATCAAGTAACTTCAATCAGCGCCAGGAATGTACTGCTAAACAACGTTTTAGTCATGAAAAAAAATTTCGTTTTTGAAATATACCTAATATTGTACCCACCAGATGGCGACTTGATATGAGTCGTTGTCGAGACCCAAGCTTCCTTGAACCATAGCTTCCCTTAGAGGCGTGGCTACCTCCCAAGGTGCGCATCAGAGCAGGTGTCGACGTCACAATTGGTAACGAGCGCAGGGAACAGACGAAAAAGATTTGCCGTTTTTCCTGCTGAAACCCTGCTGCTCAAGTCAGGTTTATTTTGTTTCTTGCCTCCATGTTGCCCTAAAGACACTTTTAACAGTTTCTACAGCAGAGAGGCGTTTTTAACGGGGAATCGAACAACTTAAGATGGGGAAAGACAAGTCTGAGGACAAATCAGAATATGGTGAGTTATTACCGCTAAGGCATTCAAGGTGGTTGAGATTTAGCTCCTTTTTGTCTGAGTATTTAGTCTTAATTTAGGCTACATAATGAATACAGTGAGACTTGATTACTAATGTTATGAACATGAAATCTTGTCAAAGACATGTAGGCTACTTGCCATGTAAGTCTGTTACCTAATTCATTGGCATTTAATTGGTATCCTCACTAGATTATTTTGAAGATGTTTGATTTTGTGCTCTTTATCGTGCTGGCGTGTTTTAACAGCGATTCAGCGTTTTGGGTGAATACCTGGGCTTGAGTGAAAACAATCTCTTAGACACCACTGAAGTAGGCCTATCAGGTCCTGTATAAGTATTAGCCTACTTTACCAGAGCATTATTACCGGTAGTTCTCCTGGCATGGTTTTGTTTGCTTGTTATCTACATGACAGGGAAATCGAGCAGGATCTATAGTAGGCAACATCTTGGCTGAGTGCGCTTAGTCACGTGTGTTGGCTATTTGGTTGACACAGTGACAGAAGAACACAATGTGGTTGGCCTAGGAACAGTCCCCACTTAGCGGTGGCGTAAAAATAGTGTAAGTTGCTCTACATAAAGTCACAACGCAAAGCTATTGTTTGTTTATGTCTTTTCACAAGTTATCAGAGTCTAATCAGAATCCTGAGAAAGCTGTTTGTGTGTGTTTGGGAGGATATGTTTGTGAGGCCTGCTGCTGTTGGGGTGATGTAAAAAATGAGTAGTGTGAATCTCTACCAAAAATAATGGTCAGGTGTTTGGAAGACAAACCCCCCAAAGCCATCTTTTGAGACATTGAGAAATGAACCATAATGAAAGTACTACAGCACCCATTAACAGGCAAAATATTCCAGGAGAATGTGAGCATGTTAAGGCTCATGATGGACTTAAAGACAAATATAATTTAGTGTAGGCCTAAATATAAATATAACATGAATTGTTATTGTTTGACATTGTTACACTGCTGCTTGTGTCTCAGGGCTTGGCATAGGGCATCCAGTATTCTTGAGTGGCTTTGTTCAGTGTTGTCACTTGCCACTGACTTGAGGAAAAGCTTGCCATCTCTAACAGCATTCCTGTGTCTGGAGTGTAGTGTGCATGTGTTTGTGTATGTCTATTTGTGGGAAGTCGGGTATATAGGTAAATAAGTTGACTTTTGTAACATTGAATTTGTGAATTGTTTCCTGAAGCTTGCTTGCTCATGCAAATAAGCTGATGTAGATTCTCTCTATCTAGCTGTGTGTTCACACTCTAAAACACAAACACACAGAGGTAACAGATATTGTCTTCATGTGGTCATGGATAAAGGTGAACTTTAAATGTCATTGTACAACTCTGCAAATTCACCAGTTATTAACTTCTGTTCTGCCAGTCCAGGAAATAGTCAACCTTGTAAACTTCTTAACAGCCTCTGAGGACCCAAAAGGCAGATAAAATGGGCCATAACTTAGTCTAGGTTCAAAGTTTTGTGTGATATTCTATTTGTGTGATATTCTATTTCTAAAAAAGGCCTGAACATGTCAAGGTCATTTTTTCCATATTTGTTGAGATTATTCTAACAAACAGCACCTGTGCAGCATTGAAATGTGATCCCTGACTGGACTTCACTCACAGGTGGAGAAACCGGTTTCACAGAGGGAGACTCAAATGTAGCATCCACTCTGCCAGCATGTTCCCTCAATACTTTACAAACACATCAGCCATCTATCTAAAAATCTGTCCTTACACTTTGTGAAAATAACGTATTGAAATGTTTGATAAAGATTGAAATGTTTGAGCAAGGCTGTGTCTGCTTGACACAGCTAGTTTGGAAGGGGGAAGGGTTTTTGTTTGAAAGTAATGCCAGAGAGTTGAGTTGATCCACTTGCAGGGGCAATGTATAAGGATATCAAAGGAGAGACTGGGCAGAAATGGCCAAAAACCCTTAGCGCTCAACACCTTAGTGTAGGATCAACTGGGTGCTAAATCCTCAAGCATCAATATAAACTTTAGCAATAAAGGATGGCACTCCCAGATCTTTTTTAATTGCCCCACAGACGTTTCGGGCAAGACACTCTTCTTCAATTGCCATAATCACGCTATCCTTTATTCATAAAGTTCACAGACCTGAAATGATGTCAGTATTTTTTTCTCCACTAGCAATAACAGCTCTAGAGTTCTGTAAGTGTTGATACACTTATTTTCTGTTTACTCTAGGACTAGTCAGTGCAAGTGTTCATCTGCGGATCAGCTGCGTGCGAAATCTGCAACTTTACATCTCCATATGGTTACCCCATCCCAAAGCTCTGCAGGCCTGGCTTAGTGTATGGTGTGTGAGGAAAAACTGTGTATGGGAAATGCAGAATAGAATACATAGAGTAGAATAGAATAATGAGTAGAAATACAGGAACATAGCAATGCAGGTTTAAGGTGAAACAGGAAAGATGCTTACACACGCAGTAGTGAAACGAGGACAAGAACCAATTTTCAATTCAAATTGCTCCCATTTCTCTCTCTCTCTCTCTCTTTCTCTTTCTTTCTCTTTCTCTCTCTCATCCCCATCCCAGTTCCTGTCAGAATTGAATTCCTCAGTATTTCGTGTTCTGGTTCAAGGTCCAGGTCACTTACTTATGGCCGAGGTTGCTGTCTGTGTTTCCTTGAAACGGTGTTACTTATTACCATACCACTACATACGAACAAACCCATTTCAGCTGCCAAGCAACAATAAACCCACCCTGAAAATAAACACCTGTCAACACACTATTTCCTATGTCATCATGCCTCCTAGCTGACACGTATTTCCATTTCTGTTATTGTTTTCAAATAGACTGTATATATAACAGATCTTTAATACCACATAATAAATCAACAGAGATATTCTTTAAGCTGTTAGAACCCAAGGGTCTGATATGTTTTTCCTTCTTTGTTTCAGGGGATCCAGCACAGTATGACCCAACATTCAATGGACCTATTCATAACAGGTGTGTGTGTTGTGTGTTGTGTGTCGTGCATGATGAGCTAACAACAAAGTACATATTACAAAATGTAATGAGTTATAATTAATACTAGAATGTTTTCAGAATGAAGTAGCTTCATGTTTAAGGTGTTTTATGTTACTACTCTCAGGAGCTGTACAGACATCATTTGCTGTGTCCTCTTCATGCTGGTCATCGCTGGTTACGCGGTAGTGGGCATTTTGGGTAATGGAGCTTTCCTATGACATTAGTCACCTCACTTGTCCTCCGTTTCTCTATTTCTCAGTTCTCTCTGTCCTCTATCCATTTCTCTTCCCTCTATCTTGCTCTCTTCTTACGTTCCTCTGTTCACTGTGGGTGTGTTCCCCGTCTGCACTGTTGACATCAGTGTCACAGCCCTCTTTATCTCCCCCTGCCTGTCAATCTCTCTTTACGACTGTGTGCGTATTCAGAAAAATGCAGCAGCCAAATGCCCTGGCCATGCTTCTCTATGTAAATGCAGCATTAGAGATGGAACGGTGAGTCCTCTGCCATCATTCAAAACAAACCACACTGTGATGTAAGAGTAGTGCAGCCCTGGCGCCTTCCTTCTGAAATGCTCATCCAAATCAGAGGATGCTACTCCAATTAGATGCATTAGGAGCACGGTTGGCGTGTGGTCATTAGACGCTTGGGCTGGTGTGGCACTATGAGTGTAATGCTACAAAGGTCATGGCTTGACGCTGGGAGTGAATGGCGAATGGTGGCAGCAGTGTTTTATTAGCCAGCTATGTGTAGCTATTCAAATTCAATGCATGTAATAGACCCCAAACCCTTGTGAGCACAACTGGTAGACCACTATAATACCAGAACAGCAGAACGCAGGACCAAGGGCTGGTCCTGCGTCCAATTGTGACCAATATATAGCCTACACATAAGAATACATTCAAGACATTGGCAAGACATTATTGTGATGTTTTTTATTATTATTATTATTGTAAACATTTTTAAAAGGATTTTATTCATATTCTAAAGTTTTCACATTTTGTAGTGAAAGACTAAACTCTGGAGTGGGCATAATGCTTTTAAATCCAATGTGGTTACAGTGTGGCTTCATTTCTGATCAATTCACTTTCACTTGGCTTATGTGCTGGTCAGTGTAAGCTGAATTCTGCACCCTTTTTGTATGTAGAACAACAAGCATAATTCTGTGAAGCAGGATGGGGAAAGTAATATTGTATTAAAGATTGTGTTGATGAGGAAATAACTGACAATATCCCCCTTTGAATCATGTTTACTGTAGATATGCCTTTGAACATTCACTGCAAGTCAAGTAGAGGTCAGCGAAAGGATAATGCAGAAATCCTAGTGTGAGATCTAAAACTGGAGTGAACCTGTAGGCAAGTGTCTTGACGTCATACAAGACCTTATTCTGATACCAGGAACACATACAATTTAGAGTAATATTCAACCATCTTCTATTCATTAGTGACAGAAGCATGACGGGTCTAACTACTTCCTCCTAATGTACTAGTGAATAACATCAAGAAAAACATCTTAGTCACATATTAAAAGTCCAGTTTCAGGTTCAGCCCCTTAGTGGTTGAGGAAGAGATGAGACCTCTTTCGAGATGTGTACCATTTCAGCTATAGAATGACTGCTGTGGCATGTGTCTGTTTTGTAATAATGACCACATACACTAAATAGTCCTTGTATGCCTTTCCCCTCCCACCCCTTCATTTAGCTTGGCTGTATGGAGACCCCCGGCATGTTCTGTACCCAAGAAACTCCACTGGGATGTTCTGTGGCATTGGACAGAATGAGTGAGGCCCTTTTAATCTCGTCATACAATACTATAATCATGGGTTGTGCTGAACCATGGTATGCATGGACTGGCCTTTGTGTGTGTGAAATTAGTTCTGAAACCAAGCATATCAGTGAATGTCTCTGTGTTTGTGTATTTGTGTATTTATTTTTCATTTTGTATTATCAAGACCAAGTAGTTCATGCTCTTGTAGTAATCTAGACTAAGTATTTGATTAGGAGTAGCCTCATGTTCCAGGATGTACTGACTCACTGCCCCTCCCTGACCCTGCCTTTCCTCCGCCACCAGAGGGAAGCCCAACGTCTTTTACTTTGACCTCCTCAAGTGTGCCACAGGAACAAACCTAATGGCAGCTGCCCTCAATGGCCTTCAGTGCCCCACTACACAGGTACAGTCTCCACACGCATGTCCTACCAAGATGGCTATCCATCCAGTGCAACTGTGTGACTACCTAAGTAAAAAAAAAAAACTAGTTTTTTTTAAGTTAGGGGGAAAGTCTTGATCAGAACTACTCTGATTAACAATGAAATGGCTGTTGACACTTTCTCGCTGTATCCAGTCGTTGTTGATGGAGCAACAGTCTGTTTATCAGCGTTGAAACGTTAGTCACTAGCACCATTAAAGCTTGTTCAAATTATTCGTGTGCTCTGGTCCTTCCGAAGTGGCCCAGGACCTGCTGCTACTCTGATTAATCCCCAACGACCGTTTACACCCGTCATCACACCCAGTTAGACTGAACTTTACCTAATAAAGCGCCACAATCTCAACTAACCACATTTGTGCTGCAGTGTCCTCAGGGCAATAGGCTATTGTTGAGTCAAGACGGAAGGCTTAGTGTTCAGGAGATGGGGGAACTTTTTGAGCTTTATTGTTTAGCAATCACATGACCACATGACCGAAGCCTAAAGTTCTCAACAGATGTGTTGCCTAATATCCATAGTCTAACATTGACCGGCAACATTTCTCAAAAAGTGGTCCTGTGTGTGTATGAGCACTCTTTAACCCTGGTGCTGGATCGGATAGTAATAGGTGTGTGTGTGTGTGTCTCTGTCTGTCTGTCTGTGTGGTATATCTTATGTTTTGGACTCAGGTTTGTGTTGCCAAGTGTCCCAAAGAATTCTGGGCTCTTTCACTAGAAGCCTACCTCCCAGGTGCACAAGCAAAGAATTTTTTTCAGCAAGAGCTTTGTGTCCCATCATTTGACCTGGCCACTACCACTCTGGTGAGTTATAAACTGCAGAAATACCACTTGAATTTTAATGTCAGTTAGAATTTTCAATGTGAGAATGTTTAGGGATGGCAGTTCTAGTCACCTCTAGCTGTCCTTACCACCTCCTTTTCCACTATATAGAAATCTTTGTGCATAATGGCAGCAGGCCTAATCAAGCTCAGTAATGCTCATCTCTGTCTCTTAGACAGTGGCGGAGATTAAGGACAGAGAGTTGTGTCCATTCTTCTATACCCCTACATCCCCAGGTGAGCTGCTTTGTATAGGGCTGTGTTCACTTGGCCCGTGTTCCATAGTCATAAGTATGCTCTGCATTGTTACTTGTTGATCAGGTTTCCCTGTGGTTTTCTTCAGTTTTAGGAAGGTGTTTGCCTTCTCTTGGGTCACTCAACATAATTCCCACCAACTTCAGCATCCCTGGGATGACCATTAATGACACAGTGAACACCCTCAAGCAGGGATCTGGGTACAGCAGATTTACTTTCACTGTAATGCTTACTTTGATGGATGATGGTATTATACCTCTAACCCCCAAACACACATACACACACACACACTTGGAGAGTTTTGTTGATGTATAAATGCTTTCTTCTTTCTCCTGCCACCAGTGATGGGCCCCTGAATGAGTGAGTGACTCCGTAGTGTAGTCGTGTCCATGCTTCCTGTGGAACCCCCTCCATAGATAGTGCTTCTATTAGCATGTTTGTTGCTCACTGTCACTGTGTAGTTTGCTGTAGCTTCTCCACTGTGTGATTTTGCCATAGCAGCACAGAGCCAAGTAGTGTGTTTCAGTGTCTCGATCACTAGTATAGTAGTAAAGAGTGCATCATTTACAATTCTCTTTGTTCCCTATTAGAAATGCTCATGTTTATGACTGGTCTAAAATGCGCTTGCCTTGTGTAACGCCTGTGTTTAGATTTCTGAAATGCTTGTGCTTAAGTATAAATAAGTAGCATATGTGAGCGTAAAAAATATGCATCACCTATCAGTGCTCTCTGCGCTGCTATGCTACTTCTGCTGTTACTCGACTGGTGGGTCATTGGTTTTTATGCACTTAGGACCTGACCAGCCAGACAATGATAATTGTATGCAGAAAGTGGCATTTATATGTAATGCCAGTGACTGTTATGAGCTTATGCACTAAATGGCTGAAAAATCATTGTCTACTGCTGAGAACTAGGCTAATTGGGGCAATAAAGATCTAGTCACCATGCTCTAAACTATATAACCAAATGGTGTTTGTACTGTACTCGGGCATGTACTGTATTTACCAACAATCTTTCTATCACTGTGCCATCAAGGTTACTTAGCACCCACAGTGGTACATTTCCTACCGATTCCTTGAATACTGGTGTGAGAAATAGGAGCCATGAAGAAATATGAGCATTTCAATTGTAGGTGTGTGTTGTATATGCTACTTATAGATTTATTAAGCTCACATCTGTTAATTGCAGCTTTGATCCCTTTTCTTTTCACTCCCTTTTAGTGACGTTGTGTCTAGCTTTAACGCCAAGGAAGTTGGTGTCCGCATCTTTGAGGACTTTGCGTCGTCATGGCAATGGATCCTCCTGTGAGTGAGTTCTCTTGTGACATAAGGCTTGTGTCAGAGCCGCATATATTGTGTAGCTGCACAGCTCCCTCTGGTGGCTGTTGAACATCATGATTTATATTTATGGTTATGGTTTGGCTGACGTTTTTGTCTAAAACGACTTATGCATAAAAACAATATAATAGTTAAAATTAACAGTGAACAGTTTTGTGTTGTTATTTTTAAGGGTAAGACTACACATAGGAGTTTAACAATAATACACAATAATGTCAATGCAATATCAATGATTAATAGCTTGATGAAAATAAACAAATACTATAATATACAAATTTGACCAAAGATTTTGTACTCAAGACTTTCCATTACCAAAACAAAATACTTATAACAAAATATATTTGAGGTTGCAAAATCAAATATATTACAAATTGTTGAACCACAACATATTGGGTTAGTTTTTTTTCTCCCATAATGTGATTGTGTCACTCCGAGAGACATGAGGAATAAAGATAAAATAATCCTTTGCTTCTGGTAAGTCAAGCATTTTTGTCTGTGTGTTTCCTGTTCCTGATCAGGATAAACCTGAATATGACATGCAAACATTAGTGAGCACCCCTGGCAGACAGCCAATGGTACTACTCTGTGAATTCACTTTTTGACCTGGCTCCTTCTCTCATGTTAATAGGGGGTTATTCATAGCCATGCTGGTCAGCCTGATCTTCCTCCTGCTCCTGCGCTTCTTGGCCCCCATAATAATCTGGGGGCTCATCATTGGACTTCTGGGTGTTGGCGCCTTTGGTAAGAAGAGTTAACTTACAGAATGTATAAGTACGTCATCTTTACAAGGAAGCAAGTCATTCAGAATCACATACCAGCATTCATACAGTATCAGTATGACAGCTGAAACATGTCCAATGAGTTAACTATTTACCAAGGTTAATTGGTTGAATATGGTAGTGCAGTTGACACAGCACTGAGCAAATGGTGATACAGAGTCTGTAGTAGTGCAGACAAGCCAGCCCACAAAGTACTTGACTGACAAGAAAAGCATTTTACTGATGTCAGAGTGTGGTTGGATTCCAGATGTCAATTTGAGATACAAGCATGAACGGCAACATATAGCTTGCGCAAGGCCAAACTAACAACCTCTCTTTTTAAAAGCTTCCGTCTTACTAAGCTTGATAAGAGAACCATTGCACATTTAATTTTGAATTACCAGTCAACTGACTTTGAGCTCTTGTTTTGTTAGGCATTTTATTGGTTTGGAAATGTCAAACCCAGTTCTAAACATTCCCACTCACATCCCACGGCCCAAGGATGTGTAATTCATATGTGATGTCTAGACTCTATGAACAACTTGGGTTTTGGACCGCAGAAAGAAACGTTTTTTTCCCCTACAGGTATTTGGTATTGCTGGAGAGAGTATGATGGATTGAAGAACAGTAAAGCCACCTTTCAGGACATTGGCTTCACCACAGATGTTCAAGTCTACCTACAAGTCAGAGACACTTGGCTGGCATTTTGTGAGTTCGCCACTTTAATGCACTGCCTTTGAGTTGCAAACATGAAGAGTTGATTAAAATAAGTCAGTGAAAACATAATTTCAGATATACACAGGAGAGCTGTTCAATTCCTTGTGCTGTAGGAAGGATCTCCTGCCAATCAACAACCAAGCCAATGCACAGCTGGCTGACAGCAGTTGCAAATGTGCCGTGGCTGACTCTGCTATAAAGCCTCTAGCTCTTCACTGCTGTAGTGTGTGCCTGCTATAAAGCCTCTAGCTCTTCACTGCTGTTGTGTGTTCCTGCCAGCCACATTCCCAGTACCAGTTCTACATACTTTGACTTCCTGCTTTTAAAGGTTTCCTCCATCACACCATCAGAGGGAATAGTTAGAGGATGCGTAAACGCGCTCACTCTCTGAATACAATATCATGTCTGGTCTCTCAAGGCAGTCACAACAATATACTGTGGAACTTGCAGTTGCCTTCTGGCATCCTCCAGGTGTTCCCAATCCTGTATTGCTTGTACGGTATTGGCCCGATGGCCACTTTTCAAATGAAATCCCACTGTCTCTGTCATTTGACAGGAAAGAGGTAACCTCAGCTGTCTTGCTCTCAAGCAAACACGCCAGTGACTTTAAAACCTGATTGTCTCTCGGTGTACCGACACTGGATCAGGCAAGTTTTATGACCAGACAGAATATGCTTTTATATGTCTATACATAGTCTCTGCCTTCACCAACCCATTGACTGAGGTTCTGAATGTAATGCAGTTAGCATCCATGGACCAAAGCTCTCTCCAGCTGATCTCCCTCTTCTCAACACCATGCCAGTTCATCCATTGTCCTTGTTTCACTTGAGATACCGTTGTTGAACGTCTAGCTTGTATAAAATGTATACTTTTACATTTATTACATTTCCCCCCAAAATATATTATTATGTGGTATTATAGTGTGTGTGTGTTTATATAGGGCCTATATATTAAGAGACCAATTTGTCTGATGTGGTCCTACGGTTGCTCAAATGAGTTGACGGTCATATTCAAAATGAAGAGACCACTGCCAATTTGAATATGACAATCAACTCATTCCAATGTCACTCAGCAACTGTAGGATGACATCAGAAAAATGTACAGTGGTCTCTTATTTTTTTCCAGAGCTACTCACACACACTCTCTTTCTCTCTGTGTATGTTTCAGTGATCATCCTGAGTGTAATTGAGGGGATAATTCTTCTGACTCTCATCTTCCTACGGACTCGGATCTTCATTGCCATTGCCTTAATCAAGGAGTCCAGCAAGTAAGAGGGCACTACCAGAACACTGATCTCATGTCTGATATACACTATTCCACTACAGTCAGGGATGTAGTGGAGGCTAAACGCAAGTAAACACAGTTTATCCACCTCTGAAATTTCCGAAATAGAGTTTATCCACCCCTCAAAAGAGTTTATTTACCAATTGCAACTTTTAAAAAAAATCACACTGTATTATCCACATTCACAATATGTACACTCATCAACACTCTAGGAACCATTTAATACCACTGGTATTGTTATAAACATTGGACAGTAACCTCCATCATCAAACATGTTCTGAATGTCTTTTTAAAAAAAATCTGATACCGCATGGCGCAGTCACTGAGATCACAGAATTCATAGTTTACCCACCTCTTATTTTACCACTACACCCCTGACTACATTTAAGAATAACTATAAAAGGGTTAGAAATATTGTAAGGAATATGCAGTCTTTGTTGTGGGTAGATGTTTATAGTGAATTCTTATTGTTATAATAGAGTAACAAAACACTAGACTTGGACTTAGTGTGGGGCGGGCGTGAGCGCACCAGGAGCATTGTTTTGCTCATGTCCTCAGGGGCTCCATAGTATTTAGTCTTAGGGGTTTTGCATTTTGTACTTTTATCACTGAGTCATTATATAGGTCTAAATAATTTGTGCAGTGTCTGTGGATATTAGCTGGTAAATCTTAAAATACAGATGTGATGAAGAGACAAGTTTGGTTTTCTTCTTCTTTCCATGTAAACAACATCAACAACAAAGCGCTTGTTGGGCTCGGTCCATCATCTGTTCTATGTATGGCGTGTGTTTCAGCTGTTCTACTGACGCATGCTTCTACCTGTGCTTTGGCATTTCAGGGCTGTGGGCTACATGATGTCTACACTCTTCTTCCCCATCTTCACATTCATCCTGCTCGTGGTGTGTGTGTCATACTGGGGCATTACGGCTTTGTATCCACTTCAGATACTGTGTGTGTTATAATGGATTTCTCTGTTTATTTTGGAGGTGTGTGTGTTTGAATGTTTCTATGTCTGTACCACTGTGGATTAGAATGTCCATCACTATTAGAAGACTTTGGTGGTTATTTCACTTGACTGACGTGTTCAGATATCTGGCCACCTCTGGCGGTCCGGTGTACAATGTAGTGGCCCTCAACTCCACTGAAGCTCACTGCAAAAATGTGAACGGAAATGACACCTGTGACCCTTTGGTGAGTGACCGGGTGAAGCTCTTCACCTGACCTACAGTATTGTATAAAAAGTACATTATTCTTGTACAATACTTTAACTCCAGCGAGTTGCCACTATTTTGAGACAGATATGCTTGAATGCTCATGATTACATTACATTACATTTGGCTGACACAGTTTTAACCAAAGCAACTAACAACATGGTAGTGATAACTTTGTCATATTGTTGCAAGAGTAGACGTGGTGACCGCTGATTGAGATTTTAGTTGTGGAGGAACTGTGATGAAACCCTATGCATAAAATGTCTGCCGATCTGTTCCCACCTCTTCACAGTACTTCATCATAAGGTTTCTGATTGGCTTATAAATGTCAAACTCAGTCAAAATTGTTTGTTGCACCCACATTCCACCTGACCTTCTCAAGACAAGTAATGTATTAACTACCATCGTTAAACCTGTTTTAGGTACAAGGCTTTGAATAGTACACTGTCTGAAATATGCTTGTGCTCTTTTGGACTGGGGCATACTCCACATGGCATAGTGTGGGGTAGTGGGATGGTGTCTATCGTATTCTTTGCCAGGTCATGGAGTTTATGAACACTGGAAAATGTCTGCCATAATAGGACTGTTAGTTTGATGTATAATTAAGAGAAGTGGTCCAGACCTGACATGCAATAATTCTTTCTCATTCTCTCATTCCCTTTTCCCCACCTATTCCTGTATTTCCTCGTCCGCTCATCTTCCCAGACATTTAACTCCAGCAGCTACTCCTGCCCGTCAGTTCGCTGCATCTTTGTCAAGTACAACGACGAGGGCCTTTTCCAGCGCAACCTTTTCAATCTGCAGATCTACAATGTGGTTGCCTTCCTGTGGTGTGTGAACTTTGTCATCGCTCTAGGCCAGTGCACCCTGGCTGGGGCGTTCGCCTCGTACTACTGGGCCTTCAGCAAGCCATCTGACATCCCCTCGTTCCCACTGGCGCAGTCTTTCATGCGCTCTCTACGGTGAGAAGCCGTTTTGACAGTACTAAAGTAGGACACTAGTGGGCAGTGTGAGGCTTCGGCTGGAGTTGAGTGTTCTGAGGGTGTCATTTTCTCTGTGGGGACTACAGTCATAGTCATACAGGAACACATTTCACCTTTCAGTAGGGGAATTTTGAATGTTCGGCAACAATTCCATGTTGAAGTCAATGAACCCAGAAACTATTTAGAACATAATTTTTTTGTGTAAGTGAAGCATAAATGACCCTTTTTGTTTGTAAATAACTGTGAATTTAGTGTTTGAGTGTGAAGGTTGTCTTGTACATAATGTGCAAACATGTTTTTTTTTTTTTTTTTTTTTTTGTGTTTGTTGTTTTTTTTTATAAGCAGAACTGTCAGTAGGCCTACTTGCTGTTTCCATGACACAAGCAGCAACTCAGTAACCACAGTAACAAGTCACCTTGAACGCAAACTGAAAGTTCAGTGACAACAAGCACGTACTGTGGTAGAAGTGTCCAACTCAGTAACCACACTAACACGTAACCTTGAATTCAAACTGAAAGTTCAGTGACAACAAGCACGTACTGTGGTAGAAGTTTTCACAGTCTGTTTCTCTGCTGCTTTCTCAGATACCATGTTGGCTCTCTGGCGTTTGGGGCTCTTATCCTCACACTGGTGCAGGTCATCAGGATCGATCATACTGGAGTACCTGGATCACAAGTTCAGATGTATGTCGCAGAATCAACCTCCTATTTCTCAGACCCAGATAACCATCCATCAGACAGACACATTTGAGCTTTGTACACCTCAGGGACTTCAAACTCATTGTTTGAAGTCCCTGAGATTTTCAAATTGTTGTAATGTTGGCTAGAGCACTTAATTTTTGTTGAGTAATTGTAGAGATATCCTGATGTTATTTACTGTATGATCACAGGCTTCATCATGCACCTGTTGCATAGTAATTCACCACCATTTGTGTCTTCCTCAGGGCCGTTACACATTACACATTGTACATTAACATTCACAACATTAACCGTGTGTGTGTGTGTGTGTGTGTGTGTGTGTGTGTGTGTGCGTGCATGCGTGCGTGCGTGCGTGCGTGCGTGCACAGCTGCTCAGAATAGTTGTGCACGTTTTCTGATGTGCTGTCTGAAGTGCTGCTTCTGGTGCCTTGAGAAGTTCATCAAATTTCTCAACAGGAACGCTTACATCATGGTAGGACAATACCTCTGACTCATCACACCATGCTTTAGACCGCTCACAGTAACTGAGTTTCAGTACAGTAGTCTGTCAACAATGTGGCCATTGTCATTGCATATCTTAACCCACTAAAGATTACCCTCATTGCTATTTCATGCCACTCATGTAAAGACTGTTAACATACAACTTTATTTGCATTTTCCAGATTGCTATTTATGGCAAAAACTTCTGTGTATCAGCCAAAAATGCCTTCATGCTACTTCTGAGGAATGTTGTAAGGTCAGTGTAATCACCCTTGGCTGTGATTTTTGGTGAAAATGCATGTATTGCAGGTTCACATGTTTTCTGAATCACTTTGCTTTTGCCTTTCAGGGTCGTGGTGCTGGATAAAGTGACAGACCTGCTGCTATTCTTTGGAAAGTTATTAGTAGTTGGTGGAGTCGGTAAGAACTCTCACACATGTCATACCCCCCAACAGCTTTAGCTTTTTCCTTACATTTTTGTGCAGACAGCCAATCCATGTTGTACTCTCTAGGTGTGCTGGCGTTCTACTTCTTCTCGGGGAGAATCGAGGTCCCAGGCGGCTCTTTCCAGGCCAGCTCTCTGAACTACTACTGGATGCCTATAATTGTTAGTGACGCAATGTATTTAGTTTTATTTTTACTTGAATGTGGAAAACACACAGGATTTGAATCGTGGGCAATCTCAAGTCCTACCTAAAGCTAATTTAACTAAGTTAAATCAATTTGCAAATTACCATTATGGACATTGGGCAAGACCTTAAGCGCAAACATTGATCAGATCAATATTCCCATATGCCACAAAGTAGCTATAATTCATGCACAAGACCTTTGGTTATTGACAGATTTCGCTCTTTGCCTGCTATTTAAATTAGGGCCCATAATGTGCCTGTACTTGTGCCACCCAGCCTAGACATTTAAGGTGTCTGCCATAACAGTGCAAAAATGGGTCCATTACGTGTGTATCATTGTAATATATGGCTGTTTTTTTTTTACTTTCAGCTTTTGTTTGTTGTCTCAGTTACCTGGCACACCATAGTAACAACCAGCTTGCTTTATCATACATCATATGCGGTTAGCATAATGGTATGTTTGTCTTTGGTTGTTGTAGACGGTGGTGGTAGGATCCTATCTGATTGCACAGGGATTCTTCAGCGTCTACAGTATGTGTGTTGACACACTCTTCCTCTGCTTCTGTAAGTCTGCTGTAAATAACCTCATTCAGTGTCACGGATCACTAAATACTATGTGTTTAATATTAACACCACTGTCTAAAAATTATTTCTCTGTGTCCCTTAGTGGAGGACTTGGAACGTAACGACGGCTCAATGCAGAAACCATACTACATGTCCAAAAACCTGATGAAAATTCTCAACAAAAAGAACAAGCAGCCCAAAAATGCTGAAGATTGACAGAGGCCTCCCATTCCCATCTGTCGTCCTCCTTTTAAAAGTAAATATCAGGTTCAGCACTCACTGATGCAAATGATGTTCATGCCCCCCTCTCTCCAACCTGATGTTTACAATGCGCACAAATTCCTTCTATTTTGCACTTTTCTTCTTTCTTTGTGATTCAAATCGTGGTCCAGATGTTCTACACCATTTAAGTTAAAACATTGTCTGACTGACACCATAGACACATCATTGGACAACTTTTTTTTTTATCTTCCAAAATAATGTGCCTTAGGATGTGTAGAGTCTAAATGAATACAGACGACCTGTTTTACTGTTTATTTAATTATACGCATTATATGTGTATATAATAGAATAGCGGATACCAGTTTGCTATCCAGTTGAATTTCCCTTTCTATAAAATAAAAAGCCCCAAATGTACAGGATTCAAAATTCAGATACATTTTGAATCATAATTTATTATTTTACCAAAGGTAGATTGTTTTGATTTTATGTTGGATGTCTGTTGAAAACGCACTCACTAGCAGTGAGTGGGCCAAAACATTGTAAAGGATTTCATTTATACAGAATTTTTATGTTTTTAGTCTTTGCAATGAAATGTTTATATTTATCTGAATAAAACAATGATGCAGTTCTTCAACATCCTTCTGTTGGAACATGTAGTATGCACCTATCCTACAAAAATTAGAAGTGAAATGTCATGTTATATATCACTAATTCTACTTCCTTGTTGTTGAAGATGGCAACCTATCCCAGCATAGAACCAATAACAATTCTTTCTACCTGGTGTCATCTGACACTCAACACAAGCACTTTGTTTGTTGTGGAACAGGTTCTGAAGTCACAAGTTTCCAAGTACTACACATCAATGGTATTACACAGTTGACATATCTATTTAGAACCACACAACAAGATCCAGCACATTATACTTCCCTCTATTTTTTAAAAATCCCTATTCCAAACCTGCACTACTTATTGTCTAATTTATTTAAAGAAAGTTACATGCTAGGTTTTGAGTTCTTTTCCAGCTCATTAGCTTTGTAGATGACATGGGCCTCAAAAAGCCAGATCAAGGGAGTAGCCAGTTCAAACCCTGTGTTGTTCACCGTAAGTAATTAAAACAGGGTTTCCAGTTCTATTACAGTTTCTCTTTTAACAAGGCAGTTTTACAGATATATGGACCTGACAAAAAGCAATGCTGTAGCCAGTTTAAACCCTTTTTGAAGCAATTAGCCATTAATTAAGTCAAACTCTTCTTTCCCCAAAACAGTCCAGGTGTCTACTTAAAATTACCCAAAATATATACATCTAAAAGAATAGCCTACTGTTGATATATGATCTAGGCAAGCTTACTTTCTTTGCTCGCGTTTACTTGCATTCACTTAGTTGTGATGACCTCACCAATCACCATGCTGTAAATCTCAGAACTGAGGGATACATCAGTTATGACATCTGCACTCATTCTCTAGTAATAGTATTGATTGACGCAGCATTAGTCTCCTCTGCACTGTAGCTGAACTGCTAAATGAATACATGTAATATAAATGTACATCACAGAGACCATACTGACCAGGAAACACATCTTTGAATATTTCAGGCTAGATAGTGCCAGTCTTGAGTTGTTTTCATGACTTCAGAAACACAAGCAAATAATACACACTAATCAGCTGTATTAAACATTTATTTACTGACAGAAAACAGTCCTCATTTTAAGGTTATTTAAAATCTCTATCAAGACTCCTTATACCTTAAGAAAAAGACTTGTGGTACAAAGGTCATCTTCCTGTTCTTAGTGTCACAAAGTATAATACAGATGAGTCATTGAACTAGACAGTGATATGCAAAAAAATAAAATAAAACCAATCCCAATTTGTCAATTGCCATGACTACCTGATGAAAAGCAGTTATTATACTGATTCAATTGAGCCATGTATCTACCTGACAATTTTATTGAGGAACAGTTTTGCCCATACAGACTTAATGAGTGACTTATCCCAGTTGACTCACTGGTTTACATAGGTTTTATCATCCAATTAAAGCCTCCATACTGCCTGGTAGGCCAAGTAGGAAGTCAACCCATTGTATATTCCATGTACAATTAAGAACTAAAATTTCTGCACAACTTTATGCCCCACCTTGCATGTTAATGGCCAGTGGTGACATGTTTAAAATCACCAATTGTCATACTCATATATACACAGATATGTACACACACATATACACACACAAACAGACAAGACTTCAAGACTGAGAATAGCCATTGATACAAGAGGGACAGACACATGACCATGTCCAAATGTTCATACCAGGGAAGTTGGTGTGCTTCTGGAGCAACATGTACGTTTGGTGCATCTCTACGGGTTGGGGCTGTGCATGGACATTAACCATCCTAACACTATGGAGAATAACACACCTGTTCTGTGCTACACCTGCATGTCAAAAGGATTCAAAATAGTTTGGGGCAAGAAATTATTGTTGCTGGAATAAAAATGTGGCAAAGGAATAATTACACACATACACACTCACACACTCCCCCCAAGCTACTAACACTACTCGCTTAGCCACTCACAGTACCACTTGAGTTCTGATGGTCAGTCACATCTGTCAGGTCTACCTCAAGTGTCACAGGATTTTGCAGTGAAGACACTGGCACTTCATGTGTGTGTCCTCACTGTGCTGCGTATTATAGTATAAGCAAGGAGTATAGAAGTCCTATACTCTGGTATAATCCTGTCACTATATTGACCAGGAAAAAGATCGAGCTCTCTCTGAATACAAGATTCCATTATTACTGTTCCTGCTAGACTATTTAGACCTCAAATGATTTACTTTACACCAAAAGCTTTCAGGTGCAGAACAGTACGCCAAAGGTTTCATTATAAATGAATTATCAGGACATCGCACAATGATATGGTGGCTTGTATACTGCTATATTTAATGACGATTTAAGGAAGATGTCATATATGTAGCTAGTATTCATGAAACCAGAATTTACTTTATTTTTAATCTTACTGTAAACTACATGTCCTTGTGCAAATCTTTGAGTTAAAAATTGTTCTTTGGTATGAATCAAGCAAATAATATTATAGGAGAGACTTATTCTAGTGAACAAATTGTCGTTCAGCCTTTTCCAGTTCACTTCCTCAGAGGGCTTCTTGAGCAAAGTCTACCAAACTGAGAAGAAATTGCACTTCTCATGGCAGTGTGTGTCACTCCACTTGTAATACTTCGGTCTAACATCTACAACAGTGTACCTTGGGCAGATGCACCACTAGCTATCAATCAAACCTTACTGAGCATCTCTGATCCCTCTCTGTAATACTGACTCAATTATCAATATCTACTCGATTTTCGATACGGACAGCATTCACATAGCCAATGGCACTCCAGTGGCCAGGTCCCACTTTATGAGTGTGTGTGCACATATGGATCAGGTAAGGGATGAGGCCAGCAAGAGAGGACAGAGGGAGGTAGAGATGGACAGACAAAAGTGCTTATTCACCACTAGGTTGTGTGTCATTGCACACTGCACTCTCATACAGTGCTGGCCTATTATGTGTAGCTATTAGTAGTCTCCCAATGAGTACAATTTGTATACCTAACACTCCACTGCTCTTTTGTGTGTTTGTGTGTGTGTGGTGTGTGTCTATCCCAATCCCCAGCCTCACCCATTTCCCCGTCTCTCTCCTCACCCACTTTCAGTCTCTCTGCTGCAGCGGTCTCGCTTACACACTCAGCATCCAGAAGAAGAAAAAGATGGCCAGAAATAGGAAGAGAGAGTCTTGCCAGTTGTTCCCATTATTGGGGTTCCCGTTGCCTTGGTGATCACCCACATAATCTGAAGGGCAGGAAAATCAAGAGGGACTTCAGTTAGAAATCTATAAAATGTCAGAGTAAGTTTTCAGAAATGTAACTTGCAGTGTATGTCAGGATGAGTGAATGACCAGGCAGAAAGCCTTCAATTAAAAGCTTGAAATGCTTAGATCGATCAGTGGGTGAGTATGCAGTGCACCTGCGTGCAATAGGGTCACTGGGGAGTGTGTACCTGCTCTGTGGAAAGGGTCATTGGTGTTGAAGACTGTGGTGAAGAAACCAAAGGGAAACGCTCCTATGCCAAACGACATGTGGAAACCGGTGTCCCCAAAACCCTGGAAAGGCTACGGCACAGAAGGGCTAAATTAGCTCCTTTCAAATAGCTGTTTGGTCTCCAGTGTGTACAGACAGAATTGTGAATGCTCACCCCTCTACTCTCTGGCTCAGGTCTCTGGCCTTGAGGTCGAGGTGGGGTTTTTAACCTGCAATACAGAAGCACATTCAAATGGGACTGAGAAGACACACATTACACACATACAACCACAAGGAACCAAAGAACAGTCACGACAGCAGAGCGCTGTCCCGCTCAACAGAAGCATGAATAAGTACCTGGGGTCCTCTTGGCTGCTGCTTCCACGGCCATAGAGGGGGATGACTTTGTCTCTGCTGATGCCAGCCTTACACACAGGACACTGCTGTCTGCTGGGTCTGGTCTCTAGCCACTGGAATTGCAGAAATGGGAAAGTCAGAAACACATGCAGATAGAAAATGGTACAGCCATGGGGTATTCCCTAGCCATTAGTGGCCTTGGGAGAGTCAACAAGACCACACATCAAATCCTACACCACAGAAAAGTATGTGTCACTGTGTATGCAAAGGCCGACGCCAGGTACTAAGGTAACAGGGCAGCATTACATATGTCAATCACGTAAACGTTCACACACAGATTCAAGAGAGCTTATGCTTCAAACAGGAACACATTCTAACTTTTTCCCAAAAACGTAAACAGTCTAAACACAAAAGTTGTTGTAGACAATAATACCATTATCCTTACAACCAAGAACAGTACAACCTATTGATTTAATGTATAGATGCCATACAAGAGAAAAAATGGTAAAATAAATGAAAGAACAGCTCTACCCAACTGTTAAAGACACCTCTGAAACTGCTTGTCCTCGTAAACCATGTAAAGGCCCTCTACCTGTCTGTAAGGTCACTACTTCATTATTTGCCCCAAACATTAGAGTTGGTGTGGTATCTCCCACAAGATAGCAGTAGGCTACTCCAAATGCACCGGTCCTTTAATCTTTGTTTATCCTCTGCGGGCTTAGTCCAACAGTTAACCAAAGTGTTTTCATCTTATGTTCCAGTCTACATGTATATGAGGCAAACCACTGTGTGTAGGCTGTCAAGTCAACTGTGTGAATGAACAATCCCTCAAGTACACAATCACCTTATGGCACTTTAATCCAGATCTAGAGACTGACCAATCACATAGAGACTTACATAACTACAGGAAAACATATGGGCTTACCTGGTGCAAACAGGGCCAGCTACACACAGAGAGACGTACAAAGAGAGAGAGAGGAGACATGTTTATGTTTCATGATTTTTTTTTTATGATCCCATGTGTATGCTACTTTACCTACAAGAATGAAACCGGTCTATTTAGTTGTAGTTTGCCTCGACATAGCCATTGAAATAGTGGAATTGCTTCTTCAGAACACGAACAACATTGGGCATACATATTATGATGAAGTGTGCAAAAGTATTATGATGACTCATTATCTCATTAGATATTAAGGCTAACTGTTAAAAACACTGCATGACAGGCCTTTAGATATTTCCCTAGTGTCTCTGGTAGCCTATGCTTTTCACACAATGTTTCAGTAATATAGCTACATACTTGGAAAAGGCAGTTAGATAGTGTTGGATATGAAAATCCTTATCAATTAGTTCTAGCCTATTTATACAGGGGAGACACTGATAGCCAAGGAGAGAAGTGAACACACATGGATAGCTATAAAAACTATGGTTTCATTATACAACTAAACACGACAAAATACTTGTATAACCCTTGAGCCAGCTCCTTCCTATGTGATCTAATTAGCGATGCAGCGTTTGTTTGCACCTCCAACAGCATAGCGTACCTGGTTACCTTTCAAAAACACCCTCAAATACCCGTATGTTTGTGTGAAAAAATTTACTTAAGTTCAAATATGACACTGAACAACAACACAATCATGGTTCATTGATGTTGCAGAGTAAGGGTCTGATGAACATGTAGCTAGGAGGCAAGCTAATGTAAGGTAACAGCTGACGTTTTAGGGTGAGCATGTCATGATCTGAACAAGCTACTAGCGCTCAACATCCCACGATTGGTGGTGACGTTAGATAGCTAACCAGGAGCAAGCATTTCTATTTCCACTTGGAACTTAAATTTTAATTTTCGCCAGCAGTGCCAAAAGCAACCAAGAAACATGATAAGTTATTGGTAAGAGTTAAGATAGCCTCAATGTTGTTTGATCATCATGTATAACCTTAACGTAGTTAACGTTAGCCAATCGAGAGACACACCACAAGCTACAAACATACACTTTTACGTAGTTATGCATTAGCTGCACGGCAGTTCGCATCCACCAGAACTGTAACGTTATTAATAAACGCTTTTCGTGTACAATACAGTGGCACGCAAATCACGGAGAAGCGGAGTGAATGATATTTGGTATAGCATTAGCTTGCTAACCCAGCTAACGTTACAAGACATACCAGAATAGATGGCCACACAAACTGATGACCGCGTCTCTTGCTGTATCCAAACAAATATTACATTCGAACGTAGCCCGGTCTCGCTCGCGTTCACCTTCTCCACCGGTCTCGCTTGGGCCATCTCGCTCGTTACTCTTTTCACCAGACTGGAATCCTCTGCTAGCTGGTCCGCCGTCATTCGAAGGTCCAGGGTCTGCTGTCGCCATTTTTGTTTACGGCAAGCTGTGGTTTCGGAGCGTTTCGGAGGCCAGACTGCTGCTGCAGCTATACACCCTTTACTTCCGCTTCCGCAATCTGTCTGTTACAAAATTGCCTCTCATCTAGGCCACAATCGGGCTACAGTAGCATGTAGTCTCTGCCCACATGTAGGCTACTGAATAGATCTTTATTGTCATTGTCACAGGTACAACGAAATTGAAAGTGCTCTCCAGACAGTGCATCATTCATAAAAAAATAAATATAAATACGTTAAAAAAATAATAAATCATTTAAGTGCTAGTGTTACCTAAAAAAAAAAATTGAAACATAGGCTATAACATCATTAGCAGCATACACAGTCATACACACCCAGTCATTGCATAAAAAAAAAAAAAAAGAATGAACACACAGTCATTGCATAAAAACAGTTTGAACATTCATCTGGAGGCATGCATAGCGGTCCATAGCCTACCATCTGTCATTGTATTGATTCATTCATTTAATATCTGAGTCCATATTTAGTCTAGTTGACAGAAAGGTGAACCCGGAAATGTTGAGTACAAGTTTTATGATAGAAATATATAGTATGGGTCCAAGCATGC
This sequence comes from Alosa pseudoharengus, assembly GCF_046254945.1. Classification (NCBI taxonomy): domain Eukaryota; kingdom Metazoa; phylum Chordata; class Actinopteri; order Clupeiformes; family Clupeidae; genus Alosa; species Alosa pseudoharengus. The sequence continues at coordinate 30,904,098 of NW_027468685.1, forward strand.
AGAAACTGGCGGATGCTAATTTGCATATGTTGGGCAATTTGTGTAATTAAGCTAATTAGCATGAATTAGCATAATCGCCTATATTATAGGAGCTGCTTGGCCAAAATGGACAATGTTAGTATGTTTTTAGGGGTTACTGGAGATGTTGAGTCCATATCTGAAATTTTCAAGACTCAAAACAATATTTAAACATGGTTTGGTCACGTTCTTACTCTCATTAAGCTGATTTTGCTGAGTTTTTGGAGGCGATTTAGACAGATTTTTGGAGGATAAAAATGTTCAGTGTTCAGGAATAATTTCAAGTTATTTCTAAATTCACTGGCCCAATGCTGTGACTCACAATTGAGTAACAAAGGGAAGAACTAGCCTCTACTACTCCTCCTGTCCTCATCCGTTGTCCTGTCGCCATCTTCTCCAGACTCTTCATCCCTGTCCTTCTGCTCTTTTAGCTGTGTGTATATATATATTGCAACATGTAACATCACTGCCTTTGCAGAAACAATAATTAGTACAGGCCAGGCCTGCAGCTGCACAGCTGCACTTTCCAGATACATGTATACACAGTTTTAACCCAGCTTTGCAGTTACTGCTGATAACATCTAACAAATCAGGAGGAGCAACAGGACTTGAATCGAGGGTGGGCGAGTTCCTCTCCTTTCTTCATACCTGTCTTCTTACTCCATCACAGCACGGGGATATCCACAGCCGGTGGATCAGGGTGGTCTGCTGCTTTCCAAAGCAGCACCTGTAGATGGGCACGTTTTCCATGGAGGAAGTTGCGTTCTGTAGGAGACAGTGTCTTCAGTGCTGGAGGAGCCGGGAGTGGGAGGCCTCACCGCCAGGGATGGATTACTGCACGGGCCTACCGGGCCCAGGGTCAGGGGGCCCTGAAGCCCAAGCCTTTGCATGAAATCATTGCCTCAATATCAACACATCAGGATGTATGGTGTATGAGTCTGATTGAATTTAGTCCATCCCCAAAATGCACCAGTATACAGGAAATCACATCAAACAAATTAAAACATTTCTGAGGAAGGACCCCCAAACCCCCCTTCCACATGCGACAATTAGTGGGGGGCCCTTAATACATCTGGGCCCAGGGGCCCGAAAGTTCATAATCCGTCCATGCTCACCGCTAGGTGGAGGCCCAAGCAAAAGGATCCGAAGAGAGCCCTTGTAAGGGGTACTAAGAAGCTTACAGAGCTTACAGAGCATTGAGGGTGGTTACCCAGTAAACAAAATAAAGTCCTGGCGACGTCCCCTAAAGGTCCCCTGGCGAATGTCACCTCCTTGACATTGTGTAGGGTTCCATTTACGTCCCGCCGACCTCTGTTCGGGAGGTCTAAAAGACGTCCACGAGACTTTGAGAGGAAGTCCTGTAATGGTCACCGCGACGTTATGCGCGCAACGTTTATATTTCCGCGATGGTAAAAAAAAAAAAAAAAAAACATGAAGCGCAATTTAGTATGGTAGGCTATTACATCCTGTAAGTCTCAGCGTTGCCAGGAGAGAGGTAGACGGAACATGAACACGCATTAACGACTGGTTCTACAACTACACAATCAACTTCACTCACCTCATATTTTTACGCACGTATGAAATCACGTCCTCCGAATGCATTACACTAATGATGAGTAGACATTGACATTTATGGTGTCATTTTCTTAATAAACTAATACGACGTTTTAATGGGCATATCCCGTAGCATAGGCCTATTGTTCAAAACATCATCAGAGTAGGCCTAGGCTAGCCTAAGATACATTTTTCAAACCAGAGCCATATAAAGATAGAGTTGCGACAACTCCATTGACGCTAATTTTCCATTTTTTTCCAACAATGGCGGCTCATGGAAGCCTCAAAGAGTTCCCGGAAGTTAACAATTAATAATAGCAGCAGTGTGGTTACAGCAGTATAGACTGTTTGTAACCAACTTTTCAGACTCAGATTTACATTATTGGCTCATCCGAATAATAATAATAGTAATAACAGTAATAGTAGTGAAGTAATAGTATTAATGACCTAATTATAATAATAAACTGTTTATGTATCGACTATGACAGCTTTTCTGCTGCTCAGTTTTATCAGTTCCTTAAAGCCCAATAAAAATGTCTTGAATTTCCCCTTGGGGATCAATAAAGTATCTATTTATCTATCTATCATCTAAATGTGCCACACATAATAGCCTAATATAAGATAAACCTTGCCTATCCCATTTCTAGCTGGTTCGTTATGGCGAAGCATATTTACAGCCAACTTTGTAGGCCTACTTGCAGCAGTGAAACTGGGTTTGTTGTTAACATTGTTGGTAACGTAAACGTTTCTTCAGTTAGGAGCAGGACTGTTTTTTTTATTTTGCATTCATTTTCATTGGCAAAAGCTAGCCTATGCATGAGACAACCTAGATTTGAGGGAGCTGCAGCTGTTAGCATCAGCACGGTCATATTAACACAGGGCACACTAGCCCAGTGATGAAGGATCGTGTAAAATCCCCATCCCCAGAAAGTTTCAAACCAAGCTTGCGCTGATGATGCATGATCACTGATCAAATTGCTATTTTCTGACACGACGCAGTCTCAAAAACACTGTTTACAGCTTTTCGAGTCACTGTACAAGGTCATTTATTTTATATAGCGATAATTTAGATACACTTATGGGGTGGGTGCAATTGCGTTTTCTAAAGAATCTCCCGTCTTGATTTTGTACAGAAATTAATATTAAGTGACACATACGTAAAAGGGCGGAAAAAAGGTCACCTTATATAGCAGGCTAAGATATAAGGTCTGAAATTTAATTTAATATTGTTGTAATGGTAGGATAACTACATAGTTTACACAATAATTACACTGTGTTATAAATATTGTATATCAATGCATTTATTGACTGTCAATTACCCAAAATCGTGGCTCTGTCTATCATTGAACAGTAGCCTATTTAATGCATTCTAATCCATTGCCAATCACTTCCGGGAACTATTTGAAGTTTACATGAACCACGTGACCTTAAAGGTCTCATCTCATCGTTTTTTGCATTAATTTTGCCATGGTCTCTAGTATTAATGAATGCCCTGTGAGCAGGTTTTGGTGAAAAAAATGCTCTCCTGCAGTCTATTTCATGCTGTTCTAGTTTGGTGGGGAAGGTGGGAGGGGAGGAACGACAGGGTTTGCCTCTTGCTCATGAATATTCATGACATGTTAAAGGAACACGGCACCCAAAATCAGTAGTAATATATGTTCTTACCTTAACTTTCACGAGTTGAGTCGTACCTCTCCCGCTTCGGTATGTGCACTCAAACGCTCTGGCGCGCGGCGCGAATGTGTTAGCATGTTGCTATGCTAGCGGGCTCTGCCGTGGCCGTAGAGAGAGTAAGATGGCATTAATCAAACACATCCACGTTTTCCCTATTAAAATACAGTTGCACAAGTAGTTGATTAAAAATGTTAGGGCACACAACATGAAACGTGACGATTTTCCAAGCGAATAAACAGGAGAACTACAATGTCTGGCGCAATAGCACTTGGGAGTACTTCGACCTATAGGTAGTAATATTAATTAACACCTAATTGTAGATCCTATCCACCACAGAGTTTAGAATCCATGCTTGATCGACCCCTCAGCCTCCCCCTCCCCTCTGAGCGAGAGAGAGGCACACACACTAGAGATGCGCTGATGGGCTATTATTTTGACCGCCGCTAGCAAAGCTAGCGAAGCGGTCATATAGGGATTGTCAAAGTTTTTTTTTTTTTTTTTTTTTCCCCGTCATCTACTTCCTGAATTTTTGGTCAACGATACCCGGGACACCGAACCACCGGGGCGCATGAAATTTGGTGGGTATGTAGCCCCACTAGACTTTTACGGAAAAATTTCGTTTTGTCCCCGGGGTCCACTCCCCCCCCGTGCTGGGCCCCCCGAACCGCAAAAAAAACAGGTTTTTCCTAAATAACTACCTGAACCGTGGCACCGAGGATGAAGAATCTTTTATGGTATGTTGGTCTCAAGGGCCCACATCAATCTGGCCCATAATCACTCATTTGTGATTTGCACCCCCCCGGTAAAAAATGAAAATGCAATATTATTCTGCTTTAATCGCCCCTATCTTCAGTTAAGATGTTCAGAACTGCACCAAATTGTATGTGTATGATTGACCTGGCATTCTCTGGGGGTATGCCAAGTTTCGTAGAATTTCATCCATGGGGGGGTCTTAAAAAAATTAGATTATGTGTACATTTAGTGACTGTACCCTCATTGGCCTGTAGATGGCGGTGCACACATATACACATGCACACACACACAGGCACCCACATACTTACAAATTCAGTAGCATTAAAAAAGAAAGCCAAAATAAATATTCATCATCATCATCATGGCTGCATTTCCAGTATTGGCGATAAGTAGTCGTTTGTCCACTAGATGGCGCATCGTTGCAGTGAGACGTAATTTTGTTGGAAGTTAAACGTGGGATGGAATAACAATGGATGCTTCCTACAAGGACTATAGTTTACGCAGAGAACGTCTAATAAGGATAGGATGATGTTCACATGAAATGTAATTCCCATTTCTTCTTGAAGCCGAAATAAATCTGAGGATGTTTATCGGACATGTTTGGTTTTTACTGCAGGTACGTTAATCTTATAATATCAATAAGGACCTAGGTAATGTTTGTTAGCGTTGGTTGAGTGATGGAGGCCAATTTGATTGATTGCATTTGTAGAAAACTATAAATGCGGTTATACCAAGCAAATTGATAGCAGCACTGTAATTGTATCTTTCGACTGTCATTTGTTGCACGTGCTACAAAAATCATTCTGTGCAATGGAAGATTTAACAATGTAACACCGGTCTGATACAGTTTTGCCTATACATGCATGAGACTGAGACGCCTGTTTATTTTGTTTTAAGTGCGTGCAGGGTGTGAGAGGGGAATCGATGTGCTTTGATTGCTTGGTGGTTGTAGTCTGTGAAACTAAAAAGCACGTGTGTGTGAAGTATCCAAACAATGACACCTTCATTTCATTATGGCTGCTTTAGCAACACATACTGTGTAGTGGTTCCCTTTAGAAGTGGCTACTTCATTCGCGCTTTCCTTGACTCGTGGAGCTGCGTGAATTTTATTACAACTTTTCGCCACGATATAGTTTAAGTCCGCTTGATACTGTAAGGCGTAAGCCATTGGTTTCCAAAGGAGATTTTATTTGTGTCGCCAGCATAGCCTATATTGACAATTTATGTTGTAAATAAGCCTACCTTATAAGCCTACCTGTAGCTTAGGGAAGCTAACAGCTTTCTATTAGGATCTAGTTGGTTAGTTACAGTTTTGTCATAACTCTCTGATGCATTTTTGCATTTAGATTAGCCAGAGCGTGAACAATATCGGGTGCCTGCTTGGTGAACCCAGCCTGATCTGCCCGCTATTTATTTTTTGATTTCTTAAAAGATTGAGCTTGGTCTGGTGAAAGCCAGACTAGCCATGGACCTCAGTTACACAATGCAAGGGAACATGAATCAGCCTATATTTGCACGAACAATAACGGACAACAGCTCTTCAACTTTGGCCCGTTAAAATGTGTATGAACAGTCTAGCGACGCATTTCATCAAGGCCCATTTGGACATGTCAGTTATTTGCACCACTAGATGTAAAACAGCATTTCGTTTCAGACTACTGTTAGGCCTACTTAATTTGTGCATTAACAATAACGTTTCAGACTACTGATACTTAATTTGTGCATTGACAATAAAGTATTACATGAACTAAAGATGACTAAAATCTTATGTAGAAGAAGAAACATTCACAAAAAAATCCATCCATCCAAAAATGACCTTTGTTTTTGATAGCTGTTGAAAACGGCATGGAACTGACAGAGATGTTTTTGTTTATAAATAAATAAATAAATAAATAAATAACATTATGCTGATACCTTTTGCTTTTCCCAAATACAATGTAGCCTACAGGTGTAAGTGACCTTTCATCAATCCAGTTGCAATGGATGAACTGTGATGAACTGCCCTACTTGTGATTGTTTAGATTGTTTAAAGGTTTTATAACAATGCTACATCTTCTTTGGCTATTCTACAATCTATTCACCTTTTCAGCACCAGTAGGCTACTTTCTGTGCAGCCGCACACACACACTCAGGCATGCCAAACAAGCATACACAAAAGTTTCAAGAGTGGGGGATGGAGTAAAATATGGAGACAAATTGAAGTGTGATTTATTTTCGCGGAACGGATGTACAGGACTGAGCGGCGGTCATATTTTGTACCGCTATGCGGTACATCTAGTTTCAACCATAACTGCATAGCAAAACTTAATCCATCCATCAGCAAAGTTTTTTGACCAATTTTCAAAACCGCACCCACCACCATCTGCTGTGTTTATAATGTATATGGGATGTTTTTAATGTAGCCTATATGGGATGCGGCGCTGCTGACGTGAGGCTAGAAAGCTCTTGCCTGTTCTTTCTAGAAAGACTGATCCAATGCAGCAAATATATTAAAAGGCTAAAGTCCTACATTGGCTATGTTGTAGCCTATATCCCCAGAATATCAGCAGCAAACTCAGTCTGTCTTGCAAAACAGTCTCCAAATAAAACGCACATCGGCCTGTTGCCTAGCCTATTCTGTGTGCCAATATAGCCTATCGTCCAAAATGCTTGATCACATTGCATTCTCCACATTTTTAATCTTTTGTAAATTGCTTTACAATTACCGTCGGGCCTAGGCCTATTGCCAGGCTTGCCTCAGCTTCGGTCACGTCCTTTTACAATTTTATCATTGTAATAAAAAAACGCAATTTGGCACATAATTTCAACATGCTGCTGGCCTACTAATTAATGCCTATTGTACTTTTGTTGTAATTGTAATTTTTGCAAAAAGAAAGAAATCCTTGATAAAATAACAAGTCATTCACATTACTTTACGCACTGGCATGTCATGGTGACACTATGACAAGCCTGTTCTGAAGACTCCATACCTTCTTTTTTCCGCTGTGGATGCTATTGAGCTTGTAGAAGTCATACAAGTCATATCACTCTCTGTCTCTCTTTTAAATGCCTATTCCCTGAAGGCTACAATTACTATGTTTTTGATATCGAAACAAAATAACCCAGGCAGTCTCATCTAGGATATAGCACAGGTTGAAGTCAACGTCAAGTTGGTTCTATTTACTGAGGTGAATGTGTGTGTGTGTGTGTGTGTGTGTAAACATCTTGTAGATGACTCAGAAATTACATCGGAAGAAGAAGGAGTGAATAGTGGCAAGAGGCAAGCCGAAGGCTGCTGACAAGTTGTGGTACATGAAAATTTAGCTAAAAATTGGAGAATGCAATGCAATCAAGCATTTTGGACGACGCGGAGAGACAAGCCGGCAGCAGATTAAATGCTCGAGAGAGAAAAAGATGCTGTTTTAAAAGGACGTGCAGACCGAAGCTGCAGCAAACAGGTGATATTTAGACATTTCACAAAATCCAAGACTAAGAACAGACAGACTATGTAACTGGACACATTGAGGCCAAAAATATTGAGAATTGCAGGGAATGTTGAAGACGAAGGAGTGAATAGTGGCAAGAAGAGTCAAGCCGAAGGCTGCTGACAAGGGCCCGACGGTAATTGTAAAGGGCAGTTCCAGCGTTATGGATGTGACAATTGGACTCATATTGGTAAACAAAATGCCTTAGAGTGGGGGCAAAATTAGTATCAGTGAATTAATTTGCATAACTTTTAATGCAACCTCTGTCCTCTGAATACTGAGAAATCCTCAAATTTCATATAATCAATTTCATCCTAAGAATACAAGGCATTTTATCAGCGTTATGGATGTGACATGAAATGGACACACTTTTGTGAGAGATTACAGGTTTTCTACAAACTCTGTGAATTTTGAAGGAAACTGCCGAAACTATGATATATGTACCATGAAGGAGACTTGAATGAACACAAAAAGTGTGTTTTTGAAACTATGCGTCATTTTCGTAATGCATTATGTAGGAAAAACTGGCGTTATGGATGTGACGGTTTCATGTTATGGATGTGACGTGTCTGAACCAGTCCTCGACAAACTACATAAAACACATAATTAAGTAGTGAATTTTGATATGAAACAATTGAAATAGTAATCATGAAAAACTAGCCATGAAATTATTGCTTCCTCAGTGCCCACTAAGATCGATCCACAGGAAGAATCAGGACAACAAGTCATTTAAAATATACATTTTTTTTTTCTTTTTTTCTTTTTACTGTCATCAATTTTGGTCAGTGATTCCCGGGTTACTGAAACACCAGGGAACATGAAACTTGGTGGCCACTCCCCTAAATAACTAGCCTGAACCGTTGCACCCAAGATGACAAAATATTTATGGTATGTTAGTCTCAAGAGCCCGCATGAACCTAACCCATACCCACTCATTTGTGATTTGCACACATAAAGTACATGCACGCGCACGCACATGCGCACACACACACACACACGCACGCACGCACAGTCGCACACATACAGACAGGCAAGCACACACACACACATAAACACATACAGACAGGCAAGCACACACACACACACACACACATGCACAAACACCCACTCACATGAATGCAGATATATAAACACACACACACAGGCACGCATACGCATGTGGGCATGCAAACACACACGCACACACACACACGCACACACATAAACACACAAACACAGGCACGCATACGCACATGCACACACACAGACACACACACACACATACACTCTTATAAACAAAAGCAAACTCACATATGCACACATTTGCATGCACTTGCATTTGCACTTGCATTTGCATGAGTTGCAGGAGTAGGAGATGGAGACAAATTGACAAGCGTGATTTATTTTTGCGAAGAGAATATGCAGGACTGAGAGGCGGTCGTATTTTGTACCGCTATGCGGTACATCTAGTTTATTGCTGCCCTTACTCATGTTACTCTGTGGGTATTAGCTACAGAGGACCTGACACTTCAAATGCTGTCATATCGCGTCACATTTAAAATTAAACTGTGTTAAGCAGACGTGAACGGCAGGCTGAACAGATCTGCAACAGAACGAGGTTGCTATGTTAACTCCAGCTGCAAAGTCAGCCATCTTCACCAGCTAACACGATAATCCAGTTACTGTACAACAACAGTATGACAGTTACAGGAAGATAATCGCTCAGATTTTCGTTATTAGGCCACTTGAAAATAGGCTATGGCTAGGCTAATCACTGGAGGTATTTTAATATTATGTTTTTTTGCTAATGGTTAGGCAAGGCCTCCCTGTGGTTTTGATCAATCTAATAATCTTTGAAATGTCAATTATAAACACTAAGTTGAAATGTGTTGAAACTGACATGCCACCAGAACAGACGTTTTATCGGCTTTGAGGTATAATAAAGTCCCCAGTCTTGTAAATTAACATTATGTAACATCCATAACGTCACATCCATAACGCACCATTAAAGGTTTTAAAAGTAAGAAAGGGGCACAATTTGGTCATCACACTTTACATTGATATAAATCAGCTTTGCACAGACACTATGGACATTGTCGCATCAACACTGTATGTGTAGCATAAACTTTTCCTATAAAACGTTATGGATGTGACATGGCCATGGAACTTGCTGACTTAAAAACAAAACCCTTACAAATGTAAGGAGTTGTGCTCTTAAAGGCAAGCTGAGCATAGACATTACTCTACCATTCCCTTGTCAATCTGGAATTTGTCAAATGACACAATTTGTTTGAACATTGGGTCCATTTATCCACTTTTGAAATATGTATAATATTACCATGTGAAATATGTTGTTTCTGTATGGTTGCACACCATATTTATGATGTAAAAAGAGTGTCATTCTCCATCAAATTCAATCAGATCAGTTACAAACAATAAAATATAGACCTAAATGAAGATTTTAACAACAGTTCTATATGCGTATGCACAACTTTTTTTTTCCATGGTAAGGATGACCTTTGCATGGAATTGCCCTAAAGCAATTTACAAAAGATTCACTGAACAAAAACGCTGATGTGGTACATGAAAATTTAGCTAAAAATGTGGAGAATGCAATGCAATCAAGCATTTTGGATGATAGGCTAGCACTGTCCCATAGACAGCAAAAGAAAAGTCCACAGGAAAGACAAAAGCAGGAAGATATTTTACCCTGCAAATTAAGGTATCATTAACATCGAGGCCGGACACCTGAAAACTGTGGCTTATTATTAACATACTTGTTTGTACTTGTTGTTTGCTTCTTTTGTTGAAAGACGTTTGAATAATAGTCTAGTTGATTGGAAATAGAGGGGCAATTTTTCGAATGTGTTTTCAGAATTTGGTTGTAAAGCCAATATAAAGGTATACAGATCAAAAGCTGTTGTTCACTTTGTGTGAATGACGTTATTTCCTGCATTTTTTTTTTATTCCAACCGTGGGCACTTTGGAAAATAAATTAGAATGCGCACATCCTGAATTACTTACACCTGGCTTAACATAGTCGCTCCTACTCATCCTGGGTTGGCGTTAGTGAACGAGTTGAGCTAGGATGACCAGACAACGCTATGTCAAACCTTGCTTTATCACTTATCTTGGATGTCTTAATTCTGCCTTTGTGAAATACCCCTCTGGGCTGCCTACAGAGACCAGTTTTTTTTAGTGTAACAGAATGGGCAGTTAGTGGTTGTGGGGAGATGATTGCTAAATGTGAATGTTATGTGAAATCCCTGACTTTAAATGAACAGCTACATTTTTTGTGATGAGGATGTGTACATTGCATTATACTTTAGTTCATCAAACATCTGTCAAGTGCATGTCAGAAGTGGAATGTTGTGATAGGTAATAATCTAAATGTAAATTCAAAAGGATGGGATTTCAAATATAATATATTTAAATATAATGTGATTTCAAAAGTATATTGTAAACATAGAAACATATGAAAAAAAGATAGAAGACACTAAAACATTCTTGATTACATATTAGTTTTAATCAGCCACCATTACATAATGCAAAGGTAATCTGGTCACTGCTGACCTTATACTTGTCTCCAATGTTATAGAAAGTAGGGCCAAGATATGATGACCTGTTCCTTGTTCAAAGTTAAAAAAGAGTAAAAAAACACACGAAAGAGTAAAAAATCCCTGAAAAGATAACTTATTTATTTATTTATTATCATAAGCTTTCTGACACTGTTGTTTTAAACAAGACAATGTACTTCAATTTCATAAATAAGATATTTAGTCCATGAGCCAGCGGAGAAGTCGGTGCCATAAAAGGGCACCAAACCACACCGGTTTTATTTTGTGTTTCTATGCCCTCACATGACAAAAATGTGTGATGGACTTTCCAAACTCACAGCTGAAGATTTCCAATTGAAATGAATGATATTTTATGGATTTAGGTGACAAAAGTGTACACCAAATACATTTTGGTCTGTACCATGAAGGGAAAACTGATTCAACCATATTTCTGAAAGCTGATACCTTCAGGATGTGATCTAACATGACATGAGACATGTCCCACCCTCTTCATTAGTATACTGCCCATGCATAATACATTGGCTATTGATAAATAGAATATATGGCTGATACCTTTTTGGGATGTACCAACCACCTAAACCATATATTTTCTGAAAGCATACACTCATAGAAGCTATATGGCTGATACCTTTGGGTCTTTGCCATTAAGGGAAAACTGGTTCAATAACCCAAACCATATATTTTCTGAAAGCATACTGTATATCCTCAGGATGAGATCTAACATGGGTTTGGACATGTCCCACCTTCCTCTTGTCATTGCTGCCCAAGCATAACACATTGGGGATTAGTAAATAAAGCATATGGCTGATACATTTTGGGCTGTACCATGAAGGGAAAACTAATTAAACCACCTAAACCATATATTGTCTGAACGCATATATAAGTATAAGTATATATACTTTTTTGATCCCGTGAGGGAAATTTGGTCTCTGCATTTATCCCAATCCGTGAATTAGTGAAACACACACAGCACACAGTGTGGTGAAGCACACACTAATCCCAGCGCAGTGAGCTGCCTGCATCAACAGCGGCACTCGGGGAGCAGTGAGGGGTTAGGTGCCTTGCTCAAGGGCACTTTAGCCGTGCCTACTGGTCGGGGTTCGAACCGGCAACCCTCCGGTTACAGGTCCGAAGTGCTAACCAGTAGGCCACGGCTGCCCAAATATATAGGCTACCCTCAAGATGTGAACTAAGATGGGTTTTGACATTTCCCACCCTCCTCATGACTTTGCTGCCTATGCATAATACATAGGTAAATCGGGTGTATGTAAGGGATAATGTATAGAACGCCGGTCATTATGGGGAAAATAAGTCCCGACAGGGCGAACCGGACCCCGATGCGCCAGCGGATGGGTCTTGTTTCGCCCTGAATTGACTATACATTATCCCGCTTATTATACGGGTACCTGCCAAAACGAAAAAATAAACTCCACGATATGTCTCTTTACACTTATTTGTTACCGTTTCGTTGTGGCTTTTGCTGAGAAACAAATAGTTCGCAACACACGCTGAACTTGAATCAAACATTCTTTAGAACTCAGCTGATTAACCGTCTGCTTTCACTTTTGAAAGAAGTTCCAATGGAAGAAGTGACCGGAATACTTGCGGAGTGATATGATCAGCAGCACAAAACCCGTTGTCATTGACAGCGGTAATTATATGTTTGCAGCGGTAATTACATGAATTTATTTTACCGTAGAACGTTGGGAAATCCCATTCAAGTCAATGGAGCGTTCTACTAGCACTGTGAAGAGCCGTATAATAAGGCTGTATATTGAGCGCTCTACTAAGCTTCAGCTTTGAGTCCCAGATGTCGGTCATGCATTTTTGTGTTATAGACACATCGCTATTAAAAATTAACAATACAGTTTGGTGCCCTCAGTTGGCACCGATCGGCCCAAAATGGGCCTCTGGCTCATGGACTAACTGCTTTCAAGGTTTCCTTTGGTATTCTCACCAATTTAGAGAATGCTAGTTTAACAAAAAAACGTTAACTCCATTACACTATTATATAATACCTTTCCCTAACATAGATGAGCAACTTGCTCTTATAATTAATATACAAAAATAAAAGAAGACCAGTGATGAACAATGCTGAATCTGTTTTTACACAATTTTTTTGTCAATCTGTTGCTTTAAATGTGCCAATTTATAAATCACACGTGGCCAACATAAGAATCCATCCTCTTCCTTGATGCACATAAAAAAGGGAATCTATTTCTGTTGCGAACATTTACAGTTTGACCCCAATACCATGTTATAATAAAACCTACATATTTCTTAGCTATATAATTTATGCTGAAACCAGCATAAATTATACTTCTAGAGTAACTATTTTAATAGAAATGTGTGAAGACAAAGCTTAACTAGCAGACTTGAAAGCAAAACAAGGAAAATCTGTCACACATCCGAAACATGTTAAAAGTAGTCATTTTTGCACACACCTGCACCTACAGTAACAGTATAGGAAAATTACTTGTAAAAAACAGTAAGGAAAAGTGAAAAAAAGGCATTTCTCCAAAATCAAGCAAATACAAATAAGTAAAGTCATCAAAAAAGTTTTTTTGGGCATATTTTGTTTATAAAAGGTTCTATCTGAAAACATTACTTATTTGTAAGTAACTTTTTGTAACTTATGATCATTTAAGAGGAGTTGTAGGGACAACAGCTTGTAGGGAGCGTTCTTGATCTTCACCCTAGAAATAGAAAGACTGTTTACATTTTAAATCACACAGACACATGTTTCCCAGTGAGAGGTGGGAGCTGTTCATACACTCACCATTCACTTCTCACTGGACACCTATCAGGATGGCAGTCATTGCAGCTGATGTGAGAAAAACAGAAAAGATTTTCATTAGGCTATAATATAATAATGAGTAAAAAAAATATTTTTGTGGTGAGGATGTGCTTGTACGTTGCGGTACTTATTGTAATATGTACAACTCTGTAAATCTTTAAAATGTCTACCTTCAGCAAGTTTAATCCTTCATTAGAACTTTCTTGACCTGAAACAAGTGCTCAAACATGCAATGTTACCAAAAAGTCATATTACCAGAATCAGTATCACTGCCACCCTTCCCTGCAACATGAAAGAGAAAAAATATTGAAAAAACAAAACATAATTTAATGTAATGACACTCAAAAACTAATTAGAAGCAAACCATTTACCTGTGTCCAAAAGCTTGGCATCTTGTCCAGGGGGCACTTTTGCTTTGGAACACAAAAATAACGAGCATGACGTAACATTGCAAAACATAACATAACCAAAATGAATATGAATATGAATATCACCTTGTCCATTACCTAGACACATACTGTATGCACACACGCATATCGCACACACACACCGTATTAGAGGTTTTAACTTTTAAAATCTATCTTTATCTAGTGTCAACAAGTTGACCCCCCAGCACTGACCTCCACTGCATTTTGATATCCAACATGAAAGGCAAAAGGCTACCCTTAGAAATATGTAATCATCGGTACATAATAGGCTATGACTGTAGGCTGTAATGTTACAATGTTCTTTTACTGTTGTAACATTACAGCCATAGCCTATTTACATTAGCCTACTTATATGTTTTGCCATATGACTGTAAACTATTTATTCCTTATGCTGTAATGGAGAAGGAGAGGTGAGTATTACAGTCCAAAATCAAAAAATTTGATAGTGTTGTTTCTCCCCTCACCCTCCCCTTGCAGACAGTGTTGCCTACTAGGTTGAGGATTCAACCGCATGAACCGTGCTTAGCGCAGTAGGTCATAAAAGTATTTTGTCATGTTTTATTAGTAGTGACCGAACACTTTGTATGTTTATGTGCTATTTGTTCCCATTCATTAGGCTATATTATTATTCTCACATAGGCTATACGACCAGCAATAAACTATAGCCTAATAAACAACCTACCAAACATGAATAAATTAATTTAATATTTCAAGATTTTAACAGGGATGCAAACACATGTGTGGTGAAGTAACACCAAAACACAAACTCAAAACAGTATCTGCGGACTGTAAAAACTGAAAAAAGTTTAAATTGTGATTATCCAGGCTGTCAGTGAAGTCAGTATTTGTTATATATATTATGTTGTAATAATGTTTCCTTCATCTCTGATGGCATATTATGGTCATTTTATGATTTATTACAAAAATGTCTTACATATAGCATATATAAAATGCAATAATATAAATACATATATAAAATGCAATAACAAAACAATCGAGACGACAACATAACCCTATTCAACTTTTTACATGCAAACTAGAGGTGTGAATCTTCATCTACCCCACAATTTGATTTAACTGTGATTCAAAGGGTTGCGATTTGATTGTCAAACGATTCTAAACGCATGCCCGGTGAATCTCGGCCTATCAAGTTTTTTTTTTCAATATCAATAAATATAAGCACTGTGATTTGAACTCTTTTTTCCCTTGCAAGTTTTTAAGAAAGAACATGTATGTCACTTAGGATGTCATTCATCTTTGTCTTGACGGTCTGTTATTACAGAAAAAATTGCGAACCAATTTAATTAAACTTGTTAAAAGGGTATAGATGGACAAAGGAAGGGAAGAACCCATTAAACTGTTCAGATGTGTAAATTCTGTTACACTTTCTATGCGTTGGCGGTCTGAGCTTTTGCTCACTAGAAAAACAAAAAAAAAAACAGCCCTATATTTTACTGCATTGATTCAGAATCGTTTGATTTTGCATCTTGATGCACCCTTTAAAAAAATATTTTCAACAGCTCAACAATGTTAGCTTAAATGTAACCAAAATGTGCACATTCCAACCAAGAATAATGTATTCCAGCAGCTTGATAGATTCATGACAGTTTATACATGCACCCAATCCCCTGTTCATCCCTACCTCTCCATCTTCATTATACCATAATATTCAGCTAACTCACACAATGCATGCACAACACAGAATAAAGAATAGTCATAACTACTGTACTTATCATTAGATTAAGCTTTGTGTGTGTAAGAGAGGCATTTCTACAGCAAGTGGCTCATGGGTAGCAATATTTGTAAGTTTCTGAAATATGTACAATACAAATAAAATCTGTAAAAATGTCTACCAGGTGAAGAGATGTTTTCATCGCTGCTCTTGGTTGATCCTTCACTTAAAATAGTTCCTTTAGAATCAGCCTTACTGACGTTCCCTGGAACATGAAATAAATAAAATAAATAAAATAAATAAAATAAATAAAATAAATAAAATAAATAAAATAAATAAAATAAATAAACATAAAAAACAAAAACAAATGTAATAATACCATGGGCAACTCACAACATACAATGCATGCACAACACTGAATTAAAGAATGGTCATAAGTAGGAGGATGGGCTTTGTGTGTGTAACACAGTAAGGGGTTCTAATAACAGTGCAAAGTCATTTGTACAGCAGCTGGCTCATGGATAGCTATATTTTAAAGCTTCTGAAAAGACAAATCACTCTCAGGGGTGCATTTCCCAAAAGGATAGTTGCTAACTATGTTAGCAACTTACATGGTTGGAACTATACAGTTGCGACACAACTGTTTCCTGAAACCATAGTTTGAACAACGCGGGTGTAACTTAACGGATTCCAATGCATTGTTAAACAACATTGACAATGAACATTCGCAAACACTGTCGTTAAGTTGTATAGTTTGAACTTCAGCTCTCAACCTGTTGTTTAAGCATAGTTCCAGGGAACCAGGGAAGACGTCACTGATGTCTTAAACGCCTTAAGCAGAAAAAACATTATTAAAACGTCTACTTGCAGCAATGTGCAGGCGAGACGAAATCACACCAGCAGATTATAATGCAAGGTGTGCATTTCTGATGATCTCAATATAAATTTGAAGTTTTTGCCTGAAATTGCACTGTGCCTATTTACAAGGGCATTGTTCCCACCTCTTTTGGGGCCTACCATCAAATATTGGACCTCTATAGAAAGCAGAGAACCTCTAGTTTTCGTAGGAAACAGTCAATATAACTGTGCAATGTACTCACACAGAGTTACACAGGCTAGAATATAGTTTTTTTCTTTCTGTCGGATTACAAGCATCTCTGAACTGACCACATTTCAGCCCTCTAGGTCACTTGATATCACTTAGAAACACAACTGAGCCCTATCACCAGGTCTTGTGAAGTTGTGTGCAAAAGTTGATCAATATAGAATGAAAATATAAGTGCTTTAGACTATTATTTTCCAAGGTATGCTCATGCGTTTTGTAAAATGCCTATGGAAACTCCCCATATGACTTTTTGTTACGTTAGCATTTACTTTTTATGCTTACTGCACATTAACCCCTTGGTGTAGAAGCATAATCCTGGTCTCAAATGAAAGGTAACACTTTGAGGCTCCTTATGAACTATTTAGATTGTATGTCAGGTGTTCTGATATAGACTGACTACACAAAATATGGAATAATTACAAAAAAAGTCTCTATTTTTGCATTTACTTTGTTGGTTCAATGAGTGTGTATAAGATAGACTATACATCTGTACAACTAATATTGGATAATACAACATGAAGATTCAATTTCTATGGATTCTTGTGAATATTTCAGTACCCAATATGTTGCATCTACTTATTGTGCTGCAGCTACACTGCAGCCAGAAGTCAGGGTAGCACCAAAAGCGGAGGGGGGGAGGGGGGCATTTTGGATCAAATTTAATTGAGACATAATAAGATTAATCTGAGAATGTATGCACTATACAGATTGTACATGAAAAAAGTTGTCATTTTTGGATTCCCAAGATCCAAAGCTTTGAAATGGTGTATAACATTACTATGGTACATAGCAATATGGTGCATACAATTGATTTAGAATGTTGGGGGGAGGTGGGGGAGGGGGTAACCGTCCCGCCGGCGGGACACTGAATATTATGTTAATCAGTTGAGAATATGTAGCCTTCTCATGGTATTCTCATTGTGTGGGGAAATAAAATGGTCTGCACAATAAATAGACTTATAGATTAACAGTGGTGAGAATATTGCAGACAAAATCTATAGACTACTGCAACCTGGATTCAAACCTATTGGGTGGATAGCCATCATGCCACCCCCGGAATGACGCATTACGTATGAGTAAATATAGGCTAAATAAATAAATGTCAAGGATGAAACTAAGGTAGCCATTATAAGTGTCTATTTTCTGCCGTTGGCCAGTCCACATGCTACTACATGTCATTAACCACGTTAGGTCAGACTACTGAAATTTGGAAACTATCATGTTTCAAGCCATAGTTCAATAACTAGGGATGCACCGATCTGACTTTCAGTCTCGATACCGATGCCTGGGCTTTGTGTATCAGTGGATACCATTGTTAAATGAATAAACTATATCTGACCATGAGGAAGAGACTAAGGGCATCAGGCAAAATGTTACAAATTTACATGTTACAAAATAACACATATATAAATGTAATGAATGTTATTAGAGTGCATGGAAATGTACTCTACTGTGGTTAGCATTGTTAGCAAAACTGCTAGAAAACATTAGCTAAGTTAAAGGAACTGTATGTAAGAAATGTATTTCAATTAATCATAAAATGGCCCTAATATGTCACTAGACATTAAGAAATCATGTTCACTTCAAATACTTATATCACTGACAACAGTAGTCTGGCCAGGATATTGTCTTTTAAAAAAGTACAGTTGCAGCCCTCAACTGATGTTGATGTTGTGTTTTGTCATGTCATGTTGTGTTTTGGCCTGATGCGCCACCCTCTACCTATCTACTAATCACAAAGTCAGTTGTGTTTCGGCATCCGAGTTGGCAACCTCGAGTCAGGGGGGAGGGGGAGGGGATACATCGCTCTACAGTATTTTGAAAGTGATTGCAGTACCAGTTTTGGCCACAATCTTACATATGGTTCCTTTAACTAAGTAACATGGTTACCATAATTAACATTGTTAGCATTACTACTAGCAAACATTAGAGCCATCCCAACTGTCAGTTATCGTCAACTATCTACCTGCAGAGCCATTAAACTATTTGCCTATTAACACGCATTAAACTATCAGTCTATCAACACGCATTAAACTATCAGTCTATCAACTTTTAAACTTTCAACATTCATTGAACTATGTGTATCAACATCCATTAAACTATCTGTCTATTAAAATATCTGTCTATCAACAACTTTTAAACTATCTACATTCAACTTTTAAACTGTCTACTTTTAAACTATCAACTTTTATTAAGCTATGCAACCACCATGTCTATCCTAGCATCATTTTCATGCACTCGTAATTCCCTGGAATTACTTTATCTAGTTATTATTATTTCTTGTTTATTATTATTGTTGTTTCTCCCACCAAAAAACAGCTTTGTACAGATAAAAATCCCATGCTACTGATATACATTAAAGCACCCCTGCCAAAATGGTTCACACCACTAACCATCCACGAAACCCCTCTTTTTACCCATAGTGGTGCAGTCCAGTTTCCCCACGAGAACCTAGGAAGTTCACACAGTTCAGACTTTCAACGAGTTTTAATGGTGGTGAATAAACGGTATACAGAGTTGTTATAACTAATAAATGAGAAGTTTAACAGCCAGTGCGAACGTTTGCATTTCTTGATACCAGACAAAGATGAGATGAGATGAAAATGACAATGGGCCCTATTTTCGCCACCTGGCGAAAAGCAGATTATTATCCCAGTGCAAAGTTTATTCTTGTCTTGCATGTCTGTTCTTTTGAGCAACGCGCCAAGGGGTGTGGAAATTAACGACCTAATGAGGGGTCTGGCGCGTTGTCTAAAAATCGCTATCGTACACTACCTAAAACGCATTACGCCACTGACCAAGAGAAACCTGGTCAGTAGTCCATGGCAAGTTGTTTATATGTTATTTTAAGAGTGCATTATCAACAATGATATGGGCAGGTGCACAACACACCATGCTTCTACCATCCACGAACATGCACCAGTGCAAATCCATGCAAAACATTACAAATTACACCATTACAATGGGAAACATAATTAGAATAAAGATATTACAAAATACATCTCACAAAAAAGTCTGAAATGCAGACGTTTTCCAAAACACACTTTTGTCCTCTGCCTTTGAGTGGACACTGTGATCTCCGGTACGTGAAGGTGGCACACTTTGATTTTTGCTACCCCAGAGCTAACTTGCTAATGGCAAGTTGCATCACAAGTTAGCTCTGGGGTAGCAAAAATCAAAGATACCGGATCTCCTTATATGAGCAAAGATTGTAGCTTTTTTGTAGGCGAACTTCAAAGGTCTATAACCACACCACTACTGGAAAAATCATGCCAAATTCTTTTGTAGTCATTTTACTTGAATTTGAGATGAACATCTTTATACTCTGGGAAAAGAGGAGAGAATTCAACAAATGTACAGAAGATGCTTAATATAGTGCAGTGTAATCACTGCATGAAGTGAATGCAATTAATAAACTACCATGAATCTGCTATCAGTTTCAGTGATATGGAGAACTTACCACAAATCCAGCCTTTTTTAACAGCAATGACCAAGATCCCCATTGTTGCTAGTATCAGTACCACCACCAACCCTCCCACTATCGGTCCAGTGTTTGAATTTTCATCAGGTGCTTCTCCGTCTGTAACAAATGGTGAAAATGTGCTTACATAGACCTTTATTGCTGCTCAAACCTTATTGTACAGATCAAATCCGTTCTGGCTGTACAACTGTGAAGACTATCAGAGCCAAGACAGTTTTAGCATTTCCTTCCATGAAATAATCCATGACTGATATTGCTTGTTGACAGAGATATAAATATAAAATGTAATTGATTTTGTTTATTCACAGTAAAAATACAAGTCAAACACAAACATGTCCAAAGGGCTGATCATGCAGTGAAAAGGAAGGGATCACCAGAGCACATGGATGCTGAACTTCAGAACTGCACTGTTCGGAAATAATAATAATTAAAAAAGCAACTTCAACATCTGTGTGCTCTGGTGATCCCTTCCTTTTCCCTGCATGATAAGTCCTCTCCTGTGAAGCATTGGATTGTTAATCCGAAGCATGGTGGAATTGCCATTTTTACATGTAAAAAAACAAACAAACAAAAAGAAACAGTAAAAGTAAGGATTAAATCATACAATGCAATCTTACCTAATGACCAATATTTTTTAATTGGTTTTTCCAGGCCTATGTGGTTCACCTTACACTCATAATCATTAATGTCTGACCATTTGGCCTCCACACTCAGTTTGATCTGATGGGTTCCATCGCCATTGGGCATGACATTATTATTATCACCTTCCGCTTTAACCTCCTTTCCTTTCCGAATGATGATCTCAATGTCTTTGGGGTAGAAACCTGTGGCCATGCAGGTCAACTTGAGTGTATTTGAAGATCTGGCTGCTTTAGCAAAAAGACGAACCTTTGGTGGAGCTGATGAGCCAAGAAAAAATAATGCATGTTTATACATTTTACTTATGTTTAATTGAGTAAAATACCGCTAAACAAAAGTATTTCATCCTATGTTAAGTACTCACAAACTTTCACTTGTTGTTGTAATTCTTTGTCCCCATATTCTCTGAACTTGTCCAGCCAGTCCACGCACTCCTTCTCCAGGTAGCCCTTGGTGTACTGATTCAGGATGGGAACCCCATCCCACTTCTGTTTTGTGGGTACAGCTTCATTAACTGGGGCAACCCACTGCATTGATGCATCATCAAAGGAAAGGAAATCCTTTCCATCATAGCTGTATGCATCAACACCTTTAACAAAACTGACAGAACCGTCTGCCATTCTGTCAACCTCACAGCCATGTTTCCACATAAGGACATGAACATCTGAGGAAAGCATAACAGCAGGTCAGAATAAGCATTAATAAAGATGTGTCTGTTGCTGACATAACTATGAAGTCAGGGTGTGCTGGAACTCACCAGATCCATTCTGTCTCATGCGTTCCATCAGAATGTTCACATTGACTTTGAACCATTGCTCTTTGCTTTTACGTGACTGGGTGCCCTTTTCCCAGTAGTCCACTGGAAGCTTTTCTTTCATCCAGGTCTGTTGAGGAATCTTGACTTTGTCTTTACTGTTATAGTAATCAATCTTTCTGTCGTCCAGTAGGCCCATGGCAGTAAATTCAAAGATGCCTGGTGCGTTGACAGCCTTTGACAAGGCTGTGTACACATAGTACAGGGAGTGGCGTTCTGGGGCACCTTGTCCAGCTTTTCAGGAAAAATGAATTAGTCTACAGTGAAGAAGGGTCTTTAAATAACGGAAAACAGCATAATAATAGCACACAACACAACAGCACACATGACAATAGCCTAGGGCAGGTCTTCAGGAATTGGGAACCTATTGCTCCGTTGTTGACTGTATGTGGCTTGTGGAGAAATTTGAGCTGAGATTTTCCATCATGGTAAATAAGCGGCTAAAATAGGCGACTTACGTGGACGAACAAGTTTGCCTTCATGGAAAGAAATTAGTCTATTAAGGTTAATGCATTGAATGTTATAGATACTTTTACATCGAAATCAGTTTGGCATAGAAATGCATGCAAAGAGTATAATGCCACTCAACATCAACTCTGTGCATGGAACCGTGCAGGTAGCCTATTTTTGAGTGTAATTGACATGCAAGGAATGATGCAAGTGACACATTGTGCAAGGACAATAGGATCAAACGGGAAATTAAATAATTTAGTCCTACAGCCAAGTGTAGAATTAGGCCTATTATGAAGGTGAAAGCTTTAAAAAAAAATCTAAAAATATTTGGTATTTATATAATACCTAGTACCTGCAACTCAAGACAATGAGCAATCATGCAGATGAGATAGTGACAATGGCCCTCATTTATGAAACGTGCATACGACATAAAACAGGCGTAGGACAGGCATACGCTCATTTGGAAAGTTGAAAAGTTGAATTTATGGAATATCTTGGACATACGATTTTTCCTGTAGCCTACTTGCCGTAATGTAGCCTGTTATGTTGACACTTAAGATGTGGAGATAATTACTTAAAGGAACCATATGTAAGATTGTGGCCAAAACTGGTACTGCAATCACTTTCAAATTACTGTAGTGTGGTGTATCCCCTCCCCCTCCCCCCTGACTCGAGGTTGCCAACCCAGATGCCGAAACACTACTGACTTTGTGATTAGTAGATAGGTGGAGGGTGGTGCATCAGGCCAAAACACAACATGACATGACAAAACACAACAACAACATCAGTTGAGGGCTGCAACTGTACTTTTTTAAAAGACAATATCCTGGCCAGACTACTGTTGTCAGTGATATAAGTATTTGAAGTGAACATGATTTCTTAATGTCTAGTGACATATTAGGGCCATTTTATGATTAATTGAAATACATTTCTTACATACAGTTCCTTTAACTTAGCTAATGTTTTCTAGCAGTTTTGCTAACAATGCTAACCACAGTAGAGTACATTTCCATGCACTCTAATAACATTCATTACATTTATATATGTGTTATTTTGTAACATGTAAATTTGTAACATTTTGCCTGATGCCCTTAGTCTCTTCCTCATGGTCAGATATAGTTTATTCATTTAACAATGGTATCCTGGCCGGACTACTGTTGTCAGTGATATAAGTATTTGAAATTAACATGATTTCTTAATGTCTAGTGACATATCATCAGGGCCATTTTATGATTAATTGAAATACATTTCTTACATACGGTTCCTTTAATTGGAAAGCGTAACAGTCATAAATTATTTTGTATTATTTTCAAAGGGCAAATAGCAGTGTGATATGGTTTTGTAACAAATGTATTTGTAGTAGCCTATGCATTCTCTCTGCGAAAATAAAGTCTGTTGCACTTCAATCGCCATAGTTTCCTGACTTTCTTGATGACACTTGTCTAGCTGTCAAAATCAACAACTGACAACAAGCTGGACTTGCAACGTCACTGTGGCTATCTCGAGGTCACAAATGTTTCTCTTTTGGATGTATAATGCACCTCCATGTAGTAAATTCTAGGGGTGAGGCCTATAAAAGGAGCATATGGGTGTGATATTTAAATTACACTTGTTTCTAGGCGCCACATTTATCAACACAAGTTTATTCTTACGCTGGAATTGAAGTGATACGAAAGTTTCTTAATCACATGTGAGCCCTGTTGTAAGATGATTTCTCAGATCTACGCTGGTTTCTACGCTCGGTTGATAAATGAGGGCCAATATTCTTTGGCATGTGGACAAAACAAGTGGGTCCACAGATAATGTAGGGGATGCCTCTCTCCTGTCCCATGTGGTTTTCATGGCCCTGTACTTTCCTCACCACATTACTCAAAATGTGATTGAGCATTTAGTAGACTACAGTTGTACTTTCAAAGAATCATCATTTATCAACCAAGCATAGACTTTGACGTGAGATTCGAGCGTAGCCACCGATTACGTTCATATTCATAAATGCCGTGCTTAGCGTGGAAATGAGCGTACACCTGTCCTACGCCTGTTTTATGTCATACGCCAAATTTCCGATAATAACCATTGTTGGGAAGGATACTTTCAAAACGAATTCCGTTACAGAATACATGTCAAAAAATGTAATTTGTAACGTATTCCGTTACGTTACTTAAACTGAGTAACGTATTCTGAATACTTGGATTACTTCCGCATTGAATTGCATTTTATAGGCCTAAGTGTAGGAATGCGGCCATCAAATCCTGCTTACTAAACAGGCCTATTCTGGTGTGTTCTTCTGTTCCAAATGGCTGAATGTGTTAGGCCCACATAGGAGAATGTAAAGTCAACTAAGCTACCTGATACAACTATAAAATAGCAAGGTGACCACGAGTAAAACTACAGCAGACGACTAGGCTAATAAAAAAAAATAAAAAAACTTAGGCTAAGGGCGTAGCCAGAAATTATAATTAAGGTGTGCCTGTGAGATTTTAGGTGGCATCAACCCAGTAAAAGTGAGGGGCGCATATGACAGGTGTAACGCAAATGACCTGGAAATTGTAAACATTATACTGTATATCAGTGCTCTCAAAATTAACGTGATCACATAATGAAAATCAAAAACCGCATGTTAAAATATGCTACTCGCAAGAATAATTCTTCAGAGGCTGCACCATAATTCATTTTAAAACTTAAAGTATGGGGGCGCTGTGGCACAACTGGCTACAGCGCTCATACCGTATACGTGTCCAAGTGGCCACAGGGGCCCGGGTCATTTCCCAATCCCACCCCTCTCTCTCTCTCCCACTCACGCCTGTCTGCCTCTTCACTGACCTATCATAATAAAGGCAAAAAAGGCCAAAAAAAAATACTTAAATGTAGATCTAATTAGAGAAAAATAAGCCATAAAACTATTTCAAGTTAGAATAAAAAAACTCAGAATGCAGTGCCTATTTTAGAGATGGGTTTTGTCTAAATCAACACGTGAACTAGGCTTTGTTAATTGATTAGCAAACTGTGTAACCGATTGGCTATTAATACTTGGGAAAATATCCTTGGAACAGGAACCACGATCAGTGAGGAACAGGAGTTACACTTACTTTACTCCTAATTTGCTGTGCAAACAATCATTTCAGGGTCTCCAATGGTGCGCCTATAATGCCCGCTGGCTGCGTTTTGACGGGTGCAATGTGAGGCTAGTGCAAGACGGCGGGGCTTGGATTTAAACACGGAAACAATTTAATCATAGATTGCTTTCAGGAGCTTCTGGGAAATTCATGGAGATGCCTTAATTCATTAAGAGAGTGAATAAACTTATAAAACAGAGAAATATTGTCATGTAATCCATTGATTTAAACAATGTAACTGTATTCTAGCCTAAATATCAACTATTTAAATTGTAAATATATAGGAATACAGCCCCTGCTCATAATTTGTATTCTGAATACGCAACGCCGGTAGCCTAGCCTACATGTATTCCGATACTCCCCAACACTGAAAGACTTAAAGCTGTAGTTGGCAAGTCTGACAGATTGAGGGGACTTAGCCAAAATTTTGAATGTTTACAACTCTCATGCCCCTCCCCACTACCACTGAGCACCCTCTCATCAAGTTTGTGCTCGTCAGTGCACACCAGACTGCACCAGAAGTACTGGGAGCTGTGGATTTTTGAAAAACAAATAACAGGCTCTAGGTGGAGGTAAAAGAGCGTTTTTTCCCTTCTAAAACCAGCTGATTTATGATGTTCTGTTGGAGCATAGTGTCGGTTTCAGTGAATATGATCAAAAAAATCTTACCATGTGCAGCTTAAATTGTTGTTTTCCGTCTCCTATTCTCACAAGTTTTTACAACTTTCCCATAATACAGACATAGACAGTGGCATATCAACCCAATGGTGAGCCCAGGTGCGAGAGCACTATGCGGGCCCATACCGACAGGCTTTGGCCCAGGAAGAATTAGCTCTGATACATGCAATACACATTAAGGGTGACTTCAATTGTTTATACAAAGGGCCTGAGGCACCGAAGTAGTTTAGTAGTTACATATTACAATATCAAATAAAAAACACACGACTACATAGGATGCATTACATGTGAAAACATTAAAAATAATTTTATTAACAGCCTGCAGGCCATGGTAATTTAATATTACTGCATTAACATCAACTCGCATGGAATTATGGGAACAGTCAATGCGCTCAATAGGCTTCTTCAACCCTCTGCTGAAACTGCAAGCGTTGCTTGCTTATAAACCCGCACTGCGCAGAAACAAAACTGAATGTAGCCCAACTTATTTAACCGTGCAGAAACCAAATAAAATCATTCATATGCAATCCCCAATATGCGTGAATTAGGCCATTAGAAGAAGGCCATCTTACGAACCTTTCGTTGTGCAAAATCGTTAACGATGTTCCCAATATTTAATGCTCTGGCTCTCGTATTTTCAATGGACAGGATAGCAAACCCACTGAGCCTCGCCTGCCCCATGCTGCTCCTTAGGTAGGTCTTACTTTGAGTTTGGAAAAAGATCGTCACAGGCAATGCCAGAAACAACATGAGAGCAGTACACACTTCCCCGAATGTGGATGTTACACTGTCATAATCTACCACCAGCATTTTGGCAAGTTGAAAAATAGATGACTTCTGTGCAATCTCTGCTTTAAAGCAAGACTTGAATGAGAGGAGTTGTGTTGGGAATGTCGGTGCAATGTCCCTGTAGTCCAGGCAAAGTAGCGTTTTACGACAGACTAATTGTAAAAGAATTTTTTGCAGCTTAGATCATTTCTATGAGGTGTCCAGAACAACATACTAAAAGTCCTAAGAAATCCTAGTTGAGGAAATATGTTAAATTCTCATCAATCCAAGATGTGTGCCAAGAAGACCAGGCAACAATAGGCCTACACCATCAATGGGGCTATTTTTTTCCTTTACTCCTATCAAAATTAAACTTTACACAATGAAAGTAGCCATGAAAAGTATTTTTTTTTGTATTACAAGTTTTTTTGAAAATTAATTTTAATATGCAAATGAGCTATACACTAATCGAATATGCCCAAAATACACCCAAATAGGCTTAATTTTTCCTTTACTCTTACCACATAAACTGATTTAACTATATAAACCATATATTTTCTGGAAGGTTAGACCCTCAGGATGTGATCTAACATAGGTTTTGACCTTTCTCACCCTCCCCTTTACTTTGCTGCCCATTCATAATAGATAGGGTATGAGTAAATTGGGTATATGGCTCATACCTTTGGTTCTGTGCCATTTAGGAAAAACTGTTTCAACCATATAAACCATATATTTTCTCAAAGCTTATACCCTCAGGATGTGATCTAACATGACATGAAACATGTCCCATCCTCCTCATTAGTATGCTGCCCATGCATAACACATGGGGTATTGGTAAATTAAGTGTGTTCTGATACATTTTGGGCTGTACCATGAAGAGAAAACTAATTAAACCACCTAAACCATATATTGTCTGAAAGCATATACCCTCAAGATGTGAACTAACATGGATTTTGACATTTGTCACCCTCCTCATGACATGACAGCCCAAAAAGGTATTAGCCATATACACTATTTACCAATACCCAATGTATTATGCATGGACAGCATACTAATGAGGAGGGTGGGGCATGTCTCATTGTACCCATTGTAAAAAAAAAATGTTACCTTTCATATATATTTTCACTGCGAGGATTGATTGTGATAGGAGTAAAGGAAAAAATAAGCCCATCAGGGTGTATTTTGGGCATATGTGATTAGTATGTTGCTCATTTGCATATTCAAATTAATTTTCAAACAAACTTCTAATACAAAATGTTTTACTTTTCATGTAGACTTTCATTGTGTAAAGTTTTATTGTGGTAGGAGTAAAGGGAAAAAATAAGCCTATGGAGGCCTATATTTGATTAGTGTACAGCTCATTTGCATATTCAAATTCATTTTCAAAGAAACTTGTAATACAAAAAAATTTACATGGATACTTTCATTGTGTAAAGTTTTTTTTTGATAGACGTAAAGGGAGAAAATAGTCCCATAGGGGTGTATTGTTGTGTGGCCTTATACTGGCACACATCTTGGATTGATGAGAATTAAACATATTTCCTCAACTAGGATTTCTTAGGACTTTTAGTATGTTGTTCTGGACACCTCATAGAAATGATCTATGTTGAAAAAAATTATTTTACAATTAGTTCTATTTTTGGCTCCAAAATGGGTTACTTTGCCTGGACTACTGCTATAATGGTCCAAGGGGGCAGGCGAATTCCCGGAAGTAGAAGCATCGATGTAGCGGTGGTTATCAACTCTCTGCTAAGCCCATAGAACGCCCATCCATTTAGGATTTTTTTGAACTCCCATAACTTCATATAACATATATCATGTGCCGATATTTTAGCTTCTGTGTTATCTACATAAACAATAAAAGGCAAAACAAGACCCGACTACCTCGTACGTAACGTTAGGTTCCAGTAAGAAGAATGTTTAGCATGTCCGGTTGAAGGGAAGCTAACGCACTGAAGGGAGATAACCGTATTGTTTGGATAAGAAGCGTAGTCCAGCCAGCACGGAAACTCGTGAACAAAGCTATGTAGCCTACCGGTATGTTAAGGTAAAGCATAGAGGCACAGTAGTTTTACCGTTAGGTAGTCTAACGATAATCATTTCAGAGGTTTTCGATGGATTGACGTAGGTCAGAAAAGTGGAAAGAAGATTAGCCTCAAGGCTATAACTTTTTTGTTTTGTTTTACCATGACTGTTTTTGAAGATGATCATGTGTGGTAGTTTCAACATTAACACGACTTGATATCACTTGTGAGGATGATATTAATAATAATACATAAATAAATGTTTAACTTTGATGACTTTGAAGGCGAAGGAAGTGTGAGAAGAATTTCTGTGTAGCCTATCTATCATATGAGTTACAAGATTCAGTTCGATGGCTAACGTCACGAAGTTAAGTGCGAGTCTGCGCAGTACTGGGGGGACCAACTGAAAAATGACTCAGTACCCTGCCATTGAGAACGACGGAGTCTGTTCGTCCATTTCTTTTACTGTCTATGTAATGGTCTGACAAACGTCTTGCCTTTTCAAGCAGTTCATCACCTGCGAGTTGAAGGGTCATAGGACGTAAAGACTCAAACACATGACAAGTTTTCCGCATACTTGCAAATCTTTGGGAGAGCTGACTGATTGTGATGTCCAGAGTTGCATTAAATACCTGCACTTTGAAGTATCTCTCTGCATCGGTTAAGCGCTCATCTTAACATAGTTCGTCAAAGTGACGCTTCACTCTCCGTGCTCTAACATTTTCAAATGTAGCCTACTCTGAACCCCCCATATATTTGCGAGCATCTGCGCTGTAGCCTTTGCCTGGTCAAAGGCACGTAGTCAGAAAGGACCTGTATAGAATTTTCCAGCAATTGCATTGCGGAGGTAGCGACGGGCCCCGGGAGGTCACGGGCCCTGGTGCGACTGCACTTGCTGCACCTACTATAGTTACGTCACTGGACATAGGCTACACGCACAACCCTAACCACCTAAAATGCAAATAATCATTTAAAGAAAAAGTTTAGTTAGTGAGAGTTTAGGCCTAGTTTGTGTCCGATTACTTCCCCATTTGACTGCGGAAACGGGCATAATTCCATTGCGGTAGACAACGGCCATATTGGCGTGACAAACTAGCCCCATGCATTTCTATGAGCTATTTTTGAGTGAGTGCTGTATCTCCACATTAGAAAGTATCTGCCTAAAACCAATTCAGAATATGTTTATAAAAACATACTCTTACAAAAAAGTTAATGTGTCGTTTATATTATTGAAGCTCCATTGTTATGATCAAGTTAATAAAAACTGCGACACACTTGTTTTAAGTTTTACTTTCAGTTTGCACAGGGCTAGATAACAATAGCGATTATTTTCAAAATAATTGTAGGCTAGATCTTACCCAGACATATCGGTAGAATGGCGCAGACCGTCAATAATTCCACAAAGCCCTTCATGATTCAGCCTACTCCATGCAGGTTAGTTGACTTTGCACAATTAACAAGTTCGCATTCAGTTAGAATTCAGTGAAGTCTGAGCCGTGGCTCCAGTTACAGGAAACTGAGCGTTGACTCGAGCGTCTCATGCATTCAGCCAATGGTAAATTTAAATCCACCCACAACGGATGTCATCAGTTGTTGTTAGGTACAATCACGTTAACGAGGTTGGTTATGGTATTGCAATTCTTGGCCCATATCCATTAGGCCTATGTTCTGCATGCAACTGCAAATCAGCTATTTAGATGAGGCTAAAACATCCCCAGATTCACCACAAAATACTCACACAGCAAAACACACACTTTAATGACACATGAAGTGATGAAATGTAGATTCAGAGCCTACCCCAGTTTAATAAGATCAAGCTGTTCAACACTCTTGTGCATCAACCAATTCTTATGCTCAACACAATCAAAATTGTTTAGGACGTTTATATGTTTTGTCCCCATTTGTGGTGTTAAATGTCACTCCCCTGAGAAAGAGAACAGCTAGCTTTGAAAATAATATTAATTCCATTTTGGTTTGTAGAGAATCAGCCTACCACAGTTAAATTCCAACAATCCTATTTTTGCAATATAGCCAGGTCTAACCAAAGTACTAGGCCTAAACTATATTTAGGGTGGTAGTAGTACAGTGGAGCTGGGCTAGTGTACAGAAGCACTTAAGGCACTTAAGCCCAAGTTGCTCCAGGGCCTGATGGAAATGAAAAAGGGGGACTTTCTCAATATGTGGATGTGGGGAAAAGGCTCAACTCTGGGACTGTGGGAGAGGTCAGGGGAACTGTTGATGAGAGGGATCGGTTGAGGTCTGCATGACCTGACTCTACAAAAACAATAAGTTAAGACAATACCAAATATCGTCATCGGCAATCACTCAAATATCAAATATAATGGTCCCCTAGCCAGGCAGCTACAGCACTACACTCTGGGGGCATGAACATGGGAAAGGTGATGGTTTTTTGGGGGGTTTTCCCCGTTGACAGTAGGCCTACTCGGTGATGTCGAGAAATGGAGAGATATGTGAAAAACCACCGTGAACTCCGTCAGGAGACAGGAGACAGGAGCAAGCTTAGAGTTACAATTCAATTGTACTTATACAGCGCCAAAACATTACACATGTCTCATGGCGCTTTACAGAGTGTTAGACAATCAGAGAAAAGAAAAGAAAAGAAGGCCCATGGGTAACAGGGGCGAGGAAAAACTCCCTAGAATTGGAGATACGGAAGAAACCTCAAGCAGATCCACGACTCAAGGGCCTGACCCATCTGCCTAGGGTCAGTTACAGGACAGCAAGGTCTGTACTCTGTATACATGACAAATGCATAAGTTAGTCAGGTGTAGAGAATAGAACATGGTGTTTAAAGCCACCTGAGGTGAATGTTACAAGAGGTGGGATGGTTACATATCCGGTATGATAATGCATTAATCCTAATTTAGTGTCAGAAAGTTCAAATAGTCCAGCGTAGGAAATGGAATTGTCCAGGGGATTAGGAGATGTCATAGGGCAGGTGGTGGGTCGCTAGGCTGTACGGGCCAGGAATCCAGGTACGTTCACAGAGGTCTAGGAAGCAGATTGTAGAACTCAGCAGGACATGCAATGCATACCTCAAACTCAAAGTAGATACAGTGTAGACAATTAATAAGATTAGAGACAAGTGAAGACAATGTAATACTCAAAGAAGCCCACAGGGCAGAAATAGGTACATCTAGTGGTGGAAGAATATAACTGCAATAAAAGAAAAATCTCACATTCTGACAACAAGTAGGTGTGGGTTTGAAGACTTTTGCGAAGCTTTGCAAAAGCCTCACAAGCACAGCAGATACGATGGTGTATCTTAATGTCGATGTTTGCTTTTGAGGAGAGGTGGCTTCCCAGATAGAGAAATTGGTCCATGCTCTCAAGACATTCACTGACTATTATCATTGTTAGCGGGGGTGCAGAGAGGTGTGGTGGGCACTGACCTTGGTCTTTCTGATGTTCATAGTCAGGCAGGCCAAGAAGAGATGGTCCTCTCAGCATTGTCATCTGCATACTGCAGCTCCCAGATGGGTGTGTAAGAGAGGTTGGACTTGAAGCATTCTAGGTTAAACATCTTGCAGTATGGACACTAAGGGCTATATCTTTCACTTTAACACAATTGACTTCGCGCAAATCGCTTTGTGGGCGGATCTTGGGCGCTGTCTCTATTTTACCGGCGGAATATTGACTGTTGCGTCCGACGCAAATCTAAAATGGGGTGGTCTGTAGCAGCTACATTATTCATGGGTGTGGTTTGGACGTAACGTGCAATAAACCAATCAGAGCGTCATCTCACATTCCCTTTAACAACAGGCACGCTTGTTCCATAGCGGATTGCTATTATGCAGGATTTTGAAGCCAGGCACAACCAGGAACGGTTCACAGTGCTATAGTCAGTTGTGAACAGTTTACTATTGATTTTTCCTCTTGACAAAATGTAATACAGAAATGTCACTTTCCGATGTTATGGGATCACTCTCACTGAATCACGAGCTTATGAATGCATGGTGATATTTTTGCAATGTAATCTAACATTACCTTTCTATAGACAATGCAGATCTGTCAGATAAGCTCTCCTCTCCCGTGCTGCTGCTGGGGCATTTGGGTTAAATGGAAACGGCATGCAGTTCGTCTCATTAAGGGCTGTATTTTGGGTCACCAGCGCATGGCGTAATACTCGTTATTCACCCGCGGAAAGTTGAATTCGGTATTTTGCAGGTTTATTTTTTAAGCATTGCGCCCAGGGGTGTGGCAATTAACAACCTAGGGAGGGGACTCGCGCATTGTCTAAAAATCGCTATCATACACCACCTAAACCTGGTCAGAAGTCAATGGCGAGTTGTTCATATGCTATTTTAAGAGCGCATGTCAACAGTCATATTGGCAGGTGCACGCACCATCCTTCTATCATTCATGAACGCACACCAGCGCACGTCCATGCAAAGCATTAAATTGCACGATTACAATGGGAAACATAATTAGAATAAAGATATTACGAAATACTGTACATCTCATGATGAGTAGTTATTCACCATCATTTGCAAATTGGTAATGACGGTTAAAAGGGATTAGGGGAGAGGCGAGAGACACGTATGGAGCACAGCTGAAGACGCACTGTCACGAGATATAAGCAACTCCTCTGCAGGATAAATGTTGTTTTATTCAGTCATTTGAGCAACATTAGGGTAAGTGTTGCTTTTTCCAGCCTATGTTTTCGATGGTAACCCATTGTCAGTCAATAGTGAAAGTAACTGCATATAACTGTCTTGTCGTTGACTGACTCCTTGGTGAAGTTAGTTTCACTTTGCCAATGAGTTCAAATAATAGACGAGTGCAAATGCGTGAAGGCTATGCTAGGTTTTAGTAAAGCATGGTTTAAGAATGACTATTCCATACGGTCTCGCAAGCAGCCTCCTTCAAATGCGCCGTTGAATGCCAAAATACCGATGCATTTATTTGACATATCGCGCGTTGCGCCGTTAAAGGGAATGACAGATGTCATTCTCATTGGTTTAAAATGATGTTACGCCCCAAACACACCCATATGACTGATTAAAAGACCTAGGAACACCTTGTTACGCCATGCGCTCCACTTTTGAGAACGAAACCCCTCCCAATGTGAACTGGACATCCTACTAAATTTGAATAGACTTTTGACGAGTGACGATGGACTTTAGAATGTCATGATAGGGCCCCATGTCCTCTAATATTTCCTAATTTATGTCATCAACACATCCGTGATTCGTGGAAATGTGTTCGCAACACAGGCGCCCACGCAAGCGCTCCTGCAGGTGTAAGCTACAGCTGTACCTTACCAACAGGCAACTAGAAACTCTTTCCAAGTTGACCTAACTTTCCAACTCTGCACAGTATCCCATTAACTGCATGACAGTGGGCTATTTACAATATTTATTTTATGTAAAGTAGAGTTTGTAAACACGTTATCATCAACTTAATGCACGCACAACTTTTGTTTGAGCAGGAGAGAGAATAACAATGAATGGACGCAGCAACTACAGAAATTGTAGTGAAGGCTACTTGCTGCTTTCTTTTACTGTCTATGGTTGCTGGTTAACAGCACATAAGCTTATTTAAGCGAATTCACAAACTCAAGACTTCAAGGCCATCATGGATATAAAACGTTTTTTGAAAACAACGAAAGGATGGAGGGAACATAGCAGTTTTGGAGTTATTTCAGATGGGCTACAACAAGGTAGGCAAATTTGTGGTGCTTGTAGCGCAGCTGGAGTAATGCTTATAGGCTGATGTTAAAGCGCACACGATGTTTAAAGCCATACACAATGGTAAATTGGAACAAAACTAAAGGTAACTTTAGCCTTTATAGGGCTGTATAAAGTTGTCCAAATTAATAGGTCGTAATTAGGCGTTGTTGTTATAAAGATATTGCATGTAGATGTACTATATAGGCTACTAAATTTTTAGTTGACCAATGCACAAACAAAGCCGGGAAACGGACAAATATTATCAAGGCTTTGAATGTTTCCATCTGTGCACAGGGTGTCTGTAGATCGGTGTGCATAGCATTCATTTCTGCAGGCCTGTGGCCATGCATGCGCCCTTAAAATAGCATCTGAATTCGCGCCACTGACTTTAGACCAGGAGGTTCCTGGTCTGTGGCGGAATTGTTTTCTGAAACTGCAAAATATCAACAGGGACCGTTTGCGCCGGAACACGCCCAATCTTTTTGCTGAAACGCCCCGGTGGGCGCACATGTACCTGTGGAGGGAAAATTCCAATATTCCAACAAAAGCGCGAGTATACAAAGTCAATTGCGCTGGTGTGGAAAATAGAGCCCTAAGGATATTAAGTGAGTCCAGTAAGGTGGAGGATAACTGCTATGAAGACTGTGAGCGGTGTGGGGGCTATGATGCAACCTTGTTTGAAGGGTTCTCAATGCCATTACAGAAGACAGCTGACATGTCATGTAGGAGCCTTAGTATCCTCATATACTCCTCTGGACATCCCTATGTTGACAGGATTGTCCAGAGGGACTGACGACTGACGGAGTCAAACGCCTTAACATCCATAAAAGCCATGTAGGCTATAGTGGTTGTTTTTGTTATTTGCATTTTTCTTATAGCTGCCTGGCTGTGAAGATCATCCAGTTGTACCACAAACAGGACAGAAACCACACTGAGATTCAAAGAGCACCTTTTCTAATAGAGGGAAGGGTCTCTTGAAAAGAATGCGGGCAGTGATCGTCTGGAGAGGATTGATACTGTCTCATCTGAAGGATGGCAGCACACGGTCGCTGTTGATGCACTGGATTGTTGGGATCCATTTTTGGCCGTTGGGAAGAGTCTCACCTAGTCACCCACCAACACCACTTCCAAGAGCAACGTTTTCAGAGGAGGTCTTCCATTCAAGTGCTAACCAGGCCCATTCCTCCTTAGCTTTAGCAATTCAGCAGAGACAAGGTATATCTATTGGTCTGGCTGCTGGCTATGGGCAGGAGGTAGATACCCCTGTAATTCCCCAAATCTGCCTCGCCATGCACTCTTATTTGGTGGTTTCTTGTTAATGTAGTTTATGCTACACAATATAGTACCAGAAACCTGTAGCCTAATCTTTAAACCCATTAGGCCTACATTCATTTTTGCCAACAATTTCAAAAGTCTAATTACTGTACATGACATTAATAAGGATTGTATTGTTTGGTATAGGCCTATTATTACTATTGTATTATTTTACAGATTATATTAACTTTCATTCCCATTCACACTGTGCAGTACTTTCCAAATAACAAACCATGGATATATAGCCCTCGTAAATGACAAAAAGAGAGACTAAGATCTTTCAACGTCTGCAACAAGATGCTACAGATGTTCTACCAGTCTGTCATATCTAGTGCTATTTTTTTAAGCAGTGGTGTGCTGGGGATGTGGCATGAAAGCCAGGGATGCTAACAGACTGAACAGGCTTTTTAAGAAAGCCAGCTCTATCGGATGTAGAATTCAGCTGAATTCATTGGATGTGGTGGCAGAGAGGAGGATGCTTCACAAGCTGATGTGCATTCTCATCCCCTAAATAATAGACTTGTTGAGCTGAACAGTACCTTCAGTGGCAGGCTAATCTCCCCCAAATGTTCCTCTGAGAGAAATAGGTCATTCCTTCCAAGCAAACTTTACAACTCTTCACCTCTTTGCCACAGTAATGGCTGATGACTGATGTGATGTGACTTTATTATTATTTTTATATTTATATTATATTTTTTTCTTAAACTTATTTTATTTTTATGTTTGTTTACATGCACAGGATGGTGCTGTTGTGACTGCAAATTTCCTTCAGGATTAATAAAGTATTTCTTATTCTTATACTGATTCTGCTCTATTTGCCCTCCTGGTCACTGCGTCTTCTTATGAATGCTTGTGTCGGCCCTTTCTCTCAACACAATGAGAATACAATCAAGCTTCTCTTTGTGGCTCCTCTCTGGTGGAGTGATTTATTTTGTAGGCCAATTGTCTGCTCCAGCCCAAAACATTCTTGTACAGAAAGCATATCACACACCGTGGCATGGCGTCGGAGGCATTCTGAAAGTGGGTGGGAAATTTCGGCGGGGGGTTCTGGGGGTACTCCCCCTAATTTTTTTTTTGGACTAGATGCAATTTCCTGAATTCTGGTACATTTTAACAGGTTATTTAGATACAGTACTTCTATATAACAAGATAAAGCTATTAATTCAATGACTAATTTGGAACCAGCTTTAATAACCTAATGGTAGGCCTATAGTTAACCATGCAGTTGCAATGTCTGTTAAATTAAGTTATTTAAAGGTGCCCTGCCACACAAAACCATTTTTACTTGTATTTTTTTGAACATGTTAGGTCCATATGTGTTTGTGCTATGTCGTGAATGTGAAAATAAACAGCTACCTTCTCTGTCAGCTCTAGCCACTGAAAAGAAATAAGCAGAGAAATTAGGCCAATTGCAAAAGCTCTTCAGATTGATGTGGAATTGATGAGCTCATTACTGTGCTTGAGTATTCATGAGCTTGCCCAGTTGGGGCCATGCCCACAAGATTCATTTAGCTCTGTGACAGTTTTAGTAGGCCTATGCAAGGATGGCTGAATGTCAACAGACTTGTGCGCTATGCACGAATAGAAATTCAACAATGCATTTTGACCAAGAACCCAGACTTGAGGATCAAATGGCTTCAGTTTATTTTTTGGAACAATGCTACAGGCTTTGCAAAAAGGTTGCTGTTGAAGCCTGAAGCAGTAGGCTACCATTGCAGCAGTCTACGACCAGTGCCCGTAAGCATGGGCGGATTATGAACTTTCGGGCCCCTGGGCCTAGATGTATTAAGGGCCCCCCACTAATTGTCGTATATGTGGGTGGGGGGTTTGGGGGTCCTCCCCCAGACAATTTTTAAATTGTTTGATGTGATTTCCTGTATTCTGGTGCATTTTGGGGATGGCCAATACTAAATTCAATCAGATTCATAGCCTACATCCTGACTTGTTGATATTGAGGCAATGATTCCATGCAAAGGCTTGGGCTTCAGGGCCCCCTGACCCCTTGGGCCCCTGGGCCTGGGCCCTGTAGGCCCGTTCAGTAATCCATCCCTGCCCGTAAGTAAAACGTTATTGTCAACTCAATGAAGTGCTATGTTATACAGGTTTAACGAACTCGCTAGCCTAGCAGGTTTTATTTATGCACATTTGGACAATGCTAGCACTTGCTAGCCAAGCTAAGTTCATGCCATGAAGCTAAAATTAGTTGATAACGGCTGTCATGTTATGGGCGAAACCTACTAGCTGTTAGCCAATCAGAGTCAAGCAGTTGAATATTAATGAGAACTGGTGCAAATCGAGCTGAGTCTTCATGCAGGCTTTCAATACCACGCTAGAATCGCTTGAAACAAGGTAACCAAGGCATGCTTTCCACAAAAATTGTTACAGAGTCCATGGTAGAACTTCAGACATTACCACAAAGTAATGAAATACGTGTGGCAGGGCATCTTTAATGCTTTGAATGCAGCCCCGGAGTGGCTATCGGGAGCTTCGGGAGGATTCCCGGTGGGCCTTTTTGTGCCAGTCTGAATGTTGTGAGCTTAAAGATATATTGTTTCTGAATGTTATCTCCTTTCAGACCTATAGGCTACTTTCAAGATGATTTTGGCTGCAGCAAGTCGGACTCTACATTTGCGAGGTGGACATAAAGGCCTGCTTGAGCATATGCAGGCAGAATATTCATTCATATCATGGAGGGTAGGCCTCTTACTCTGGGTGGAGTAGATTAAAAACCATCTGGATTAAAAAAGTTAAAGCAGATACATATCTTCCAAAATCGCCTGTTTTCCGTTGTATGTTGACAGCTGCTGGACTGGACGGTGGAAGAATAACATTTTTTTTAAACTCTCAATTAACTGCAGCTGTGTGTCACTGTTTACTTTACTTGATTATTTCAATTTTGTTAAACTTTTTACTTTTACTCCAGTACATTTCTAGGCCAAATATCTTACTTTTTACTCCACTAGATTTTGTGACAGCTGAAGTACAGCTGAAGTTCCTTTTGGAAAAAAGACTGTCCAAATACATCTGTACTTACATGTGTATTTTCTATTAAGTGAGCTAGGGTTTAAATAAAGGCTTTAACCTATGCTATTGTTATATCCATTATTTACTGTACCTTGTTGACCTATTAGGGAATCCTGGTCTAGCGACCCGCGTCACACGTCTAGGGAAATCACTACGTTGCTCAGACCTTACCCCCTAATCTGGATGTGTGCAGAGGACGTGACAGTCAGGATGTTTGAACTTGGTGTGAATGAAAAGCCAAAGGGGCGGCCAGCTTACCTTTCCGTCGGGCCACCTCGCTCTTGCCTCTCCAAGGCGTCCAGCTCACGCTTTGATGTCCACCGTGCGGAAAACCCCACGGTGATGCAGGACGGAAACGAACAAACAAACAAACAAACAAACGAAAACGGGCCCCAAACGAAAACCAAACCACCACTAAACCCCAAAAGGAATATCAATCCAAGTTCATATATCGCACGGCGAAGCAGCTGGGAGGTTCACAGCATCGGCCCAGCAGCTGTCCCCAGCTCTCCGAGCCTCTCCCGATTGACTGCCATTCCGCACGTCTTATAGTCAATCACACAATAAGACCGGAAGTAGCTGGCGCCCCTTGTGGATGGAGGATGCTTGTGTATGTGACAGTGGGCTGTCTGCTCTTGTGTAGGTCTGAGCAACCCCCAATACATAACATCCCTCCCCCCTTCAAAGAGAAAAAAAAACTTTTTTTTTTTTTAATAAAAAAAACAACCCCATCACAATTCATTTCTCTCGCCCAACATAGGCATCAGATTCTTATATTTTCTAGTGAGCTAAGGATGCCCAGGAAACAGTCACTCACTCACTCCCCTGGACAAGGTATCTGCAATCACATTGTCTCTTCCTGCCACATGTTTTAACAACCAGGTTATAGGGCTGTAGAGCAAGACTCCAGCGAAAAACCCTCTGATTTGAGCCCTGAAATCTCTCCAAAAAGGTCAGAGGGTTGTGGTCCGTGTACACAACCACGTCTCCACCTCTCGACAGATAGACTTCAAAATGTTTAACCGCTAGGACCAGGCCTAAAGCTTCCTTTTCAATAGTGGAGTAAGCTTTCTGGTGGACGTTGAGCTTTTTGGAGAAGTACGCAACAGGCCGATCTACCCCAGACCCGTCTGCCTGAAGCAATACAGCCCCAACCCCCACATCACAGGCATCTACCGCCAACTTAAAGGGTGTATCAAAATCAGGAGCAGTGAGGATAGGCTCACATGCCAGTATAGCCTTTACTTGATCAAGGGCCGTTTGACATTGGTCGGTCCACGTATACTTGACCCCCTTACTCAACAGATTTGTCAAGGGAGTGGTGACGGCTGCAAAATTGGGAACAAATTTACGATAAAATCCACACATTCCCAAGATTCTCATCAGCTGACGCCGTGTCTGAGGAACAGGGAAATTTACAATTGCCTGTATTTTGGCGGTCTGTAGACATGTAACCTGACCCTTCCCCAGCTCACATTTTGGAAGATTTACCACCAACCCAGCCCCCTCCAAACGCTCAAACAGCTGACCCAGATGTATCAGATGGTCCGCGCACGAGAAGCTAAAAGTAACCACGTCATCTATGTAGGTGACTACATTATCAAGGCCTTCAGTAACTTGATTCATTAGATGTTGAAAACTCGCGGGCGCATTTTTGATTCCAAATGGGAGGACAAGGCAGCGGTATAACCCATGAGGTGTCACAAAGGTAGATACCTCCTGCGCATGCTCAGACAGGGGCACCTGCCAATAGCCCTTCAGTAAGTCCAATTTTGTTACAAATTCAGCTTTCCCTATCCTATCTATACAGTCTTCCAACCGTGGTATGGGAAAGGCATCCGTTTTAGTTACTAAATTAACTTTTCTAAAGTCTATACAAAACCGGGTGGATCGATCTGCTTTCGGAATCATGACTACAGGGGAACTCCACTCGCTTTGAGCGGGTTCTATTGCTCCAATATCAATCATATAGGCTAGCTCCTCCCTCATTAAGGCAGCCTTATGAGGGTGGATTCTATATGGGTGCTGTTTGATTGGGGGTGCATCCCCTGTATCAACATCATGAACAATTAACGAGGTGCGGCCTGGAGTATCACAGAAAAGTGCAGTATGACTTCCTATGAGAGCTTTCATCTCAGCTTGTTGAGGTGGTGACAAATGGCACAATATACTATGGAGATCATTCAAAGCTGCAGAGTTGTGCAGGTGGGCACTGAACGGTTCCCGATCAATGTTGTCTCCTTCTTCCTGCCTTTCACCCTCTTCCCCAGGCAGAGGCTGTTTTCCCACACAACATGCAGTCTTTGAGGAACGGTCATAGTAGCGCTTAAGCAAATTGACATGGCATAACTGTGTATTCCTACGACGGTCTGGTGTTTTAACCACATAATTAGATTCGCCAACTTTCTTATTGATGGTGTAAGGACCACAAAATTTCGTGCCCAGTCCCTCACCTCTCACAGGTAAAAGAACCAGCACTTGGTCACCCACAGCAAAGGATCGGGTCACCGCCTTACGGTCAAACTGGCCCTTCATTCGCTCTTTGGCTTTTGCCAAATTAGACTGTGCTACCTCACACGCAGATTGCAGCCGGTCCTTAAAACCCGCCACATACTGCAAAAGATTACCCTCC
This sequence comes from Alosa pseudoharengus, assembly GCF_046254945.1. NCBI lineage: Eukaryota > Metazoa > Chordata > Actinopteri > Clupeiformes > Clupeidae > Alosa > Alosa pseudoharengus. Next base: position 30,945,753 of record NW_027468685.1, read on the forward strand.
TCTTTTGGCTCTAAGAACCTCTCTTTCATAATCTTAAGTGGCCCTCTGACCTCATGGCCATAGACCAACTCAAAGGGACTAAAGCCAGTAGAGTCATTAACTGAGTCACGAATTGCAAAGAGGAGGAATGGCATTGCCACATCCCAGTCTCCTGGCCATTGAGCACAATATGTCCTCATCATGGTTTTTAGGGTTTGGTGGTACCGCTCAATGGCCCCTTGTGACTGTGGGTGATAAGATGATGAGACGACCTGTTTTATGCCAAGTTCGTACATGACTTCTTGAAAGAGCCCTGAAGTGAAATTGGATCCACGGTCGGACTGCACCTCTTGTGGTAGCCCAACCCGACAAAAAAATTGGAGCAAGACCTCCGTGATAGTCTTAGCTTTAATATTCCTTAGTGGTACTGCCTCAGAAAAACGGGTAGAAACGTCCATAATGGTCAACAAATATTCGTTCCCTTTTTTGGTTTTTGTCAGTGGGCCTACGCAATCTATCATAACACGGGAAAAGTGCTCACTGATTACAGGGAGTGGCTGTAATGGAGCTAGGGGAATGACTTGATTGGGTTTTCCAACCATCTGACAGCTATGACACGAACGTCTTAAAATTTTGTCTTGTGTTTTTCGAATACCCAAGTGACCCGCCATGGGCGTCTCATGAGCCAGCCTTAACACCTCTTCACGAAAACATTCTGGCACTACAATTTGGGATACCACACACCAGTGATCCGTTGCTGGGCGACTGGGGGGTCTCAATTTGTGCATTAACACTCCCTTGTCCATGTAAAATCCCTCTGCCATGTCCTTGCGTTCTTCATAATCTGATGCTGTTTCCTTAAGGGAAGCAAGAACCGGATCTCTCTGTTGCTCTTTGATCAACTCATCCCTACCAAGAGATAGATCAGAACAGCCACCCAACAGCTTACCTAACTGGGTATCTCCCAAGTTGAGGCTGGGCTTATTAGGAGAGCTTGTCGGTGCTGGCGCTTTTAGCCGGGACTGTGATCGGGTGGTAACACATGCACTAAACACTGCAGGGTATTTGGCTTCTAAAGCCTCAGTCTCTGGAGCCTCACATGGTGACTGGCTAACCACAGGATTGGAAAAGACCCTATCAGATGCAAGATCATTACCAAGCAAAAGCTGCACCCCTTCTACTGGGAGAGCAGGCACAATGCCTAACATAACTTCTCCACAAACCAAGTTACTTTGTAAATGCAGCCTATGTAGAGGAATGGACTGGAACCCTCCCCCCACACCTTTCAAAAGAACTGAGGATTGTAAGGAAGTGGCCTCCGACAAGTCTATAACACCAGTGAGCAACACCGACTGACTAGCTCCTGTGTCTCTCAAGATATTTACTGGCACTTCGGTGCCCCAGGAGACACTGCCACAGTGCCTACCGACATAAACCCTCTGTACAAGTCAGCGGTAATTACCCCAGTTTCCCTCATCCCCAAGTCCTCTTTAGGAGCGGACTGAAAGCACAAGTCAGGTTTGTAAGCACCCTCTCCCATTGCCTCCTGCTCCGGGGTCACTTGAAAACACAAATCAGACCTAACTGATTTTGACTGGAACCCGGCCTTCCTCTCCAAAACAGGGCACCTGGCTTTCATGTGCCCAGGATTCTTACAATAGTGACAGATAATATCCTTAAACGCTGTAAAATTTGTGTTGGAATTTGCTGATGCTTTAAGGGGCTTTGTTAGAACACGTTCGCCACCAGATGATGTTGGTTCTACAACTGGCTTACGCCCCCTTTGTGTATTAATTCATACGAGTCAGCTAGAATTCCTGCTCTTCGAACATCTTTAACCTCTTTATCACTTAAGTGTACTTCAATGTGCGGTGGAATGCTGATTTTAAATTGTTCAAGAAGGACGAGTGCTTTTAACTCGCTATATGTGAACACCTCAGTACCTTTTAACCATCGCTCAAATGCGGCCTCTTGTTGTCTAATAAGGTCCAAATAAGTCTGTCCTGGTTTGCGTCTTAACGATCTGAACCTTTGCCTATGAAATTCTCGGACTACTTCATATGCAAGTACTGCTTGTTTTACTTCATTATAATCAGAACTAGCTACGGCATCGAGAGTAGCATAGGCTTCTTGCGCCTGTCGTGGAAAAAAATCACTAACTTTTAACTCTAACTTAGCACTCTGAACAAAAACCAGCGGAAAACTGTCTGAGATGAGAAGTGGCCGCTTGTGGCCTTTTATTCACAAGTCCTCCTGGGTACAGCTCTGAAAAAATGCACAGAGACTAAGTGTCGCCAGGCAGGAGTTGCGAATGATGGATGTCCTCTGCAGCGGAGACTCCACGACCCAGGCCTTGGGGAGAAGGTGCGCACGTTCTCAGGATTTTCCTCTTGGGGAAAGTTTTTGTAAGTTATCAAAACACCTCCTTTTTTCATATGGCCAACCCTGGCCGGGCGTCTGCCCCCTATGTAAATGGCAGACCCCCTTGTAGCCAATCAGTATACACTCAATAAATTATATTGGTGGATGAGCTCACCAAGCTGTCACAAATATTATTACATAATCTGCAGTAGGCCTGTGTCGTGTCTGCGCATGTGCACAACACCATCCTTCGACTTCTGCCTGACAACACATGGGATCTTCATGAAAATTCACCACACGCCTTACCAGTAAATGAGCTCTGAACTAAAATAGGCCATCTGTCTTCTGGCCACTGCAACTCTCTTGCTATTTTCTCAAATGCATCAAAAAACACCTCCACTTCATCGAAATTAAATTTAGGCATGAGTTTTAGGCAATCTGAAAAATTAAACCTACCCTCATGTTGTCTTTGTCGCTGATTATCTGCTGATGTAGCCTTTGAACGTTTTAGGTCGATTTTGACTAAATCTACTTTTGTCTGCTGCTCCAACTTCGCTAGCTCCACCTGGGTTCGACTATTTATTTGAGCTATTTCCAGTTGTGTTTTCTTATCTTGTGAAGCTAAGCTATGGAGGCCAAGTTCTGATATTATAAAATCGACCATCTCCATTTTCTTTAGATTACTGTTAATTTCCAGTTCCTGGTATTCAGCTACCTTTATCAGCTGTGGCTTAGTAAGTCGAATCCAGTCATTGCGAGTTAGGTCACGTTGAAAAAAAGTTTCTGGCACAAACGGCGTCGGATCCATAGCTGCCCAGGCCAAATGCTCCAAAGGCGTATGCTATTTTCACAATGGGATCGCGCCGCAATTGATAGCAAACAAACAGATAGGTTACTGCCGTAGGAACAATCCCACTAGCTAACGAACATGGGCGTTAGCAACACGCTAACAAACAATGAAATAAGTGTAATTGGGGTACTTCAAACACCACCCAGACCTCAGTTACCTCACCGTGCACAGTAACGTTATAAATTCTACACCCTTTTTCTGAAGTATCACACATAAAACACTACGACCACACGACGCCTCATGCCAATCCTCAATGAAACCAATTGCACACACAACCAAACTTTAAACAAACACACACTTTCTCCCCAGGAAGAGAAAAGGACGAGCCCTCACTTATTAGGGAATCCTGGTCTAGCGACCCGCGTCACACGTCTAGGGAAATCACTACGTTGCTCAGACCTTACCCCCTAATCTGGATGTGTGCAGAGGACGTGACAGTCAGGATGTTTGAACTTGGTGTGAATGAAAAGCCAAAGGGGTGGCCAGCTTACCTTCCGTCGGGCCACCTCGCTCTTGCCTCTCCAAGGCGTCCAGCTTGCGCTTTGATGTCCACCGTGCGGGAAACCCCACGGTGATGCAGGACGGAAACGAACGAACAAACAAACAAACAAACGAAAACGGGCCCCAAACGAAATCCAAACCACCACTAAACCCCAAAAGGAATATCAATCCAAGTTCATATATCGCATGGCGAAGCAGCTGGGAGGTTCACAGCATCGGCCCAGCAGCTGTCCCCAGCTCTCCGAGCCTCTCCCGATTGACTGCCATTCCGCACGTCTTATAGTCAATCACACAATAAGACCGGAAGTAGCTGGCGCCCCTTGTGGATGGAGGATGCTTGTGTATGTGACAGTGGGCTGTCTGCTCTTGTGTAGGTCTGAGCAACCCCCAATACATAACAGACCCCTTTCACAATATTGATGTTACCATAACTAGCCTCATGATGATAGACAATGATAGATAGATATACAATGATAGACAATGATAGACAATCTGACACTATCAAGCACAAAAGGGAATGTCTTGATTTGGTCTGAAAGTGTAAAGCATTCAACAAAGCAAAAAGTGGTTACTTTGAAGTATCTAAGAAAAGATATCACATTAGTTTGTTTTTAGTTCTCTATAGCTTTGCTCAAATTTGACAGGTTCATCAAAGAGAATGATGCCAAACGATCACGAGGTGTCCGAAAAGCCGAATTGCAGAGGGCGGTGGTGGCCCAGAAAGAGAAGGAACTAGAGGACTTGATAAAGGAATACAGCATTTTGCTCTCCAGAAGAGAGAAACTTCATGACAGAGTAATGCGCACAACTGTCTATCCTCTTTTCCTGACCACAGTTGTTAAAAAGTCTCAAAAGTTTGACAACATCAGTCATTTGATCAGTCGGTTTGACACCCTTCTCGTGACCCGTGACCAATTGCTAGGTCAAGGAAGGGGAGCAGACATCAAAACCGAACGAGAACGCACTGGATTAAAGCGCTATGTCAATGAACAGAGCTCTGTCCTCCTCCAGCTAAATAATACCCTATCAGAGCTGCAAACCGAACTGGACAGGGCGCTCTCACAAGCGTGCAGGTGGGAGTATGCCTGGAACCACATCCAGTCCACAGCGGCAAAGGAAACCCTCATGCTTGGTCATGGATTAAGTATGCCACCTTAAACCTATCACATCATCGATGCAGTTACTGGCAATGAAAAGGGTGTGCAGTAGACTTACTTACTTACTTACTCCTCTTCGTCCCCTATGGGACATACGGCTTCAATGAGCACTCTCCATTGCATTCGGTCCCTGGCAGCATGTTGGGCCTCTCCCCATGACAGGTTAATCTGTTCCAGGTCTTGTGTCACAGTTCTGTGCCAGGTGGTTTTGGGCCTCCCAGGTTTTCTTTTGCCTGGAGGTGTTCATCTTAAGGCCACTTTGGGAATGCGGTCCTGCTCCATCCTTAACACATGTCCTAGCGATCTCAGGCGTCTGTGTGTAATCTCCTTGGTGATGCTCCGGCTTCCCGTTTTCTTGTACAGTTCATTGTTGGAGATCTTATTAGGCCAAAAGATCTGGCATATTTGTCTGAGACATCCATTATGGGACATTTCCATTCTCCTCATGTCTGTTTTGACAACTCGCCAGCTCTCTGAACCGTACAGCACAACAGACTTTACATTGCTGTTATATAAGAGCATCTTCGTTTTAAGGCGGTATTGTTTTGATCTCCAGATGGGATGGAGTTAGGAGAAGGCACCCTGAGCCTTTCCCAGCCTTGCTTTGATGTCTTTTGATGCCCCGCTGTCCTTACTGACTAGACTGCCCAGATAGGTGAAATCTTCCACAAACTCAAGTGGTTCCTCATTAACAAGAATGGGTGCTGTGGATATGGAGTTGTTTGGATGAGCCAGACGGGCAGCTTGCCTGTCTTCAGCTTAAAGATTCTGTCCAAAATTGCGTGAAAAACATCCAATTAGCTGCCAAAATTAAAAAAAAAAAATCCTGGGGAGAAACCCCTGAACCCCCGAATTTGTGTATCCTACTTAGCCTACTATTCCTAGGCTATACTCGTCATGTCGAGATGTCATTTTAGCATCTGTACCAGGCATTAGAATGAGCTCGCTCTGTGCGTAAAGCCACTGAATTATGCGTGTGCTTACTGCGCTACACTCAAAACTTAATTTAGTGTCTCTCCCTTTCAAAAGTTTTGACAGAAGTGGGTTGATGAAGTGTGGACTAATTGCTCAATTGCGTCCGAGAAACCGCTAACCACGTTAGCTAAAATGACATCTTGACATGACAAGTAGCCTATACATGGATTTCTATGCAACGTCACAAAAACATGCGTGCGCAACCAAGAGGCAGAAAGCACCATAGAACAGCATTGCAAAAGAGCAAAAGAATAAAATTAGTTTTTGTGCTGAAAACTGCACCAATTCGAAATCACGATGGTTAGAGAATGTTAAATATGTTCAATATCCCTAATGGAATGCATGTCTTCGCCAAAAATGATAAAATACGATGTTATATTAATAATGCAAATGAACGGCAAACTTTGAAATATAGTCTGAAATGAGATGTTATTATCATTGAAACAACAGGGGTATACAAAAAAATCCGATTGTAGCTTACAGCAGCCAACTATTTAGGTTAAGTTTATAACGTTGTGGACGGCCACCAAGTGTCTTCTGCCCCACGGCTGCTTTGTTGGTAAACGGGAAACCCGTGTATAGCCTAGGAATTGTAGGCTAAGTAGGGTAGACTACTAGCCTGGGTGCCAGCCGAACTTAGTCCCGCCCACAACATTTGAGGTCGGGAAGTTCGATCAGGCATTGTTCCGTTGTGGAGCAACTGCTTGTCCCAAATCTGGCGGACCAATCAAATCGGGCTTTACGATGATGGACAGGTGAGCAACAGCGTGTCGTCTTTCACGTCATCTGAGCGTGCTTAGGTTGATATGTTTGCGACAAAAACGCTGTGGCTAGAAGGAGACAGATGGCTTCTAAGACCCCATATGGAAAATGCATATTATTTCAATGAGATTTATCACTGAAAACGATTATTTCTGAAAACTTTGGCCAAAGTCGAGATGTGGGAAAACTCACGGTTTCACTTTCATCAAGGGAAAACAGCGTGTTGCATTGTGACATGTTCCCTCGTTTGTTTGAAATCTCTGATTGACCACCTGTTCGAGGGATTTGCTACAGCCTTTCCCAGCTGTTTAACATGTTTGTAGCATATCAGTGTTCAACAGGATTTTTTTTCTTTACAATTTTGGCAGCTTATTGGGCGTTTTTCACACAATTTTGGACAGAAACTTTAAGCTGAAGACAGGCAAGCTGCACGGTCTCGCTCATCCAAACCACACACTACATGCGTGAAACAAACACTATCATGGAACTTAGACATCACAATAAATGAGGATACCCATAATTAATCTGCACTGACAAGAGGTTTAATTGACAGAAATTAATTTTTTGTGTGTTGGCTATCATCTAAAAACTACAACAGAGTCTTTCTTAGCAGCCCATCGGTGGTTCTCAAAGCTGCTGTAACCCACTAGTTGTGCTTTGGGGTTAGTGAGTCTGTCTGGCGATGCGGGTGGCACCCTCACCTCGTGTCTTACTGTACCTGCTGATCCAGTAACAGGAGATAGATATCTTCACCTTTAGCTTCGTCTGTGGTTAAAACGTGTCATATTCATAGCATGTAAGCCATCTGCATAGACCTCTCCGGAATATCTTCGGACGCCGCGACTCCGCGAGTCAAGGTTGCATAGCAACGGCAATGTTTCATAGTTTGTCTTCACCGAAATGGAGTTCGTGGCACCAGAGCCTGTCTACGGAGGTGGCACTAACCCTGCATGAAATCGTCCTACATTCTGAAAATGTTACTGTTCTGATCAAGGTCATGCAAAATAAAGCTATCGACTCAATACAACTCTGCCTCTGATTCCTAGTCTGCTTATCATTATCTGTTTTTCGTGAAAAAAAAAATCTCGTCTCGTCATGTCTTTAGTGTCTTTGTCGGCGATTTCTTTCTTTTTCAAATGTTTTTAGAGCATTTGTGCAGGCAGCGACAGACACTGTTTTTGACGTGATTTAACATAATATTTTGATCGAACGGGTTGCACAATCTGCATATGATTAGGGAAGTGAGTACTGCGTTTGTAACGTGACAAAAGTAATATTTTGACTGTGCCCTGGTCCCGTGCAAGTGTTGCCCACCGCCGTCTCGCTATCCGGAGAAATAATCTTTGGTCACTCACTGCTATTTACCAATTTCCGCGACGGGGAGTGCTTTGCATTTCCCCAGAGCCTCTCTCTAGGGGTCTGCATTTCCCCTTATCCATGAGTCACGTAAAACAGGTTACCTTACCGTGAGTAATTACAATCCAAAAACATACCTTCATATTACATCACAATTTATAAAGAAACAAAGTTCAAAAAGAAAAACACAATATATCAGAGGGATTACACAAATAATTAGTAAGAAAAAACAAGAGTTACGGTAGGTAACTTCCTGTTAAATTAAATACTTCATGGCGCTATTGCGCTGCACGTCCACCAGATGACACCATTTTACTGCTTGCTTTTACATCCAGAAAAGGCCCGAAGTGCAGTGAAATGCCGCCATCTAGTGGCCTGAAATATGTCATGTAGCCCATTATATTTACTAGAAGTGACTGTCAAACAATCTAGTACGTCCTTGTCAATTATTCGTATAATCCATCCGATATACTGTGTTTTTCATTTTAAACTTCGTTCCTTTATAAATTGTAGATTATCATTAAGGTATTGTAACGTCGGCGCAAAAGACAGTGTTAGCGTTCTCCCGCGCAGGGCATCCTGGGATACGAGAGCGAACATTTGGGGGGTTTATGTCTGTATTTCTCCTTAGTTTTGAGTGTAATGTTGGTGTCTTTATTGTAACATGTTTCCCTTTTAGTTCTCCCTCGTGTGTGATCTTTGTGTGGAGGGCTGCGTCCTCCCCTGTATGTGTAGTGTGTGTGTCTGCTTGACCTGCCCCGTGTGCATTGTGTTCTGGGTCTGTGTCCCTGCTCTCGTTCTCAGTGAATAAACCTTTTGATTGGACAACTGTGTGTGTCGCTATCAAATCGTTACAGTATGTTTTGGAATGTAATTACTCTGACATTCGACATTAAACGACCACAAATTCAGGCAATGGGCACAGTATTAGGGGCTGACACTTTGCATACAATTTCTCCTCACTGCTTAAGCCAAATTCCGTTATTCCTGCTCCAGGCCTATACCAGAGCCCGTTTACGGAGAGCCGGATCACTCCCTATTAACTCCATTGTACCTGCAATCTGCTGCAGTTCCGCTAGGGGCGATCACGAATAAGTGCAAAAACAATGGGGGTCTATGGAGCTAGACGGCTAAATGTGTGTCTTTCACCTGGTTGTCGTTGACAAATCGAAGATTGGATTGTGGTTTCTGCAAGATCAATATGGATTATAGGTCAAAAGTTGAATGAACGAGTACTTACGTCCTTTCGATTTCTTACAGGTTGCGTCGTTGTTGCCCACAACTCACTAGCTTGCTGCTAATGAATGACATCATTGACGCATTTGAAAGGCTTTTTAGAACAAATAACTGACTCAAAAAATATAATACTCAGCGGTGTATATTTTCTCTGCCCCCTCTTTCGCATGCAACATTCCAATTTCTGGCCAAAAAATTATATCCCGAGATATAATGGATTTGAGGGGTACAGCTCCATAGACCTCCATTCATTCTGCACTTATTCGTGAGCGCCCTCATGTGGAACCAGAACAGGAACTGCAACCAGTTCAGAAACCGGAAGTTTCCCGAGAGTGGCGGTTCTCCCCTTATTAGACAATAGGGGAGTTCGACTTGCGGCAGATCTGTGCAGATCTGACTTGGCGCGCGGGAACCTATTTTTGACCAGGGGTGCTGAATAACAAAAATAATGGATGTCCGACGATTCCCAACAGCGCCCCCCCCCCCCCCGACATGTTTCGGATTTTGACTGCTAAATAGCCTACGTCATTTTATTGCGGTGTGCGGGTGATAACGAGAAGTTTTAGAAAAGTCCTGGGCAGCCACAAATTCCAATGTTCCGCGACAGCACTCCGAGTCCACTGCGCCCACCCTAACCCCACAGAAGTGCAATTGACATCATTAGCCTATTTCAATATAGCTAAGGAAAATTACTTTTCTGATCGTCAAAACCACACCAGAGATGGATAATGCCCGACGAGATGTCCATTATCAGAAATAAATGAACGACGCGGAGGCGTGAACTGTCCGACGCCAAGCGGAGGACGGTTGCTTCTGCGAAGTCCATTTATTTCTGATAATGGACGCATCGAAGGGCATTATCCCGTTTATACCATGGTCACTTAGGCCTACGAAATAAATAAATATGAAATCAATTATTAATACTAAATGAGTTTTAGAGTTAAAATCGTTAGTTTTTTCAGCTGTTTTTGCAATGCTGTGGAATGTTGATAAGTCACAGCTGAGTGGACTAACTCAGGTGTTGTAAGCAACGTCATAATAATTTTATAGGTGTAGTAGGCCTATATCACTTTTTAAATGACACCCTTTTCAACCTAGACCATGGTAGGCTATAAGCTTTAAATATAGGCTAATAATCAGGCTGCAATGATCTCGCAAATCATTTCTGAATAGCCTAAAGTGTGTCGTCTTCACAGCAAGTATGTGTCCTAATAATTTCTATCTTAGCGACTAGGATAGTGAAATGATTTCACTAGCTATACATTTATTAGTTTCTTTCAGCTTATCCATGCTTTTTTTGAATGTGTAAATCGCATAGAATATGTAGGTCTATATCAACCGTAGGCCTAGGCTACACACTTGATCGCTATCACATAGCTGAAACCACGCTACGATTCTTACAGTAGGCCTAACTGACTCACGTTCACGTTGATCTCTATAACTGTTAATTTTTAGTAGCCTATATTCGAACCTATCCATAACCCTTTTTTGCTATTTGACTCATAATTTCACATACAAAAATATAAATAATGTCAGACAGCGAATTGACCGATCCCAAGCCCCTCCTCCCATTGTCAGTCCCATAGTTACTGTTGCTAAGTCGGACAAGTTTGCAGGAAAGTGTGCGAGAACGCGTGTTCAACATGGGGACAGCCGCACCCCCATTTAGCCTAGTGCAACAGTGTATGCTGGATTTCTGGGCGTCAAGTAATATTGATATATTCAAAAAACAGAGGTCAGAAAGGCCTTCAGTATGCAGAAGGACACATTCACAATGTCCGCTGTCATCAACGAGGTGGAACACCACAAATTGAGGACAAAAAAATCCGGTGTCGTGGATCTTAATGGGATGCATGTTAACTGGATAAACAATTAGCACGTTATCCCGAGCAGGTAGTTTACCTTATTTGCTGCAGATGTGACTCTGATTCAATAAACAGGTCTGTGCGAACATATGGTGTTGACGTGTCCATAACAAAATCTAACCATATTTCGAGGATTAGTAACGGGACCAAGTGCTGCAGATCCAAGTTCACGCAACTTGGGAGAGTGACTAGCCTGTTAAGCAGCTCATGTTGGGGAGGTGGAGAGATAGCTTCTCTTCGGTAGGCCGAGAGTCTACTTATTATTTTGAATGGCTGCTTTAGAAGGAAGAGTTCAAATAAACATGATACAAGTGTATTGAAAAGAACCCACTCCGAGTTCAAACCCATACCACGCATGACATCTATGTCCTACCTATATCTGCAGTTTGCAGACGTGGTTTGTCTTGCACTAGACTTCATCATTATGCTATAATTAATTTAAACGTGGGCAATGTAGTAGGCTAGGTCTAATATTGGCGATTTCGAGACTGCATAGCCTATAGCAAGGCATAGTTTTGAATCAGCACATGATTCGATCTTTAGAAGACATTGTCTATCTCTCGTTCAGCAATCAATAATGCATTGCAGTAGGCGACTATTATTGCGTTTGTTGAAAAAATGATCATTAGCCTATTTCTGTCAACAGTCTTCTATCCCAAGTTAAACATGGCAATGTAGCAAAGCTGAAAGTATGTTCATGATGTGTGTAAGGCGATACGTGATTGAAGGTGTAGCCTTTTGCGCGTCTTCCAATCGTATGTGCGAGTTCAGTTCCTGCAAGGTAGGTATATTTTTTTGCGTAGGCTTATGTTGTCGTTTCATCAGTGGAAACCAGATTTAGTTATGTTTTTGTGTGTAGTTATGAACACAAATAAAGGGAACATTTTCGTACACACTCAGATTTCTTTACTGAAAAGTAGCAGCCTATCCAAAGTTATGCAAAGTTAGGCCTATGTGTGTTAACGTTTCACACGGTCAGGATATCGGATGTCACTTCTACAAGTATCCCAGGCTTATCTTTGAACCTTTTTGAGCTCTTTAGTTATTTAGTTACTTAGGCTACTCGCAAAAGAAGCATTATAGCATTCGCATAACTGGCGTATTGTCATACAGAACGGACACTAGAAAATTCAAAATTGACCGAGGTTGACCGTCCTCCGAAGTCCTCATTGTGACATAGTAAAAGGGGGCGGGGCTTGGGATCGGTCAATTAGTAATTATTTATAAATAAAAATCGATCTCCTGCCAGCAGGGGGTGCTGCAGCACCCTCAGCACCCCCCTTCCCACGCCCTTGACTTGATGTGATGCATGCTGGGTTGAACACAATGCATACTGGGATGGACGCAATGCATACTGGTTAGAAATTCTGTCCGACTTCTGTCAGCCGGGGAGGGACTTACCACCGTGACACCATGTCACATGGCCTTAAAATATCTCGGGAGTCTTAGCCTGCAGACAGATCTTGCAGTTGCCTTCCACGAGCTGCACGAGCTGAAACACGCCCTCATGACGTCAGTTCAAAGACGTGATAGGGCCATTTGGGAGGAATGTCCTCATGACGATTATGACTAGGCTCATGCTGCTTCCTTATGTTGGAATATGCGAAAATAAACAGAAATCGAAGGGATACCTTCTTATACGTGATTTCTGCAACAATGGTGAGCTAGCCTACTGAAAACGTTTGGATATTCTGTTATTTTCTGCTGTTGGCTAAATAAATTGACACACATATAGGGAAAACACTTGATATTGAATGTATGTGCTACAAAGCAGGCCTGTTAACTGTATGACAACAGTGGTTTATTTACACTACATCATAAGAATTAATTTCGCCAGTCATCATGCTCATTTTAATGAGTAAGAATGAAAGTTCTGCTGTATTTATTGCAAACAAAATTCCGCGATATCTCCCGCGAGTCACGTCAGGCAGACTGTAGCCTTTCTGTCCGGGATGAGCTGCCCTCTGTTGTAGCTCCTCCCGGCTAGCCTCTGAAGATCACGTTTACGTAGAAAGCCAGACGAAAGTCAGACTCAGTCAAGACGAACAAGCCTATTCTCCGGCGAAACACGGAAGTAAAGCAGTGCCGCCATTACTGCGTTGCCTTGCTGCTAAGGAAGTAGCGAAGTAATGTGTTGGTCCCTATGGTTGGTCCTGTAGGCGGCTGTAGCAGACGTTAGCTGTAGATGCGAAATCTTCTTTCTCTTAATTTTTATTTAGTACGTATGCTGTCCAGTGATGCCGGGAAAAGCGTGTTGTGTGGTCGGCTGGTTTAACAACAGTATACAGACCTAGAATTAAACCGTTTGTGAAATTCACAAACCTTTGTTGCACATTGAGTGCCCATGTTTACAGGCTTACGGATTACAAAGAGTTCCTTGTCGAGTGGAGGACCAAGATGTGCGATAAAAGTGGATGAAATACATACGATTAATAAAATAATCCTGAATACCTGTAAGAACATGTATTTTACTGCTACAAGTGGTCGTGGCTAATAGTTATTTGCAACTTCTGAAGCTTGTGAACATATTAGCAACACAGCTACTAATGATAGCATTCGGCTTATTGTTGTCATTAATTAATACACGTCTTAATACATTATGTTGTCAATAAATTACCTTCATTGGTAAGTTTTGGCCACTGCCTGACATCATCTACCCAATGTTCCCTTTCACCTGACATTTTTTCATGAGCAGGATCTCCTATTTGATATTCTCTGACAGGACGCTTTCATTGAAAAGCCATTAGAAGGCACCGGCAAGTGTCACACCATCACACTCCGCAGGCACGCAGTAATGGCGGCAGGCAAGATGGCAGCGCCCATAAAGTTCGCAGCGGATTGGTGTATATATAATGTACCAAAATGTAGTTTATTATCAAAGTGAAATGGTTGCTTGCTTAAGTCAGCAGCGTTAGTTTAACCAAAGGTTTAACCACATAATTGACATTTTGTTTAGTATGTGTTCAATGGCAGTCAATGGGAGCCGCAAATCGGTAAATAACGGCGACCAAAGAATTAATCCGGATAGCGTGACAGCGGTTACATGCCCCGCTCTAAATCTTTGAACCAGCTTGCTGTCGACACAGGTGAAATTAATCAATTAGCCGTGGTCACATCACATGACATTTTGAACCAGTGGTTCAAAGACATTTCGAAGCAGTGTTTTGAAACACTTGCGCTTCAAAAGCTCGACACGGATCGAGCTGATTTGGGGCGTCAGTTTCAAACATCACATCCTTATCATAGACACCTTTCTCAACAACTCACGCGTTGAAAAAACTTTTGTGTAGGCTAGCTAGCCTACAATCCGGACCAGCAGAACAGGTGTTCCTGGCTATCGCACGCAAACAGGGTCAAAACGCCTAATAACGAAACGCCTTCAGGTGTAAACATTACGTGTAGCCTACCAGAGGTATAGGCCTACTTTTGACGTGTACACAGATGTAGGTAGACTGAGTACAGTTGAGACATATGTACAGTTGAGACGCCTTAAATATCTTGCGTGCACAGCAAGCCCAAGCTGTGATTTTTGCTATGCACATGCGTGCCCTCTTTCATCATGGAAAATTTGAAAGAAGCAGGTATCTCTGATCCAAAGATATCGCAAAAAAAAATTTTTTCAAAGTAAAATTTTCACTTCACCATGTAACTTCCACAATGAAGAACTCATCACCCTTATGTGACTGTTAAACATAACTGGTATCATCACAAACGTTATTTTGTGCTGTATAAACTGTCATATTTCACAACATTTTGTCATGTAAGGTCATTGCCAAATCTAAAGAAATGTGTGAGGTAGGTCAGTAGAGTACAGTTGGGACACACATTTTATTGATAGTGTTATTACTTGAACATTCCATTTGTACTGTTCGCCATCTGTTCCTGTGTCACATATTTTGTTCATGATGTAGCCTATAATTCCTTTCAACCAACGCTAATGTAAATTAAATTAATGAATTTGCTCTACAAACACTTTGCAATTGCTATGTTTTTATTTATTCAATTTTGCAACAAACGGTTAGTTAACTATACATCATTAAAAATGGGTCTCAACTGTACCAGGTACTGTCTCAACTGTACTCCATATGGGTACAGCTGGGACACAGTCGAGACAAAAACACTTTCATGTATCAAAACCAAACTTGGTACGTGGACTGTTGGATTTATTGCGAAAAAACAAACATACAATGTGGTGCCCTTTGCCCTCTAGGGGGCACTGCATTCAGCAAACATGCCTTTTGGCTTTTTGGATGTTGTGTTAATGCATGTAGCCTAACTTTTGACTCGTATGCCCGATTTTCAAAAATGAGGTACTGTTATATAGTAAAAGACTATGTATACAATTTGGCCCCTGTGATACCAAATAGTATACAGTATGCAAGTTCATGTAGTGTGATCAGAATTTAGAATCAGTCAAGAATTTACATTTACAATTAGTCATTATTTGATGCTTATCCAAAGCGACCGACAGAGCTTTCAATTAACCACATTATAATCAATAGGGCAAAATCATAATTGTGTATCTGTGCCGAGGTTCCTAATTCAAGTCCAGTGCAGAACTGAATAAAAGAATCATCAAGGAGGTTCCAGATGTGAGAAACTTAATGTGCCTAAATATCTCCAACCTCAAGTGTGTAGCTAATAAGGAAATAGAATTGTTATTTAGACAAGGTGAACTTCTCCCCACTGTGGAATGCAGAAAGGAATGCTACAAGGAAGGGAATTCAAACACACTCAACACCGTACCATCTATTGATGTCATTGTGGTTCATTGAGAATGTTCGTATGCATGGGCGGATTATGAACTTTCGTGCCCCTGGGCCCAGATGTATTAAGGGCCCCCCACTTATTGTCGTATATGTGGGAGGGGGGGTTTGGGGGTCCTCCCCCAGAAAATTTTTAATTGGTTTGATGTGATTTTCTTGTATTCTGGTGCATTTTGGGGATTGCCAATACTAAATTCAATCAGATTCATAGCCTACATCCTGATTTGTTGATATTTAGGCAATGATTCCATGCAAAGGCTTGGGCTTCAGGGCCCCCTGACCCCTTTGGCACCTGGGCCTGGTAGGCCCGTGCAGTAATCCATCCCTGTTCGTATGTGTGTGTGTGTGTGTGTGAAGGTGATTGTCTGTGTGTATGTGTGTGTGTGTGTGTAGGCTGTGTGTGTGTATGTACATGTAAATTTGTGCAAGTGCGGTGTGTGTGTGTGAGTCTGTGTATATGTATGTACGTCTGTGTGTGTGTGTGTGTATGTACAGTACGTGTGTGGGTTGTCTGTGTCTGAAGTTAGATGACTGCAATGTTGCCAAACAGGAAGATCATCTCAACAACACTTTCATATATCAAAACCAAACTTGATATGTGGACTGGTGGGTTCATTGCAAAAACGCATTTGGTGCCCTTTGCCCTCTAGGGGGCACTGCATTCAGCAAACATGCCTTTTGGCTTTTTGGATGTTGTGTTAATGCATGTAGCCTAACTTTTGACTCATATGCCCGATTTTCAAAAATGAGGTACTGTTATATAGTAAAAGACTACAATTTGGCCCCTGTGATACCACATATAATAGAGTATGCAAGTTCATGTAGTGTGATTAGAATTTACATTTACATTTAGTAATTTAGCTGATGCTTATCCAAAGCGACCGACAGAGCTTTCAATAACCACATTGTCTGTGATTCCACACAACTTTACCTGTGAGTGAAATAAAAAAAAAAAAATTGGAGTTAGATGACTGCAATGCTGCCAAACAGGAAAATCTTCTCAACAACACTTTCATGTATCAAAGCCAAACTGCATTCACAAACATGCTATTTGGCTTTTTGGATGTTGTGTTAATGCATGTAGCCTAACTTTTGACGCGTATGCCCGATTTTCAAAAATGAGGTACTGTTCCTTGGATCCTCCCCTGTCTGTTACCGTTGGTGAAATTGAGCCAGTACATGCATTTCCAGTGTTTCCCATACATTGACTAATCTGTGGCGGGGCGCCACGAAATAAAAATCGGCCGCCACAGATGAATATTCTATGTTTAATTTAATTTAAATTAAATATAAGGTAAAATCCTTGCATTGCCATTGAGCTGCGCTTTTTACGCACGCAGCCTTTCCTTGCCCCGCCCCGCTCTCTCTCGTAGCCCGCTGCCACTCTTCTGCATGTGCATTTAACAAAATATTCACGATTGTTGAAGGATTGTTGTTGCCAGGCCCGGGGTGGGTAATCGGGAGAATCGGGAGAATTCCCGGTGGGCCGCTTCACTTTTGGGCCGGTTGAGGAAAAAAATATTGACATTTGTCACGTTAGTCTAACTTCTCTTAAAGTAGGCTACACGTTCCGCATTCTGTGCATGGCACCGTTGCCTCTGCATGGGTTGTAGCCTACCGTGTGAGGGAGTTCTCCCCTCCCAAAGAGAGTTGGTTGGGTCCATATAGCCCGTCTTTTCCAAAAAAGTTTTCTCAGATACGGATAGCCGGGCCGGCCCTACAGTAGCCATATGCGTCAGGAAGGATGGATGGTAGAAAGAGGCCAGGAGGGACTGAAACGGCCAGGTAGATGCTGCTAAATGTGCCAAGCTTCTAGATTAGGCCTACAGACAAAAGTGGCAACTGGTAAAGAGAGATAGCTATAGGCAATGATTATTAGCAGTTATTGGGCTAATATTGGACGTTTGTAACGTTGTCAAGCTATTTGCAAGCAACATATTACATTTCTTAAAATATTAGCCTTTTGTATCCGATTCATAGACTTTGCAGTATGCAAATATTTATAACAAAACTGAAGTTTGATCTGTGTAGGCCTATGCGGTAAAAATTGTAGCCTCTGAGCAGCAGATCAACCATTCGACCACTGAAAATGATGAGCCCGAAATTAGTGATAAGGAGGCCATGACTACAGGGACAAGTAGAGAGGATAAATTAAAGTTATTTAATGTAAGAAACCTATATGCCTTGTTTGCTTAAAAGAGGGTGTAGTAAAGGAGTAGGCTAAATCACCAAACAACAATATAGCCTACCCATGCAAAAAACATGTAGCCTAAACATTAGTTCAATATGCCTCTTTGTGGAAGCGTGGGATAGGCTACATTTCAAAGGCTTTCTTTCTTTCTGTCTTTCTGTTTTTGTTAACTTGTGGAATAGTGGAATATTTTTTGTTAACTTCTCAATTGAAGTGAATTAATATAACCTTTACACATTTGTTGAACCATGGTACTAATAAAAACTACAGGATAGTAAGAGCTGAAATGTTGCTTCATTTATCCAATTTCCACCACTATGGAAAACGTGGGCCGGTCTTGGGCCTGAAACTCCCGGGCTGAAAAGTGGCCCCACTCCGGCCCTGGTTGTTGCCACATAGAAGCATTGCATAGAAGACGTCTGGCTAAATTGCTATTAAATCCGCTTAGCATCGTGACCATGCTGCGCAAATTTGTTCAAAACTGCTGCATTGAAGTGAACTCTGCTAAGGTCTTATCACAACATAGTAGGCTACATTGAAGAGACTAAACTAAGTTAAGTTATGAAATCAAGCAGTATCTCAAAGCTAACGTTAGAATACTGTTTGGATGTCGAATTTAGCATGCTTAGCCTACTTACAGCTGCTTGTCAATTTCGTTGAAGGGCTCATTTTTATGGAATCAATTTTGTGTCAAAAAAATTAAAGAATACTTATAAAATAGCAAGCAAAAATCCAAAATCAAAAATCAAATCAAAATACCAAATAGAAAAAATCAAACAAATTTTTTTAACTCAATTAAAAAATACAAGATTGCAATGAAATCATTTGGGTAACCGTGTAACATATTTGTCTTTGCCTCTTTCTCAGTTTTGTTTGCTGCTGTTTTCTTTGATTACGATTCCAGCTTTCTCGTTTGCGCTCCCTGACTTTTTGATTGCGGTTTTGACACAAACGTGTCGGGGGCATAGGTCAGGGGATTTCCTTGGGTGCATTCCCATTGGCTTATTTATGTTTGACGGACAGCTAAGCAAGTTTACGATTCAGTTTATTATTAACAATTGTAACTATTACTGATTGTACATTGTTGTTTACAGGAGCAAGTACGAACTGAGTTCTTACAAAGAATACAACAAAGATTCCTCTTAATGTTGAGAAATGAAGCAGTAGACCTCGGCTATCTATTAGATGTTGCCCAGCAGGAATGGAATGTTAGCTACTAGCTAGCCTACCGAGCGGGGCTCAAGGCGAGGCGGTGTGTCTTGACGTGAGCTAGCCGGTTACCGAGCGGGGCTCAAGGCAAGGCTGTTGTGATTGTGCTTGACTGGGACTAGAGGTTACCGAGCTGGGCTCAAGGTAAACCGCTCCGTGTTTGTGTTAGACAGAGGCTTGACTTGGCTGAGCTGGGCTCCAGGCGAGGCTACCGCAGTGTTTCCTCTAGGATTTTTTTAAGCAGTGGGGGCAGGCCTGTCCGAACAACCCCACCGCCCCCCCGTCCCACGGAACTGACAACTGACACTTCGCTGCAACACAAACAGTTATATGTATTCACTTCTATTCACACACAATGAGGCATTATTTTCAGTTGTGATTGAGCTGTATATTTGGAGAATCTACAACAGGTCTGCACAATGAATTTTGAAAGGCAACTGCGACTATTGTGCGTCTGCCCCATTTCTGATACCGTGGGGGAAGAAAATTAAACCGTGGGGGGCCGCCACTACCAAATCAACGTAGAGGAAACACTGCTACCGTGCTTGTGGACAGTAACGTTAGCCAGTCACCGAGCATGGCTCAAGATGAAGATTCCTCTTAACGGGCTGTTCAGACTACACTCTCGGATAAGTTGGATTGTACTGACGACCTACGTGTAACCTGGAGCTTGTTGTATTCTTTGTAAGAACTCAGTTCGTACTTGCTCCTGTAAACAACAATGTACAATCAGTAATAGTTACAATTGTTAATAATAAACTGAATCGTAAACTTGCCTATGTCCTGCCTTACCTAGGATTGCATTCTGCCATCAAGGTGCGACGCACCGGTGATGACGTTGTTACAACCAATCAGAAGCAGAGTACGGCATTCGCAATACGCTTGCTTAGCTGTCCGTCAAACATAAATAAGCCAATGGGAATGCACCCATGGAAATCCCAACCCCCAGACACGTTTGTGTCAAAACCGCAATCAAAAAGTCAGGGAGCGCAAACGAGAAAGCTGGAATCGTAATCAAAGAAAACAGCAGCAAACAAAACTGAGAAAGAGGCAAAGACAAATATGTTACACGGTTACCCAAATGATTTCATTGCAATCTTGTATTTTTTAATTGAGTTAAAACAATTTGTTTGATTTTTTCTATTTGGTATTTTGATTTGATTTTTTTTGCTTGCTATTTTATAAGTATTCTTTAATTTTTTTGACACAAAATTGATTCCATACATTTTATGGACTCTGACACTGAATGTTTGCAAAATCCCGATGTAAATGGAAAAGTGTTTTCCAAAATTCAAAAGTGCTTGTCCCAAGGAGAAGTACGAACCTTTATTTTAACTATGTAGAAAACGTTATGAATTGCATCCACACATCAGCAGCCTTTCAACTGTGTTACAATTGCAAGGGTTCCCTCAAACGTCTTAAAAAGTGACAGGCACTCAATTAGACCTATACACTACCAAGACGATCTTAATCCCCCCCCCCCCTTGTCAAAGTCAGCTACCGCCACAAATTGAATCCAATTCTGTGGGAAACACTGATTTCTATAAGAAAACTATTTAGTAGGGTCAATTTTTGGTGGCCATCTTAAAATATGGCCACCATCTTGGATTTTCCAGTGGCCAATTGGACAAATTGTTTTAGCATGCCCTAGAGAACAACTGTGCCAAACTTGGTGCTTGTATCACTATTTGCATGATTCCACTGAAAAACTGCTCTTAGCCGCCCTATAGATGTTTTGAACTGAGCACTATAACAAGTTGGATAGGCCCTTTTTCTCTTTAGTCAAGCAATGATTTCCAAAAAGAACGGCAAATGTTGATTGATCTCACCACAGGACCTTTTTTCACTTTGCCTCAGTCCATTTTAAACCAGCTCAGGGCCAGATAAGACGGCGGTATTTCTGTATCACTTTCAAATACAATTTCAACATGTTGCTGGTATCAAATTCTAAATGAACATATATTTTCCATGAAATAGTCATATGTCATTTTCAACATTTGATGTTTTCTGCATCCTTTTTGCAGTTAAATATGAGTTTACAAGATTTGCAGATTAGAAAATTCTGTTTTTAATTGCATTTTACACAATGTCCCAACATTTTCTGATTTTGGGTTATATCTGTGGATACAACGCCAATCCTTACAGAAAAACAATTCTTTGCAACAATTGCAAAATAACATCTATGAAGGCTGTAATGATACTTCAACTGCAACCAAAATTGTGATACAACCATCCACAATCTTGTGTTGCGGTTTGAGAAGACAGAACTACAGATACAGCCCCTTGAGTTTTCAATGCAACCAAACTCATTTTTTTTTTTATTTCAGAGTGAATTTTATAACACATAATTATTGTTCTATTCTATGTAGAGCATGATGGGCATAGGCTACATTTCTTAACTTTCTGACACTGTTGCGTAACAAGAAACTTCAATTTCATATACGATACTGCATCAGTTTCATTTGACATTCTCAGATTTTGAGAAAGCTTGTGTAACAAAAAGAGCTCTCCATTGCAACTCCATTACGATGATCCGTAAAGTTGAACTTTATCCAAACATAAAATGAGCAACTTTCTCTTACGGTTAACACACAAAGATAAAAAAAGGACCAGTGATGAACAATGCTGAATGAAGGGTTAGATTCTTTGCTATTTGCAATCTACTCCCTCATCTACATCTGTTTTACTCCCCAATCTTATGTCAATATCTGTTGCTTTTAAACAACTGCTATCAGACTTGGCATATGTCCATCTTCTTCTTTTGGTACACATAAAGAAGAGATGTATATTTCTGTCATCTCATTACTGTTTTAAATTATTTGAAAGGAACAGCAGAGAGAGTTTTTTTTTTTGGGGGGGGGGGGCAGGGGGAGTACTTTGTATCTGTTTTAACAGAATATTTTTCATGTTATCAATTAATTAGTGTATGAAAATGCACTGTTCTGTTATCCGAAGTCATCTTCTTCCTCCCACAAAATCTTGTGATTTTGTAGAGCATGATGGGCATAGGCTACATTTCCCTGCACTCCGATGATTTTATGTGTGTATGCATCATGTGTGTTTGTGTGTACAAGAGATGGTAACATATGTGTGAATTGGTGAGTTATTTACTCTGTATACCCCATGGAACAACAACAAAGTCACTCTCTACAAGCTTCAGAACATCTTATGTTGAGCAGACATCCCACATCTTCTAAATGTTTACCATCTTCTCCTAACTCTGATGAGTGATTTAACAAATCTTCGAGAGGAAGCAAATAATCACTCTGTCTTTAGGGCAGCCGTCTAGAGACATCAACATTAATTCTGTTTACTAAATGGTAGAAATGCAGATATGCAAAATCTTTCTCTTAGACTCTGGAGCTAAAACCAAATAGCCCAGTGCAGTATGATCTGAACTGTGAATCAGGCCTGGATGAGAAGAGGACATGAAAGGGAACGTGATAAAGCACCATTCAGATATCTGAACTTTGCTTACATCATTTATACTCACACCTCCATCTTTCTTGTCTTTCTCTCTTCTTGCACTCTGCCTCCTCTCATGCGTGTTCACTCTTCTCCTCTTCCCTAACACCGTCTCCCAGTTCCTCTTCTGCCCCACCCCTTGGCCATCTTTTCCTCTGTTTTCACTTACTTATCCCAGGTGTTCTGTTTGAAGAAACAGCCCAGAAGACACCAAACACTAGACCCGAAAACATTCTTGTTCACATATTAGTTTTAATCAGCCACAGTTACACAATACAAACAACAGCAGTCTGGTCACTGCTGACCTTATCCCTATGTCATAGAAAGTAGGACCCAAATAAGATCAGTTCCTGAGCAGACAGAACAAAGGCAGAGCTCGAGTAAAAAATGATCAGCATCTTAGATAACAGCTTTTACTCTTTATGTATTGTCTTAACTTTCTGACACTGTTGCGTAACAAGAAACTTCAATTTCATATACGATACTGCATCAGTTTCATTTGACATTCTCAGATTTTGAGAAAGCTTGTGTAACAAAAAGATCTCTCCATTGCAACTCCATTACGATGATCCGTAAAGTTGAACTTTATCCAAACATAAAATGAGCAACTTTCTCTTACGGTTAACACACAAAGATAAAAAAAGGACCAGTGATGAACAATGCTGAATGAAGGGTTAGATTCTTTGCTATTTGCAATCTACTCCCTCATCTACATCTGTTTTACTCCCCAATCTTATGTCAATATCTGTTGCTTTTAAACAACTGCTATCAGACTTGGCATATGTCCATCTTCTTCTTTTGGTACACATAAAGAAGAGATGTATATTTCTGTCATCTCATTACTGGGAACTGTGAACATGTTCAGGGGTACGTTTCTAGAAAGTGTAGTTGGCTAACCTCCGTCGCAACCTTTGTAGTTCGCTCCGTCATTATTGGATTTGGTGTTTCTAGAAAAAGTAGACGTCTCAATCACAAAAAGTTTGGTGGTTTGAACTACTGCCTCTGGGCAGTCGCACTTGTCGTTCCTTGGTAGTTCCAGTTGGTGTCTGGAGCGCCTAACCAAAAATTACGAGGTGGTTGTTTATCTTGTGACTAAATGATTGATCTATGTTGTAGGTTAATTTTCATTAAGAGACTGAGGGCCAGATGTACTAACGCTTTTGTGCCCACTTCAGGCGCATTTGTTTCGCAACGAGCGTGTGAAATCATGGCGAGGTATGTACAAACAGGCAGCACTGAGGTAAAAAGCGCGACTGCCTGTGGCGGGAGCTGAACATGGCAAATTGCGCTTTTCCGTGTCATGCATATGCATCCATGGGAGGGTCAAGGAGAAAGCGGGAGTTTAGCGTAAAGAGATGGGAGGGGAAGCGTAAAGAGCACCTAATTATGTATTCCGTGGTATGTACAAAAACTGCTCGGGAAAGTGCACGTCTGTTCTGCGCCTAAATATTTCCACCTTGTTAAAGCAGGTGTTAATCCAAATTGTGGTCAATAAGCAATAATGCATAAGAGAACCTTTCAAAGCCAACAGAATCACTATTTAGAGCACCAGTTTTGAGTCTTTCTACTATATCAAAAGCAACCTAAACTTTTGTTGGCCTAATGTGTTACTTTCACGTCATCCACTTAAACTTTCCTACTTGGTAGATTTGACCAATATTCTTTAGCCTATGTGCTCAAGTAGTGTGAGTAGAACTACTGATCATCTCCCTGCTTGTTGACATCTTATCATGTATTGTATTATTTCATGATCGCTAAACGCTTGATTCTTTTTAACGTCGTCATCAGTTATCTTCATTCAACTGCGCTTGTATGTAAGCTATGCCGTTCAGTTGTGAACATTTGTAAATTGCGGTAGGGGGCGGAGAAAGGCGCAGATTACCCGATGAAGTGAAAGTTGGATGAATACCCCATACACTTGCGTTCGCTATCTGCGGTGTGGGTCTGGCGCTGATAACGCTACATTCGCAAATGTACATTCATCTGGCCCTCACTGTGACTTCCCAACTGGGCTCATTCTTGCTATTTATGTTAATTTGAGTGTTGACTTCCTTTTTGATAGGCTAGTGTTATAATTTTCACACGTAAATATAATTTTCACAAATACATTGTTAATCCAATATCCATGCTAGCGAATACCTGCACCAACAGTAACAGTAGGTCAAAATCAAGCTTATTCTGTATAACCTGCGATCACTCAAGAACATTGTGGACAATAGCTTGAGCTTTCTTGATCTTCATCCTAGAAATAGAAAGACAGTTTTTATTTTTAAATCACAGTTGGGGCGGTGGTAGTGTAGTGGTTAAGGAGCTGGGCTAGCATGCAGTAGCCAGAAAAGTTGTGTTCAGTAGATACAATCTTCATAAAGGTTACCGCCCCCATGTAGGGGTAGGCATACTAACAGCACACAATGGGTGAAATCATTTTGGGGTTGAGCTTGTTTCTGAACACAATGGTTTCAAGGAATTGTGTTTACTTAACTGTCCAATGTATGTTATCTTAATTCTCCCTCGATTTCTCCATATTGACGACAAATTTCTCTGGTAGCTAACATTTGTTGTAGCTTCATTAGCTTGCTAATTGGCTAACTTTATATTGTTAGTGTAACATAACCAACTAGTAGGCTACACATTCATTTTTAAAACTATTCATACGGACGTTCATGTGAGAATAAATTAAAGTGCAATTTATGAGTATGTGGTGTTATGACAAGGCTTAGCTTGCTAAACCGAGTTTAACAGTCTGCCTGTGTAACTGGAATTACCAAAATTAGGGAACTTAAAGAAGCCCTGTGCAACAATTTTAGCAAAAATGACCTTAATTATGCAGGTTGAGAGTCGTTCTGATGGATCTACAACACTTTCTGGGTTTGGTGGGTGCTTCGTCTCCCTCTATCGCTTCTCAGCGGAAAAAACGAATATGCAACTTTCTGAACCCGGACCGGGTAAATCCGGATGTAACTCAGCGGAAGTATCCAATCGCGCCTCGAAAATGTAGTCAGATTGCAGTTTCTAAGAAGACTGCAAAACGGACGCCGACTTGGCTTTGTTGCTTTTGAAATTGTAAGTAGCCTACCCTTGGGTGAACTTCGTTTTTGTAATGTGGTTTGATAGTCTCTTGAACAATGTGTGGTTTGATAGTCTCCTGAAAAAAAAAATGGTGACGAAATTGTGAATTTCCAGAGCGTGTTACTCCACACTCGGCAATCGACTCCCCTAAAGATGCCAGCTGCAGCAGCAACATTTACGGAAAGGTACTGGCTTGATGAAATTCATTCTGGACTCTCTATCCGACCACATAAAGACCTCGGGATACTTCGGTTTGGCTTTAGGGACCCTCTACTCACTACCACGTGTAATGTTGTTTGGAACTGTAGTAGAGGTATAAAAATAGCGTTTTGTAGCGGCGAAATGACATGCCCTGGTCACTTCCAGGCTAACGAGTTTTGACTAAAAACGGTAAAATCAAACTTTCTCAAAACACACCCGAATGACATGATTTTGATGTCAACTCAACGTATGTACTCCCAATCCTCCGTAAATTGATCTAAAGTGCATTTTACTCCGGATAATTCCTTTAAGCTCTCTTTTGCCCCCCCCACACATACACACACACCACCACTACCATACTTTATATTTTAGATTATTACCTTGTATATACTCTTATTGTTATCATTATTGCTTTGATCTGGGATCTACTCTGTATTATTATCATTATTATTATTATTTTATACTATTATTTTACTATTGTTTTATTATTATTTTATTTTACAGCACTTTGGTCAACTGTTGTTGTCTAAATGTGGTATATAAATAAATTGACATTGACATTACTTTCAATGCTTTCCTGCCTTTTGTAATGTACACCTAAAGTTTCTGCCGGTCAAAGTCTATTGGGCTGATGGCTGACAGATCTGAGACATCCGTTGCTAACATTAACGTTAATGTTGCGGTTTTGAGGAACTGCTGATGTGAAAGCTGCTAGTGCCATGGTCAGACAGGCCAGGGCCTACAGAGTTAGGGGCCAAGGGGCCTACAGAGTGAAAAAAAAAAGACCGGCCGCCTACCAGAACCAGCTGTCCACTGAGCTGCTGCTATCATGCTAAACATGCTGTTTGTATGTTGTTCTATGAACAATAGTACAGTCACAGAGCTCTAATCATATCTGTAAAAATGTTTACCGTTCATGTTAATGTTTCATTTTTCAGCACTGTTGGTTGATCCTGCAGGACTTCCTTTACCTGAAACATCAGGTACAAAATGGTGTCTTTGATATAGAATAGGTTCTGAAAGTGCTGTAAGATGCAATGCAATGTTACCAAAAAGTCATATTACCAGAATCATCATTACCACCTTCCTTCACTGCAACATGAACGCAATAAATGAGTGAAAAAAGAGAAAAAGATTACTTACACAATGCATGCACAACACAGAGTTAAAGAATGGTCATCACTACATTTAATGAGGTTAGGCTTTGTGTTTGTAAGGCCGAGAAGGAGAACATCTGACAATATTGCAGGTCAGGCATTTCTACACAGCACGTGGCTCATGGATAACAATATTTTAAAGCTCCTGACATGTGCACAATACAATAGCCACAGAGATCAAATATATATATAGTATAGGTATAGTATAATCAAATCTATGAAAATGTCTACCGTCTGCAGAAACGTTTTCAGCACTGCTTCTGGGTGATCCTTCAGATGAATTACCTGAAAGAACAGGTGCAGGATAACTTTGTTATAGCATAGGTTCTTAGGCCTTGTTCAGACTGCAGCCCAAATCTGATTATTTTCCCCAAAGCCGATCAGCATCATGTTCCAAATGTTCCTTTGATATAACATAGGTTCTAAAAGTGCTGTATGTAATGTTACCAAAAGGTCATCTTACCAGAATCAGAATCACTCGGCTGTGCAGGCTTGGGTTCCATCTGAATCACTGCTGGTGCTGTGGCTTTTACAATAATAATATAACACAGCATAACGTTACGTTATGTAAAGTAACATACAACAGGTGATAATACTCAGACTTATTAGAACCAAATTGTATCACTATGTCCATTACCCAGCAAAGGCTCGTTCACTGCAGGTTGAGGTGGAGGTGGATGTTGAGGTGGAGGTGGAGGTCGAGTACCTGAGAAATCAGAGGATTTCAATGATATCACAGATAGTACTCACACTGTATCAGAAAGCTAGCCTAGAAATCTAGACGCACCCTAGCGGCGGCAAATTAATTTGCTCAGCTTGTACGTCTAGTATCGAACCATAGGAATTTCTATTGGCTTAACACCGTGGATGACGGCCAATCACAGCGCTCTATTTCGTTAGAGAGTCTTAAGGCGGGCTTAACAGGATAACGACATCCTGCGACGGTGAACAACAAGGAAGGTGGCTATGGCAAACGAAGAGCGGTTGTTTGAATCGGCGTTGGCGTCAACTTTGGAGGAGTTGGACTTTGCTTTGGAAGTGCTTTTCTTTGAAAGTAGATCAACACAATGCACTTAAGTCATTCCTTTCGAAGAAGGATGTATTTGCCGTTTTGCCGACCGGATACGGATATGGTCGTAGCGCTGGCCTATTGCATGCCTAGGCAGTTTGAAAGACAATTCTCTGCCCGCCCCTTGGATTAAGCGAGGTGAATGATTCGATGCCAGACTATACATGTCAATGATATAGGATGGCCCGCCAGGCTACCAGAAAGCTACATAATATAACCAAAAGTAATAATACTCAAAGACTTATGAAAACCAATCTTAGGTTAACAACAAAATGTACATCTTCTGACCTATTCAAGAATAGAGAATAATCAACAAGGAAAATGTATTCTAGCAACTATAGATTCATGACAGTTTGTAAATGTCATGAGCCCAAACCCCTGTTCATCCCTACACTGCCTCTCCATCTTCATTACACCACAGTCAACTGATAACTCACACTATGCATGCACGACACAGAATAAAAGAATAGTCATAAGTATATTTCATGAGGTTAGGCTTTGTTTGTCTGACAACAGCGCAAAATCAGGCATTTCTATAGCAACTGGCTCATGGATAGCAATATATTTTTTTAAGCTTCTGTAAAGACAAATCACTGCCAGGTCAGTGAAGATTTGTGTATGTAGATAAATCTTGATGTTGTCTTTTCACTAAAGTTGGCAACTTTCCTGACCTACCTTAAATTTATGGTGCTAAAAACCAACACATTTGGTCCTTGCAAATGGAAATTATGTTTATTTGCTACAGAACAGGGAAGTGAGATTCATTATAGTGACATGAGGAAGACTGCCTCTTACTGCCTCTAGGAAAGGATCATGATACGAGTGCATTTAATACAGAATACTTACCGAAACCATTGTATTTGAGACGACCCTTTTCAAACACTGGGAGAGAACGGGCAAGGAGGAGAGAATCATACAAATGTACAGAAAATGCTTAATAAAGTGCAGTGTCCACTTTGTTTTGCAATTAATTAACAACTATCTGTAATCAGTTTCTGTTATATGGCGAACTTACCAATAACGCCATTTCTACAAGCAATGAACACGCCAATTGCAAGTGGCATCACCATCAACAGTACTATCACCACTCCCACTATTGTTCCATGTTTGAATGTGGTGGTACCGTCAGGGCATAATTCTCCATCTGTAACCACAGGTGAAAATGTGCTTACATAGAACATCATTGCTCCTCAAGCCTTATTGTACTAATAGATCAAACCCATTCTGGCTGTACAACTATGATGACTGTCAGAGCCAAGACATTTCTAGCATTTCCTTCCATGAAATAATCCACTACTGATATTGATTTTAGACAAACATATGAATATAAAATACAATAAATCCTTTTTATTGAAGAAATACAAGTCAAACACAAAGATGTCAAATAAAAATAGTAAAGATTAAACCAAACAATGCAATCTTACCTAACTCCCAATTTCTTATAATTGGTCCTGTCGTCAGGGTTCTGTGGTCCACCATACATCCATAATCATTAATCTCTGACTTTTTGGCGTGCACGCTCACTCTGGTCTGATGGGTGCCATCGCCATTGGGCAAGACATCCACACTTTCTCCTTTCTTTATAACATTCTTTCCCTTCAGAATGGTGATGTCAATTTCTTTGGGGAGGAAACCTGTGGCCATGCAGGTCAACTCGAATGTATCTGGAAATTTGGTTCTTTTAGCAAAAAGACGAACGTCTGGTGGAGCTGATAAACAAACAAGCAAAACCAAAATATGTTCAATACATTTTAACTATGTTTAATTCAGTAAAGTACCCCTAAACAAGTGTTAACAGTACTCACAATATTGTGTTTGTTTTCTTAATTCTTCATCCCCATATGTTCTGAACTTCTCCAGCCAGTCCACGCACTCCTTCTCCAGGTAGCCCTTGGTGTACTGATTGAGGATGGGAACCCCATCCCACTTCTGTTTTGTGGGTACAGCTTGAGGAGTTGGGGCAACCCACTGCATTGATGCATCATCAAAGGAAAGGAAATCCTTTCCATCATAGCTGTATGCATCAACACCGCGATAGAACTTGAAAGAACCGTCTGCCATTGTGTCAACCTCACATCCATGTTTCCACATAAGGACATGAACATCTGAGGAAATGATAAAAGCAGGTCAGAATAAGCATTAATAAAGATGTGTCTGTTGCTGTCTATGCAGTCAGGATGTGTTGGGACTCACCAGATCCATTCTGTTTCATGCGTTCCATCAGAATGTTCACATTGACTTTGAACCATTGCTCTTTGCTTTTACGTGACTGGGTGCCCTTTTCCCAGTAGTCCGCTGGAAGCTTTTCTTTCATCCAGTCCTGTTGAGGAATCTTGACTTGGTCTTTGCTGTTATAGTAATCAATCTTTCTGTCGTCCAGTAGGCCCATGGCAGTAAATTCAAAGATGCCTGGTGCATTGACAGCCTTTGACAGGGCTGTGTACACATAGTACAGTGAGTGGCGTTCTGGGGCACCTTGTCCAGCTTTTCAGGAAAAATGAATTAGAAGAACATAATATCCAAAATTGTCAGAGCAGAAAACATTTTACAACTTAATTTAAATTAAAGGCGCTCTAAGCGATGAAACGCGTTTTTTAGGCTAAAACATTTTATGTCACTTACTGCAAACAGCACCTAACCAACCGCCTGAATACACTGTAAAAAAAACACGATCTCTGTGGACAGCCCTGGCTCCAAGAACGGCAACAAAAACAACCTGGGCAATCCTAGACCATGAAAACATAACAAACTGTTCCAGCAAATCACAGAAGAGATGCACGTTTAGGAGAGTTTTAATTGCATTGGAGCAGCACGGGAGGGAGGGGGAGGAAGTAGCGAGCTAGCTCTCTTTTTTGTTTGAAAGTCAACAGAAGTGACTTGTCCAGCATCACTTAGAGCACCTTTAACACAATTATCCAACTTCACTGGAGTAAGAACAAGCTACAGTGATACCAGACTTTGGAGTAACAACACAGTAACTCGCACTATCTACAATAGTATTATACAATATATATATATATATATATATATATATATATATATATTTGCAGCATAAAACCCACCAGAAAGGTTTTAATTGGAATAGGTCTTTGATTAAACTTTGTAGTAGGCCTATTCAACATTTCTGGGTTCACAATGTAGGCTAAATCCAGTCACGCTATCCTGCAAAATATTCAGTGGTCACCGCTAGTCTGAGATTTACAGCTCCCATGGACTCCCATTCAACACATAAAAACAATACTATGAAAATATGCTCAAACTAACGTCGCTGACTTATGCCAGCAACCATCTCACTTTGATAATGAACTACATTTTGGTACAACATACAGCAAAGAATAACATAATTTGGTTAAAGCAATGTGAAGAAATCATATGACAAGAATCACAACTGTAAACCCAGCAAACAAACAAACGTTGTCACCAAAAGAGAAGTTATTCAAACAGTTAAAGACAGATTTATTTTGCAACTACACAAATAATTTGTTTGCAAGTTTTTATTTTTTTCTTTGACTTTATTATTATTATTATTTTTTATTTTGTATTTGATATTTTGATTAATTTGTGCGTGACTATTTTGTTTTGAGTCTATGATCTTCCTTATCAAAAAAGAAAGATGATAACGATGGGCACAAAAACAATCCTCCACTTCATCGTGCTCCACCAGCCGTCTCTGTTCCCCACTAGTGGGGCCCGCCCCACACTTTCAGAAGTTCCACTGGTTTTACATTGGCCTAAAGTTAGCAATTGATTTCAAAAAAGCCTAACGTTATCTCACCCAAACATATCGGTAGAATGGCACAGACCGTCAATAATTCCACGAAACTCATCATGTTCAAGTCGAATCCACAGGTTAGTTAACTTTGTGTATCGAAATTAAGAGGAAATTCTGTGAGGACTGATCCGTCCTCCATCTAAAGGAGAAGTGTGAGTCGACAGGAGAGACGAGGACTTTTGGTGCGGTTTGGTTACCTGGAATAGGGACCGCCCCCGTGATTGCGTTTTTAAATCCACCCACAACGGCATCAGTTGTCGTTAGGTAGCATCAAGTTAGCGAGGTTATGGTAAGGCTATTATGGTATTAATTGCCTTTGTCACAGTTGTTACATCTTAAGCTATATCTTTGTGTGATCGTGTTTTGTTGGAGAAGAGCAGCAATTATTAGCGTGATCTATTCAATAAGCTATATAGATAGGGCTGTCTGTAATGTCAGCGTGACTTCTCACAGCAAAACACTCACCAGTAATGTGCCATTAATATTTGGGAAGGTAGCCTAGACTGCTGTCATTTTTCATATTTCCATAGGCTATGCAATATAAAAAACAGCTATTTTTGAACATATAATTAATTCCATTTTGTTTTGGAGACAACAATGCCACCACAGTTAAAATCCAGTTAAAATAGGTCTATCTTTTTTTTTTTTTTAAATAGCCTATAAAAGTAGCCTATTAGGCCTAAATGATCGAAATAAAAAAGTGTGACATTCTCAATATGTGGGTTGTGGGGGAAAGGCTCAAAACGGCTTTGCGACCCAATGTGGGAGATGTGGTCACCTTGAACAGTGGGAGTGTCGATGATGAGGGCAGCATATGACATGACGCTACAAAAGGGCTATGCACGCCGCTCTACCGGTTTGGGTTGCCCGTGACCAGGCAAAACATTTAACAGCAGGGAATGTGGTGGGCAGACGAATGACTCCAAGACAAAGGATTATAATTTATTTAATAAAATACACTATAGTAAGATTATGTTAGACAGTTAGGAATAATATTAAAACGGTCATAATCTGGACCCATACCCAGGGGCGCAGGAGATATTTTGAAAGTGAGGGGGACCAAATTGTGAACACAAACCCATAGTGAGATCAGATTTCCAGATATCGGATCGCCACCTCTGGCCCACTTTCAACCATAAACTTGCCAGAATATTAAGATAATACCATTGATTGTTTTCAAAATATTTTTTGATAAAAATGGTCAAAACTGTGAGATGAGCACAACGCCAGATTTGCCCTCAGACCAGCTTCTTGCTATGTGCAATTACTTTTTTTATATTTATTTCACACTACTACATGATCAAATAGTTAGGCCTACTTAAACTGTCTGGTATAAACCAAATCAACTCTTCAGTATGTGTTTGCAGTTAACATTTATTGATGCAACGTTAGAACATGATGGCTTAACAAGTTACCAGTCCAGAACACACAGGAAATGGCAACAGAAAATTGCCTTTATAATCAACTATTTGTTCCAACAGCATTTAAACAAAGCATTTATAAAGTTGAAAAAAAAAGATTAACATAAGAAGTAAAATAAAATACTGTTACTGTAGTAACTGCACTATTAAATAAAATGTATGTCAAAAATGATCAGAAAAAAGGCACCCATCTACACAGATAGTTCAGGTTTGGCAAGTTGACTCTTTGAAGGACCCAAAAACTGTCCTCCTTCTATCATTGCTCTGCACAAATTGCTGGGCAATTTCTTTTCTGTCCAGTGTGTCAAGCCTCTCCTGGTGGATATGACACACAGCCACACCATTGAGTCTTTTCTGACCCATGCTGGATCTCAACCAAGTTTTGAGCCTCCGCAACCCACTAAAGCTCCTTTCTGCCTCAGCAGAAGAAATGGGCACCACCATCAACAGTCTAACTAGTGTCTCCACCTCATTGAAGAGGCCACGAACTTCAGGGACCATGTTTCTCAAGATCTGTACAGCATCTGCAGTTCGCCTAACAGTGTACTTGCTCCTAAACATAGCTAACTGGACTTTTAGATTCACTGCATTCAGCTCTGGATATTTAAGAACAGTATCATCTGTAATGCCAGTCACAAGTGTGTTTTCTAAGTGTTTGACCATTTCTATGCCTGGTTGCTTAAATCTCTCCGTCATTTGTGTATCTACTGTGTCTAAGACACGATAGAACTCTGTCCTATAAAAATCCAACGCAGATCCAGGAGTGTAAGCAGGGCCCTGTCCAGAGTACCTTTTGGGAGGCCTATGAGTGCGTGGTAAAACAATAGGCTCTAAAGACAGTTTGTCACACTTGTCCACTGCCTTCTGAAAGATCATTTGAAAGTGTTCAGGGTCTCTTTTTGCCCTCATGCTGTTATGAATGAGGGAGACTGCAGAGAGCATGCCATCCACTGTCTCTGTATTCTTCTGGAGAGATACATTTAGTATCTCTAGTTCACCTATGACATCTAGGGCAAGCATAAGGCCCAGTACAACATTACCATGTTGCAATCTATCATGCAAGCCCTGGGCCCGGCTGCAGTCACTAGCAGCCATCTCGTTCAGAGCATTTAGCACCATTTCATATTGTGACAGCACAGCACGAATGGAAGATGCCCGCACAGTCCACCTGGTGGGGCATAAAGGCCTAATTGCCTGGAATGGCCCTTCCTCAGCAGAAGCAATGGCTTTAAAAGTATTCTTTAGTTTACCTGACTGTGCAAAATATGTGCCAAGCTCATGAATACACTGAAGTGAATTTCGCACAACAGGTGAGGCTGAGCATGCTTGTTGTGTTACTAGGTTCACACAATGGGCTCCACAATGTACATATGGTGCTAATGGCTGTGTCTGAAAAATTATTGCTTGTGCACCTGAGTATCTGCCAGCCATATTGGCAGCCCCATCATAGGCCTGACCTCTAAGGCCTGATAGGGGCAAATTCAGCCTCAACAGTACATCAAAGATAACCTTTGCAAGACTTTCCCCTGTTGTTGATGTGGTTTCATAAAAGCCAATGAATTGCTCATGCACTACCAAATCATGATTAACATAGCGTAGGCACAGGGACTCTTGCTCAGTGCCTGACACATCCTGTGTTCCATCCATAATAACCGAAAACTGCAATACAGGTATGGCACGGATTTCATCTCTGATCGCCTGGACAATTGATGAGCTCATCAAACTGATAAACTCATTCTGACAGTCCCAAGAGGTGTATGTCTCCCTCTTGGCAGACAACCATCTGGTAAAAGATGGGTCGTCCTCAGCTTTGTATTTTAAAGCAGAATCGAAGGTCCCTTTCTTATGATCATGCCCCCTCAAGGCCACACCCTGTCTCAGAACCATAATTACACCACCAATAACCTTTAACAGGTTAGCCCTGTTTTCATTCTGTTGTTCAATGTGTGCACTGCTTAGCTGTGTATTGATTGGTCTTGTTTCATATGCTGCTGTTGTGACAGCAACTTTGTGGGCCTCTGAATTCTCATGCAGGCTAAACCGCTCTAGTGCTTTTTTCCAGTTCTTAAAACCAGCACTGACAAAAGCTGCATCTGCACTCTTTGCCTGTGTTGGTTTCCCTGCTTTAAAGTATTTGGAGCATTGAAAACACAGAACACCATCAGCACCTTCACTTACATGCAGCCATGGGTACTTATCATACCAAGATTTTTGGAATGATAATGTTCTGTCACCAAGCACTTGTTTAATGATTACATGAGGATCAGGTTGATTTGGCTGGGTATATGCTGGTGTAATTATTATGTTCTCAGTTTCAGCCTCCTCTCCTATCTCTCCTTCTGTCTCTCCTTCCTCACGCTGTCTTTTTCTCCTATCTCCTTCCAGCTGATCCTCTCTGTCTCTTTCAGCCTGACTTGGACCTGCCTCATCATCAGAAATTACCTGAAAATATTAGCCCACGAGGACATTTTATCTTTAGCCAAGGAAATGTTGGCCTATGATAAAACAAAAACACTGAGGAACATTGCATAGGAACAACACTGAATGAATTGAACATGATTTAAAATATCTGTCATATTGAAACAAATACCATATAATATCCAGGCTACAGGCAAATGTGAAACTATCTCTTTGATTTAGGCGAATCATAACCCTAGCGGAAATTCCAGTAGAAATCCAGTTGAAAATCCAGTTGAGATCCAGTAGGAATCCAGTTGAGATCCAGTAGGAAACCAGTAGAAAATCATTAGGAAACCAGTTGGAAACCAGTAAAAAGTTCAACTGGTTTTATTGGTTTTTATATGGAAATTGGAACACTTCTACTGGTGGGTAACTGGTCTCTACTGGACTGTATTGGTAAGGTCCAGTTAAAGAAACCTACTGGTTGATGAACTGGTGTTAAATGGTATGAACTGGTTTAAGATTATATTATATTTTTTTACTGGTGGGTAACTGGTCTCTACTAGATTGTATTGGTAAGGTCCAGTTAAAGAAACCTACTGGTTGAATGAATTGGTGTTAAATGGTATGAACTGGTTTAAGATTATATTATATTTTTTAACTGGTGTGAATTGGTCTGTAATGGTTTTAACTGGTGACAACAGGTTTGTACTTTAGAAAAACAAAAATAGATATGACTCAGCTTAAAACTCTAGTTGTTTTACATAGGCCTACAAATGTTTTCAATTATCAACTTCTCCTTTTTTTAAATGTGCAATTCTATTTTCCTACTATTATACCTACTCCCAGAACAATTAACAAAGAACAACATATTTCAAAAGGTATGATTAAGGCGGTTTTAATTTTTTTCTGTTAAGATCTATGATTTTTTTCTGAAATGAATACTCCTATTTTCTTGTGGCGTACAGCCACCTCAGCTTCTCCTACGCCATTGTCCACAAGCCATCACTTGAATGTGTCTGAAAAAGAAAAAGAAAAACAACAAAAATATCAGAAACAATTCATGTTCATGTTTTTGTTTTGTTATATTTTTTAATAGAAATAGAATCGGTTCTCTGTTAAATGTGAATGAATTGAAACCCTTTACTGCCTGATATTTCTCAGGAGTGAGGGGAGGTTTTGCTGTAACTGTTTTGGTAAGCTATGGTTTGAATGTATCTTGCCATCTGAGCAGGGAGGCGATGGCAAGGTACATTGAAACCATAGCTTACCAAACCAAGCATAGCCTTGACATACAGTGATCTGCGACTCCGATTGGGCTGCACAGGATATTGACAAAACATATTGTTAATCAGTTTGATTCAATACACGTCTTTTAAAGACATTGCATTTGAACTTGCATTTTTTTATTGCATTATTATTCACTCACCCATAGGCTGACCTCCCAACACTCGGGAAGTGTTTGTATGAATTGCCTCTATGGTTGCCCGAAGACCATCCCTCTCTTTTTTTATTTTTGTGTTTCCAAATCTTTGTATCTGTCATTTAACACGTTTGAGAGAAAAACACAAAAAACAAAACAACTCAAATAGTTATCCTTTCTTACACAAGCTGAGCGTGTGCGTGTAAGATAAGATCTTGAATTTACCTTTGTTTGAGGTCTTCATTTTCGCAGGATATTTTTTTGTTTTTGGTCTTTAATTGCTGGTAAGCTTTTTTGATGTTTCCAAACATCCTTTGGGGAACAACACCATCATCTGATACATCAGAATCCTAAATGCGAAGTAAAAATAAAGTATGTAATTTATGTCAGCACAAAGGGTCATCAGAATCTGTTTTTCTGTAAAACCATACACATTTTCTTGTAAAAAACTTAACATGCAGTCATCATGTGCAAAGCACTTTACCTTGTCATCAGAGACATCCAAAAAGTCCTATAAACACAAAAACCTTAGTATATTCAAATGCAGTTTATAATAGTTGGATCCATCTAAAGCAATAGTAAAGATGGGATATATCCCCACAATTGCAAATGGACATGATAAGCATTTCATTACCTCAGCATCAAAGAATGTGGGATTCCGACTGGATGGTCCGACTCCCTCCAAAGCATCCTAAAAACAACCAATAAGATTTTTTGCTGATTGCTTCTTTTCTGTTCTTATCGTTTACTTGTATGTCCAATGAACACACTCAGTGAGGTGAAGCACACACTAACCCGGAGCAGTGAGCTGCCTTGCTACAGTGGCGCTCGGGAGGCAGTGAGGTTAGGTGCCATATTCAAGGACACTTCAGCCGTGGATGTGGACATGGGAGAGCAGTGCTCAACCACTTCCCCTGCACACATTTTTCCTACTGGTTGGGGATCGAACTGGCAACCCTTTGGTTTCAACCCCGAACCCCTAACCAGTAGGCCACAGCTGCCCCTGCCTGTGTTGTGTTTCATGAAGGTTTGAAGATATGGGCATTGTGTGAGGAAGTCTTACCTCAAACTCAGAGGGGACCAGAGCCACTTGGTTGGTAGATCCCTCCACACCATGCTATATGACAAAAACCTCAGTAAACTAATATGTATTCATCATCATTCATCAAATATATGGTCAATGACTAGAAGTCTTACCTGAAACTCTGAGGCTGTTTCGTTTTTTTTGAGAAGTTTCTTTTTTTGGGGGATGGGTGATCTCACAAAGGTTGCGTCCTGTAAATAAATACCTTTGTAAAGGGTTCGTTTTTCGTAAAGACTGCAGTTCTATTTGGTATGTTGTTATGTATCCCGTTTAATACTATTTATCTTAGCCTTGTTTAGCCTTAACTTTACATTAAAGAAAGCAAACTTACCAAATCTGACTTTTGACAAAGGGGTTTCCTTTTCTTGGCAGCTAATTTTTTTCCTATTATTTTCTGCATGAATTGTCTGTCCCCTTCTCTTTCATGTGTCTTAATTATCTGAGAGGTGATTGAAATACAATGTGCCGTTTTGGGCTTGTTAGTGACAAAGTGGCAAATTGCAACTTAAGACAGTGTTACAGTTTTCCTCAGTTGCTTTGGTGCTTTTCTCAGATCAGGAATGAAAATTCTAACTATTCACAACTATTAGTTCAACCTCCACAACATTTATTCATTTGTGCACATCATAGTAGCAATTTCTCCTTCCTCTGAACAAATTGCAAATGTGAAGCGTACATATTCACTAACTGCTGTGCAAATGTTAATAGTGATGTGAGAAAAGCATCAAAGTGACTGAGGAAAAACTGTAAATGTTGTGGGGATGCAAATCTTCTTATTGCTTTTTCACAAATGCTAAGGTATTAGCAGGCTTAGTGCTGTGTTAGTGAATGGCAGGCTTACTTTTTTGGTGCCATGGAAGGCTGTTTTCTTTTCTTTTCTCATTGGCCAACAAAGGCTCTTGCCTGATCTTGGGCACAGGAGGTCTTTTGAGCTCCATTTGCTTCCTCAGATTGTCCTCATCCTCTGTAATACAAAAAGATAGATAGAAAGATAGATAGATAGATACCAGAGGGCAATTTTAGATATGCAGCAACTTATACAGTACATACACACATATCTCACACACATACAATAAATTTAATCACCCAGTTATATAAAAGTAAAGAGTGAGGATTACTAGGCCTGATAGTGCCAGTAGGGACTGCACCTATGATACATTGACCCTGATTGGTGCTATGGTGGAGTATGTGCAATGGTGGTAGTGCAAAAGTAAACAGTGCAGGGGCATCATCAGTGCAAGCACTGTTTTTGTTATAAGAATGTGGAAAAATAAGAGTATGATTAATTGACACAATTAATGTAATTACTTGACACAAAAAGATATACTAGGAGAACACTAGCACAACAGGAAGTCAGAATGACAGTTAGGCCTACATTGTGCATTATCTTATATATAATAGGCCTATATTATTTTGAACTAGTTAAAATCATTAGGCCTACTACAGCAAAGGCCTACCATGGCCTAGCCTACACTCATATGTCTACAATGGTTACAATGTGTGAGCCTAGTTATTTGTTAGATGATAGGGTTAGGGTTACAGTCCACATGCAACGTTAATAAGAGAGGCGACCGCCTGACACAACATTAACGTTAGTGCGGCGACCGTCTGTATCAACAGGACATAAGGTAACCCAAGCAAGCTGTCACCCCTACTGCTCATGATGACTTCATGTAACTGAAGGTAAGCGATCAGGCTAGTGGACGTTTCATAAGCCTACACTCAGCAAATGTGTCATACCTAACCGTTAAGTTAGCTACCTTTGGAACCAGATTTATGCATGAGCCTGTCTGACGGCTATGCTAACGTAACGCTAGCTAACGTTAGCGCTAACAGAGTCTAGTATTTGTTACTACACCGTATCAGAGAGCTAAATTAATAATGACATTATAAAGTCTATGTAAGCCTTTTATACACATGGACTGTAGTGTGTGTTATTCATACTTACCAGACAAGAGCAGTAACATTTGGGCTTGGTAGACCACATCACCCACCACGTCAAACAAGGGATTTGTTTTGCTGCGTTAATGTTGAAGTCCTTAATGTCCTCGCAGGAAACAATTCTTCTATAGCACTTCTAATTGTCTGCTAAATATCTTAAGTTACTAGGGCAAACATTTTAAAGTTAAAATGTATAGCTTCCACTATTGTACGTTAAGCTGTACTCGCTATGGCTATGCACACAAGACGTTATTAACGTTAGTAATTCTAGCGTGCTGTAATTTAAATAGTAGCCTATGTGCGCGTGACCTTATTTTCGCGTGAGAATTTGGTAGTTTCAAGCTCGTGCAGTAGGCTACGTTCATGCAGCCAGTGTTATCTTTTCGTGGCCCGTAGGTCTACTTGAATTCATGACTGGACAGATTAGGCCACATTGTCACTAAGCACGTGATCGTTTTCCATTTCTAAAAAGTTTTGTAATTATAAACATATTATAAACATCCAATATAAGCAGGTCTGTGTTCATTTACTCATATTTGTATTTATAGGCCTATGCATATCCAAGAAATGACCTCAAGGACTTACAAACAGTTTTTGGACCCACAGAGAGTGTCCTGAATTCCCAGGAATTCAAGATGGAGAAAGACCAAGACCAACACCTGTACAGACCAGACCAAGGTAGCCTACAGTCTGTTGATGGCAATTTAGGACTCTATAAGAAGAATAAATTAGCCTACTGCAATCTAATAAAATTGATATCTTTGACAGGAATGTGACAGAATGATCTGATGCTGTTCATTTCAGTCTAATGAAACTCAAGGATTTCTATGTTTTTTCAACAGAGACATGAAGAAGATGAAGAAGAAGGTGGATATTGTATAAGGAACAAGAGGTGCAGCCACACAAATTCATATTAAGGAACACCTTGCTAGTATTTTCAAAAAATGCATTTCAAATAATACCATTTTAGCATTCTGTCTTAATTTAACATCATGCCCAAGACTGAAAGTCGCAGAGGATTTTGATGGCACAACTGTTTTAGGACAGGGTCGCCCCTATGAATTAAATTATGAGGAGAGGGACCTCTTCTAGAGATTTGGCATCAGAGTAACATCAGAAACTGTCTACTTAAGAGCTATTTACCACGGTCAGAGAATAGATACCCTGGAGTATATTATCCTCCAGAATTATTGGCACCTCTGCTAAAGTTGACTAAAAACCGGTATAAAAAATAGGGCCCTATCATGACAGTCGAAAGCGCATCGTAACTCGTTAAAAGCTTATTCAAATTTAGTAGGATGTCCAGTCCACATTGGGAGTGTTTTCGTTATCAAACGTTGAGCGCATGGCGCAACAAGGTGTTCCCTGGTTTCTTAATCATGTGTGGGTGTGTTTGGGGCGTAACATCATTTAAACCAATGAGAATGACATCTGTCATTCCCTTTAACGGCGCAAAAGCGCAATGTCAAAGAATGCATCAGTATTTTGACATTCAACAGCGCATTTGAAGGAGGCTGCTTGGTATGGAATAGTAATTCCACTAAACCATGCTCTACTAAAACCTAGCATAGCCTTAACACATTTGCACTCGTCTATTATTTGAACTCATTGGCAAAGTGAAACTAACTTCACCATGGTGTCAGTCAACGACAAGACAGTTATATGCAGTTACTTTCACTATTGACTGACAATGGGTTACCATCGAAAACATAGGCTGGAAAAAGCAAAACTTACTGTACCCTAATATTGCTCAAATGACTGAATAAAAAAACACTTATCCTACAGAGGAGTTGCTTATATATCTCGTGACAGTGCGTCTTCAGCTGTGCTCCATACGTGTCTCTCGCCTCTCCCTCTAATCACTTTTAACCGTCATTACCAATTTGCAAACGATGGTGAATAACTACTCATCATGAGATGTACAATATTTCGTAACATCTTTATTCTAATTATATTTCC
Organism: Alosa pseudoharengus; assembly: GCF_046254945.1. NCBI lineage: Eukaryota > Metazoa > Chordata > Actinopteri > Clupeiformes > Clupeidae > Alosa > Alosa pseudoharengus. The sequence continues at coordinate 30,987,922 of NW_027468685.1, forward strand.
CATTGTAATCGTGCAATTTGTAATGTTCTGCATGGACGTGCGCTGGTGTGCGTTCATGGATGATATAGGATGGTGCACCCGCCAATATGACTATTGACAATGCGCTCTTAAAATAACATACAAACAACTCGCCATAGACTTCTGACCAGGTGTACAATAGCGATTTTTAGACAATGCGCTAGGCCATTCCCTCGGTTGTTAATTGCCACACCCCTGGGCGCATTGTTTAAAAAATCAACGTGCAAAATAAGGAATTAAACTTTGCGCCGGCTGGAAAACGAGTTTTACGCCATGCACCAGGGTGCAAAATACAGCCCATAATCTGTTGGTGATTTATCTCACAATGAAAAAAAAAGTTATTTTGAGAAAAAGGAAAATCTCATAAAGAAATAAATATTTTTTAACAAAAACATGTCGCTCATAATTATTGGCACCCCTGCTTGTAATACCTTCTTAAGCTTCCCTTTGCCAATAAAACAGCTTGTAATATTCACCTATGACACCCCATAAAGTTGGAGAATACAAAGCAAGAGATTTAAGATCGTTCGTCTTTACAAAATCTCCCCAGATCGTCCAGATTCCTAGGTCCACACTTGCATTCTCCTCTTTGACTCACCCCACTGTTTTTCTATGGAGTTTAGATCAGGGGACTGAGATGGCAATGTCCGAAGCTTGATTTTGTGTTCAGCAAACCATATTTGTTTTGATCTGGATGTTTGCTTTGGTTCATTGACCTGATGAATGATCCAATCATGACCAACTTTTAGTGTTTTGGCAGAGATTGACAGATTTCCTTTTATTTGAAAATGTTTCGTTTTTTCTTGGTGTTCATGATACCATGCACCTTAATTAGGTTCCCACGGCCTTTGGGAATAAAAACAGCCCCACAATAGCACAGCCCCTCCACCATAATTATCATTAGGCATGGGGTTCCTTTCAGTATAGTCATTCTTCTATGTATGCCAAACACACCTAAAGTGTTTCTAGCCAAAGAGCACAATTTTCATTTCATCTGACAATAGACCACACTTCCAGACAGAGTCACTGTACCATTCAGTAACTCCTGCCATTTATATTTGGTAATTAAATGACTGGACAGGCTTTTACTTGGCATGCCCTCTAAATAAGCTATTAGCAATGAGGTAACTTTTGAAGATTTTTGGGGGGACTTTTTTTGACCCCCAAGATGGCACCTTTGTCTGTAACTCTCCAACAGTGGTTCTTATGGAATTTTTTGCCTATCTTACCATCCTCCATACTGTACGTGTGGACAAGATAACCATGGGTCTTTGTCCATTTTAAACAAAGTACCTAGTTTTCATAGACATTCTCTGACTTACAAATGTCAACACACTTTCTTTTTATTTAAGTTTAGTGTATTATCTTGTCTTTCCGATGTTGAGAAATGACTAGAGGATTTAGCCTCAGTGTGACTTTATTTTCATACCATAGTGAAAAAGAAAGTCATGAACTACTTCAGAAAGTTCACAGACACTCTGATTAACTTAAATAAATTGAAATTAGATAGGAAAATGCATTTTTCAGGGATGCCAATAATTGTGAGCAATGTGTTTTTGTTAAAAATATGTATTTCTTGATGAGATTTTCCTTTTTCTCAAAATAAATTTGCTTACCTTCAAGGTTGGATTTTTCCTATTTGTTTTCAATGTGAGATTACAATAAATTACCAACAGATAGATTAGCAGAGATGCCAATAATTCTGGAGGGTAGGCTACTGTAGATGCAAAAAAAAAAAAACAATTCCAGAATGCAATTAACAAACAATACATTTGGAGAAATCAATCAAATTCTTACTTGTAACTTAAGTAGCCTAAATCTTTCAATCTTGGTTACAAAGTTGTAAATCTTGAATTTCCCCTTGGGGATCAATAAAGTATCTATCTATCTATCTATCTATCTATCTATCTATCTATCTATCTAACTCACAGATAAAAACATGATTGTGTCACCAAGTGAAATTGTAAGTAAATGCTTAATTATTAACCACACTGATAAACTGTATGTATGTACATTTCCCAATTTTTATGAGCGAGACTAAGGTGAAGTAAGAAAAGAAAAATAAATTACATATCAAACTCAAATCTGGTGTTTCTGTCATTTACATTACCCGTTTTTGTGTTAAGTTTTCTGAATTGTGTTGTTAAAATATGTAAAATACGTAGTGGGCTCAAAATAGCACGGTTTTGCATAGGCTATTATTCAATGCAGAAATGTAAACAGTATTGTTATTTTTTTCACATAATAGGCCAAGGTAAATTGAAATGTCCTTGTATGTATCCATTGTCCATTCATTGTAAAATTGTAAATTGGTTTACTTCTGGTTTGCCAGACCAGTTACTGAACCAATTGAGACCCATAACCATTGAAATTGCAGACACCAGTTACATTCAACTGGTTTCAACTGGATTGAACTGGTGAGCATCCCCAGTCCAAAAGTTCTATTGGTTCTATTGGTATTTAAATGGTTTCAACTGGTGTTACTAACTTGGTAAACCAGTAGAAAATCAAAAACCCAGTTGGAACCAGTTGCAACCAGTACAGACCATTTCAGACCAGTTTAGACCAATAGGCTTCCTATTGGATTTTCTACTGGAATTTCCACTAGGGAAGCTACGCCATTAAGAAAAGACATGGCATGCTATCCGACATGGGGAAATTACTTTTCCATTACACGTTGACTGGGGATGTATGAAATGCATGTCAACTTACTACGTTTGCCTTCTGGAAAAAAGATGTGATGCATCTTTGTTTTTTTGCTGGATTCATTGCGATTCTTCTCCTTATCCCAAGCGTCAAAGAACTCAACACCGCTAAATTCTCCGCTTGTTTAGGACCCCACACTGAACGCGTAAGAGCTATAGGCTAGCCAGGCCTATCACCAAGGTAACTGAAGTAGGCTACTAGCCAATAAGCTATATTTGTGTATTGAAATTATGTTTGAAATAAATGTCTTAGAACAAAGACGTTGGGTAAGATTTGTATTTCATAAGTTAGTGAAAACGAGTTGATCAGTAGGCTAGTTGAGTTATGAATAAACATGAGAGGCCTACCATAAGCCTACAATTTAATAAAAAATCGTGCATAATTAAACAATAACTCAATTTAGTCTACTTGGCTATGCAAAAAGGTTTCCATTTCAACACAGCCCCTGTTCAATGAACGTCTGCCTTGTATCGCAATAAACAGCGGTGGAAGTCCCGACACTTTTTCAACTGCATGGAACTTAATAATGAACTATCAAATACCCCCCAGATTTCAGTGCCCGTCAGTCCCAACATTTAGCGATATAATCAAACAGTCCAAAAGTAAATTAAATCCCAAACCAAACCGAAAGTGTTATGCTTTTGATAGCCTATACCGTATGCCGCTCCAAACGAAATGCATCAAGTAGCCTGGATTATTTTATGATGGTAAATAATTAATAGGGAGTTTTACATAGTTATAGCGCAAACCCTAGGTTATTATTTATTTATAAGGCTTTTTTCCTTATCAAAAGTGAGGGGGACGACGGCCATCTCTTCAGAACTGCGTAGGACACATCCCCCTCGTCCCCCGTGCCTCCTGCGCCCTTGCCCATACCTATTAAAAGAGGTGATGAAATGCTCAGCAGAATTTCGGACCTCAACCGATACCGCCGTCATGCTATCCGGCAAAAGATTCTTTGGACGCCGCTATTTATGGATTTCCGGCTCCCATTGACTTACATTGAACACATGTAAACAAAACGTCAATTATGTGCTCAAACTAACGCCGCTGACTTATGACAACAACCATTCCACTTTGACCCGAAACTACATTTTTGTACAACATTTATCCTGCAAAAATTACAGAATTTGGATGAAGTAATGTGGAGAAATATCGATATTAAGAAAATTGGCGCTGCGTGACGCCGAGTTAATGGCATTTCCCCTTGTCCATGAGTCACGTATAACAGGTGACGTCGGTGGGCGTTATCCCTCACATGTCAGAGTAATGACATTCCAAAACGTACCTTCATATGACATTACAATTTATAAAGGAACGAAATTTCACAAGAAAAACGCAATATGTTAGCTGGATGACACGAATATTAGTAAGGGAAAAAAAGGTTTTTACCGTAATGTCCTGTGAAATTACATATGTTGTGGCACGGCCAGCAGATGACATCATTGTACCGCAGCAACCAGGAACCAGCAGTAAACCCCGACACTCGAGATTGTAGGGCCGTTGTCAGCCACGACGCTCAATCTGAATTGCAGAGTAGACCTAATAGTCGCGTGTGCCTGTTCATTCATTCCATGTCAATAGAACGAACCAAATTGAATAGGCTAGTAATGCAATACTACATACAATACATATGTATGTGAACCCACTTGTGACGCAAGATTTATAAATAAAGAGAGAGAGAGAGAGAGAGAGAGAGAGAGCAATACAGAACACTACAGAACAGGTAGTATGAGCTGTGGTGTATGTAAACACACTTGTCACACTACATTTTCATGTGTATGTATATATATATATATACACAACAGTACAGAAATAGAGCAGATGTCTTCATCTTCATTGTTATTGCTGTATGTAAACACACTTGTGATGTTTCAGTCATGTCTGTATGTCTGTATGTATGTGTGTGTGTGTGTGTGTATCTATATATGTGGGTATATATATATATATATTTGCGGTGCGTGCAAATATCCCACTATGGACATGCATACCATACAACTACTGATGACAATTGATTTATTTGATGTTATAGGTTAGACACAAAAAATGACCGCAGTGTAGATTAAGCTATCGCTCATGAATGCGGAAGTAATTGTTTTTAAATAGAGGCAGTCTTGTGCGTCTCCATGTTACACGATTGGCCAAAGTCATCCCAACACCGAGAACGCGCACAGATCTGAGCTGAAAGCCTAGTTTGACAAATATATCACATAACTGCAATCGTAGTATCACTTAACGTATACCCCTGAGTCAAGGCTTTGTCAAGCCTCGATATGTCTACATAGCCTAGATATGTCTAACGTGCTTCGTAGTATACCCCACAGCTGGGAAGACAGCAGCAACAACAGCAGCATAGTGGAGGAAGTAAACATTGATAGCATTAGGGGAGTTCGACTTGCGGCAGATCTGTGCAGATCTGACTTGATGTGATGCATGCTGGGTTGAACACAATGCATACTGGGATGGACGCAATGCATACTGGTTAGAAATTCTGTCCGACTTCTGTCAGCCGGGGAGGGACTTACCATCGTGACACCATGTCACATGGCCTTAAAATATCGCGGGAGTCTTAGCCTGCAGACAGATCTTGCAGTTGCCTTCCACGAGCTGCACGAGCTGAAACACGCCCTCATGACGTCAGTTCAAAGACGTGATAGGGCCATTTGTGAGGAATGTCCTCATGACGATTATGACTAGAGGCTCATGCTGCTTCCTTATGTTGGAATATGCGAAAATAAACAGAAATCGAAAGGATACCTTCTTATACGTGATTTCTGCAACAATGGTAGGCTAGCCTACTGAAAACGTTTGGATATTCTGTTATTTTCTGCTGTTGGCTAAATAGATAGACCCACATATAGGGAAAACACTTGATATTGAATTTATGTGCTACAATGCAGGCCTGTTAACTGTATGACAACAGTGGTTTATTTAAACTACATCATAAGAATTCATTTCGTCAGTCATTATGCTCATTTTAATGAGTAAGAATGAAAGTTCTGCTGTGTTTATTGCAAACAACATTCCGCGATATCTCCCGCGATGTCTCCCGCGAGTCACGTCAGGCAGACTGTAGCCTTTCTGTCCGGGATGAGCTGCCCTCTGTTGTAGCTTTTCCCGGCTAGGCTCTGAAGATCACGTTTACGTAGTAAACCAGACCAAGTCAGACTCAGCCGAAGTCAAACAAGCCTAGTGTCTAATAAGGGGAGAACTGCCACTCTCGGAAAACTTCCGGTTTCTGAACTGGTTGCAGTTCCTTCTGTGGTTCCACATGAGGGCGCTCGTCCACGAGTGCAAAATGCATGGAGGTCAATGGAGCTGTACCCCTCAAAATCCACTTTTCTTGGGATATAATTTTTTTTCAAGTAATTTGAGTATTGCATTCAAAAGGGGAGGTACACTTGGTTGAGTATTATATTTTTTAAAGTCACTTAATTGTTCTAAAAAGCCTTTCAGATGTGTCAATGACGTCATTCATTAGCACAATGCTAGCGTGTTATGTGCAACAACGAACCAACCTGTAAGAAATCAAAAGGACATAAGTACTCGTTCATTGAACTTTTGACCTATAACCCATGTTGAAGTTATACAAACTACAATCAAATCTGAGATTTGTCAACGACAATCAGGTGAAAGAGACCAATTTAGCTGTCTAGCTCCATTGACTCCCATTCATTCTGCACTCATGGCGATCGCCCCCAGTGGAACTCTGGTGGAACTGCATCCAAAATTCGGTACAATGGGACTTAATACGGAGTGGCAAGGCTCTCCGTAGACGGGCTCTGGTAATACGTAGGGTGTCACATGTGTGAATATTTTGATTTATTTTATTATTTGATCTTTGGGGGTGTACTACGAATCTCGATTAGTGGGTTAACGATAAATACAAAAAAATACAAAAGTTAGAAAACATATATCAATAGGGTCCATAGGGGAGGAGTTCCAGTGATCCAATGGGTCACCGATCACCGATTTTTTAATTTTTTGGTGTTTATTTGAGTTTTAATACCACCATACATCATCTAATCATGACAATCCTCATATCTATCAATTCCTCATGGAAAAAAAAAAATTGGGGTGGATTGTGTCTGTAGGATGTATTGTTCAGATTCTATGTAGATTTAAAGTTTTCATTTTTTACAGCCGAAAATCAAGCACGGACACAAAAGATGATACAAAAAAACACATATGGGACAATAATTTGCGTGGGGAACATCACAATTCCTTTTCTAGACACCTTAAGGATTACAAAAAACTAGGTTAAAAAAATATACCTTTCGGGTGCAGGTGACCCCCTCCTTCCTACCAGACTATATGGATGAACTGAACCCAGTTGCAGAGAGACAGTTATATTAAATACTTCTAAAAGCTTTACTCAAGATCTGCCAAATGTCCAACAACACTGATTTACAAAAAAAACAAAGGTCCAAAGGTTTCAGAGACAAAAAGTCAGAAAAAACAAAGGAATCTAAACATGCCGTACAAAAAAGAGAGGGAAAATCCAAAGGGCAAAAAACACAGCAGATCACAACACCAGGAAAAGCAATAGATAGGCAAGTTAGAAAAGACAATAGCCAAAAAACAAGGCACAAAGTCACAGGCGCAATCTTAGAGCTAACGTTCACAGAGACATATAGGAAGCAGACTGTACAACTCAGCAAGGAGCACAAGGATTGAATGATTGGGATGGCACTATTTACCCCTAGTGAATATTGAGAAGTGGCAATTTTTTCCACCAACTGCAACTGAAGGAACTTGTCATTTTAGCTGTAGCCACATCAGGGCACTACGGATTTGTAGAAATGTGACCGGTGTTACTTTAGTAACAAGAAACCAAACAAATGACAGGTGAAACCGAACTTTCACCCATCATTGAAAGTAACAAAGTTGCCATTTGGTTATCCGATCATGGCACAAGTAAATCTCGAGGATTACTTTCGAGTTTTTGAAGAGGATATTTTACATCTGCCTGTGCACCGACAAAATCTGAAGACCAGCGCCATGAGATTTTTAGAAAAAAGACGAGATGGGTCATGTGGATGCGTCTTTAAAATCAAAGCGATGTGAGTTTGAGGCAGTCTTTGAAAAAATCGCACAAAAGAGAGAAGACTTGTGTTAGAAAGAAGAGGGAATGAAGAAATCTTTGCTCAAATTTGACAGGTTCATCCATAGACTGTATACAGTCTATGGGTTCATCAAGGAGAATGATGCCAAATGATCACGAGGTGTCCAAAAAGCCGAATTTATTTTATTTTATTTGTTTATTTATTGTTTATTTATTAATTAAAAGACAAGCTGTAAATAAGCCGGAGTTAGCTTGTGAGGGCTAATTTCCATCCATTGTCCCTAACCAGTTCCTAAATAGACAGCCTAGAATAAAACAGCAATAAAAAAAAATAAAAAAAACAGTATAAGTGACTAGAAAAGCTGTGCAAGCTGGTACCAGAGATACCCAAGACAGACAAGACAAGACAGTACAGTACTGTCAAGACAAATATCTATTACAACACATTACACAACAGAACAAACATGTAAACAAAAGCAAAATACAGTAAAAACACGCACAAGACCAGAAGTGTAGATAATGTACATATTAACAGTTTGAGAATGAAGGCTTAGGGGTGTGATTACCCATGGTCACAAATTTGGTTTGCCTTAATCCATGTTTTAAGTTTATGTTTAAAAGTTGGAAAGTTGTTGCTCTGTTTTAACTCATTGGGTAAACTATTCCAGTAGTTGGTGGCTCTAATTGAAAAGGCCGTTTGCCCATACTTGCTATGTCTGTACTGCACTACACAATCCCCTCTGGTAATTGCTCGAGTGAGTTTCTTTCAGCTTTATGAACGGGCTCAGTGGGGGAGGTGCTAGCCCATGTAGAACCTTGTAGATCAGGCATGCATCAGTGAAATGTTTAAAATTATCAAAGTTAAAAAAATTATATTTCTGAGTTATATGACAGTGTTGATAGCTGTTGGCCTTACTGTACGGTCAAGTGTTTTTAGTGCCTGTTTGTAGAGGGACTGAATTGGTCACAGAGTTGTTTTGTTTGCCTGTGACCAATTAGTAAAGCCGTATGAATGTGAACAAATCATAGCATGCATAAAGATCTTAGCGGCTTCTCCAGACAGGTCTTATGTGCCTGAAGTTGGCAAGGTTAAATTTGACAGTATTGGCCACCTTTTTAGCATGCTTTCGGAATGACAGAGTTGAAGTCATTCCTAGATATTTAAAATCTGATACCACCTTGAGCTTTTCTCCTTTCACCAGGACATCAGGCTCATGAGTTACTGTGGCTTGTCGTGTAAAAAACATGCAGACAGTTTTGTTTATGTTGAGGTGTAAGAAATAATTCAGTCAGACACATGTACCATGGCTTCAGTCAATTGGTGTGCAGCTTCTTGCTTATTTTTTGCATGCACATAGAGGACTGTGTCGTCAGTGTACATTTGTATGTGAATTAATGGGCAGACTGAGGGGAGGTCGTTACAGACTGAACAAAAGGGGACCCAGTATTGACCCTTGAGGGACACCTATTCAGGGTTCCCACAGGTCCTTGAAACAGAGAGGGTTAAAGCGGATCGAGAGGCGCAAACGTTCGACAATTTCCGCGTTCGATTATTGCAAGGGGGAGGGGGGAAAATCCCCCTTTATGCAGACCAGAGTAAACCCTCGCTGCACTAATGTCAATGGAGAATTTTACCAATACATTGGTTATTATGTCTTTCTGGATTTGTTGAGGGTTTTTTGGAAATTTTTGTCATAATCTGTAAGTGTTTGGGATCATTTCAAGCCTAAAAGTGTAATTTTTTAGCGTTCGGATTTGTAATAAAATAACTTAATATCAGACCATGCTGCTGCCAGTTATTGTCCGGTTGTTAGCATGCTAGATATCCTCTTAGCTAAGGTAACATTTTAAACGGAGAAGTGTAATTTCTTTGAAATGACAACTAGCTGAATAACATTACTTACATTAGTTAAAGTGGATAGTTTATACTCAAGTGAATTTGCAACAGTATATTAAGTTTAAGCGAAGTCCTTCAACTACTAGTCACTTGTTAGCGCATAGCTGTATTGCCATAGCTACTCCCATCCACTTGTATAGCATTTTAAGCTAGCGTTCGCTAGCTAGCTAGCTCGGTTCACATGACTAATTAAATTATTTATGTCATGTCCTAAAGAATGATTCATTGGTATCATACATGAATATAGACAATAATACTGTGAACACAATTATGTTTATCTGTTCTTATTGCTTATTCACCCTATTCCGCGCACAAACATGGGGGCGCTAGCTTTGCCCACATTGTCTCCGAACTTCCGATTGAGCAGTACATCCATTGCGATACATTGAGATAGCAGAGCTCTATCGAGATGACTGGCATCATATATTATGGGTCATCCTAAAGTTAGGAACGTTTATCTAGGATTTTGGTATAACATTTCTGTTATACAGCTTTCCTATTTGAAGTTAGGAAAAAACTGACTTTGGAGCGGCTGTTCTGTAATGACTTTCTAAACTAGTTACCATAGTTACCAAACATAAGGATTTGCGAGTTTCTCCATACGATACAGCAGCCACTGCCGCATCGTCTACCCACTCCGTAGGGTTGAATAGCCTTGGGTAGTGAAGTACAATATCGCAATCTGACCTCCTGATGGCATTTGTCGTTTTCCTCCCAAGTTAGCCCAAGTCTCTATCCTCTTCTGCCGTGTTATCCCAATGAAGCTAACTAGACGTAGCTAGCCGACCGGAAGTTTAAAGACAACGTGGAATTTAAAAAAATGGGCGGGGCTGAATAAGGTGAATAAAGAGAGTTTATTAAAGAGAGTTTATATAAAGAGTTTATTTAGTGACGTAAGGTGACACTCCCACTTAAGTGCGCCACATACTTGACGCACCCGACCTGTAGCGCGACAAGAAGCGTCACAGAAGCGCCGTAACCATTTATACTCGCGTGTCGTGGTCACGACACTAGTTGCAATATTCTCCTGAACAGAGGTGTCGCTGTTGTGAAAAGATTAACGCTAACGTTTACACAGCAGAAGAAGCTGCATTAAGAAACACTAGTAGCAGCAGAGCCCGTCTACGGAGAGCCTCCCCACTCTCTATTAATCCCATACAAACCGAACTTGGCTGCAGTTCACCAGAGTTCACCTAGATGGCAATCGCGGGCGATTCCAAAATACACGGGGTCCTATGGAGCTACATGGCTACATTTGTTGTTTTCACCTATTTAACAACTGAAACCCTCAGATTTTATTTTATTTTTCGCAAAATGGATATGGATTATCAATCAAAAGTGAAATAATCCGGGAGTCATGTCCTTTCGTTTTCTTACAGAATGGGTCGTTGTTGCCCATAACACGCTAGCATTGATGCTATGCTATGCTATGATCATGCTAATGAATGACGTCATTGACACGTTTGAAAGGCTTTTTAGAACAATTAAGTGACTTTAAAAAATATAATACTCAACCAAATGTATTGTCTTTGCCTCCCCTTTCGAATACAATATTCAAATTACTTGAAAAAAAAATTATATCCCGAGAAAAGTGGATTTGGCGGGGTACAGCTCCATAGACCTCCATTCATTCTGGACTCGCCCGCGAGCGCCCCTAGATGCAGTACCACACCGTAAGCGATCCGAGAGTGAAGGTTCTCCCCTTATTAGACATTCTCTGGTAGCAGAGAATGTAAACGGGCTCTGCTATTAGCTAGCCTCTGTGATGGTACTTCAGACTTTGGTTGCTATTCACAACTACCATCATCATTATCATCTAGTTTCCAAGGTGTGTGCACAGGTAGATAGATAGATAGATGGATATATAGATAGATACTTAAGTCATCCCGAGGGAAATTTTAATAATTTAAACAGTTTAGTTAGCTGGCTAGCTAGCTAGCAGCTGGTTGAGTTTGTGTAATTTCCTGAAGTGGAAAGAGATTTTGTTCAGGCCTTAATAGATATCCTTTGTTTGAAAATAAATCGTTTATATTCTTTCCTCTTAATTCCATGTGTTGCAACTCTCACTGGTAACTTTGTTAACTTATCCAGCAAACTATTAAAAATTCACGACTGTAACAAAACACTGCAACGCTTGCCCTCGAACTAGTCCATCTTCCTGTTTCCGCCTTGTCGCGCTCGTCTGAAAAAAAATTAGTGGTGCGCTACCGTGTGCTACATGGCCCAAACCCTGGCGCGCCAGAGAGATCTACGTCATTTTCACGTCACATTGTCGCGCTACCGGTCGGGTGCGTCAGGTATGTAGAAGCAGAGAATGTCTAATAAGGGCTCTGGTAGAAGCCATTATGCAGACCGGAACTGTCTCGTTTTGCTCCCATAGTAACGAATTACGTTGCTCTATCTTGATAGTAATCAAGGATCTTTGCTTGAAATCCTTGAAAGTTTGTGAATCTGAAAAAAAAAATTCAAGGCCCTTGAAAGTTTTCGAAAACAGTCCTTGAAAGTCCTTGAATTTCTTTTTGAGGAAAAAATTCCATACAATTTTGTCCGCTTATTAACATGTTTCCATTATTTCGCCACTACTTCCTTAGTCTGTTGAGGTAACATGAACCATGCCCACGCTTGAAATTTATCAACACATTACTGTAGGTCCTTGAATTTGAGGATATTGGGTCTGGAAAGTCCTTGAAAGGTCCTTGAATTTGATCTTAACCAAGGTGTGGGAACCCTGAGTTTAGGTATGTGGACTGTGTGTTATTAATGCGTACACGTTGTGACTGGTGTGTTAGATAGGATTTCATCCACTTTATGGCATGGCCAGAAAAATTAAAAAGATAGCTTTGACAGAAGCACCTCATGGTTGACAGTGTCAAAGGCAGCCTTTATGTCTAAAAACACTGCACCTACAGTATTAGTGGGTAATGGGTCAGATTAGAGCCTCCTTATGTTCTTTTAGAAATGTTGAGTCCAGTGCGAAGCCTATGCATCCTTAGCTTTTGAGTTTTTTAAGGAGTTTATGATTTTCACCACTTCAAATTCTGTGATTTCAGAAATTCTCAATGGGAACACTCACTACACTTTTAGAAAATTTCCCGTAAAAAAACAGGAAATAACTGGCAGCAGATTTTCCAGGAAGTTCCTGTTATTTAACGGTGCCCTGGTTTAACATTAAGTTAAGTTGTAAAATAACAAATAACATTCATTTCCTGTAAACTAACAGGAAACAACTGGCAGGATTTCCAGGAGCTTCCCTTGTTTAACGGCAGACTACCATAACATTACATTCCTGTTAAGTATATAACATAATTTTCATGTTGGGTAACAAGAAAAAAATGTGATCTTCACGTCAGTTACACAACAGGTCTTTCTTTTTTTACAATTGCAGGAAAAAAGTGCCATATATTGAGTTCATCCACTCTCAAATCTATTTTTTCACATCAGTTACTTATTTGTAGTTTAACTGATATTTTATTTCACAGCACTTACTTGACAGTCTAACAGTAAAGTAATCTTTTTGAAAGATAAAGGGACATGAAGCAAGATAATATTAATAGTAATTTAGGAAAATGTAGACTGACTATAATCGTATTTCAGGATCAGGGAATAAGACAGAAGAATTATCATGGAAAATAAAAACATCGCATTAGGCTTGTGTATCATGTATGAATGTAAAATGTAGATACATAGTAGTATTTTAAAAATCGTATTTCAAAAAACAAGGAATAAGGTACAGAAGAATTATCATGAAAAACAAAAACATTGCATTAGGCTTGTGTAGGAAGGTCTATATTGGGTATATTGTCATGAAATCATGTTACTGATGGTAAAGTTTTGAGTCAGGTCTTGAACTGATTGTATAAAAAAAGTTGTTAAAAGTGCAGAGGGTGGTGGTGGCCCAGAAAGAGAAGGAGAGGACATGATGAAGGAATACAATAAAGATTAAGTATGCCACCTTAAACCTATATCACATCATTGGTGCAGTTACTGGCAATGAAGAGGGTGTGCAGTAGACTTACTGTACTTACTTACTTACTCCTCTTCGTCCCCTATGGGACATACGGCTTCAATGAGCACTCTCCATTGCATTTGGTCCCTGGCAGCATGTTGGACCTCTCTCCATGACAGGTTCATCTGTTCCAGCTCTTGTGTGACAGTTCTGCGCAAGGTGGTTTTGGGCCTCCCAGGTTTTCTTTTGCCTGGAGGTGTCCATCTTAAGGTGACTTTGGGAATGCGGTCCTGCTTCATCCACTGTAAAAAATAATAAGTAATGGTTACTTGAAAAAAGGGTAGAAACTCGTTGCCTTAAATAAGTTAAGTAAACAAAACTTTTCTCTTCCAAGTTATGTTTACTTGATGTCTACAAGTAATGCTTACTTAGAAGAAGTTATCCTTACTTAAGACTTTAAAGCTCTGGTTACTTACTTCCAACTAGTAAAGTTTACTTCATGCCCCCGAGTAAAGCTTACTTAAAAACAAAGTTGTATTTACTACTGTTAAATGAGTTACCCTTACTTTGAGTTGTAAAGGGTACTTTATGTTGGATAGTACACAAATAGTTGGCACTATTAGATTAGATAACTTTATTGTACATTTTACAAGAGTACAAGTACAAACACAACAAAATGCAGTTTGCGTCTAACTAGAAGTGCAAAAAAAGCAGAAAAATACAATGTGATATACAAAGACAGGTGGTGCATAGACAGGATAAGAAATATGCGGTGTAAACAGTAGTATACAGTTGGTTTACAGAAGGTGGTTTAGAGTAATATAAATTAGGTATAAATATGTGCAGTGTATTAGCAGAATAAATATGGATATTCGGTATGAACCATATAGACATATATGTACAGTATACAGCTATGTGCAGTGTGGTAACAGTACTGTAGTGCAGAAACAGTAACATTATAACAGTAGTAAAAATATGTGTATGTGCAGGATTAATAGTATGAAGAGCAGTAGAAAATGCCATGTATAAGTGTAATTACAGTATGTACATTTGTAAATAAATAGAACACTATGGGTGGGATAGAGTAGTGCAATTGTCCGCGGGGGTGGGTGTCCCCCGTCAAGGTTTCCATGGTCATGGTGGACACCTCAACAGGCACAGGCAAGGAGGCATCGGGCGGGGGCTTAGTTGGTTGGTTGTCACCGGGATGCAGAGCTAGAGTTCAGTAGGGTGACAGCCGCAGGGAAGAAGCTTCCTCTGAACCTGCTGGTTCGGGTGCAGAGAGACCTGTAACGCCTCCCAGAGGGGAGTGGGGTGAACAGTCTGTGGTTGAGGTGAGAACAGTCTTTGATGATGCTGCGCGCCTTACGCAAGCATCACTTGCCCTGGATGGCCTTGATGGAGGGGAGTGAGGAACCGGTGATGCGTTTTCACCACCCTCTGCAGTTTTTTTCGGTCGTATTCTGGTGTAACCTCCATGTTTCAATCTGTAGTGTTTGAGCAACTGACCCCTGACTTCACATCCAAACAAGCACAACTTACATGTCCAGTTCATTGCTCTGCATTTTCAGTTTTCCAACTGCAAAAAGAAAAAGAGGGCAACATTATTATCAATATGCATCTATTGGCCATGTTTAACTAAAACAGCTGATTAAGTTTATCACATTAAATGTTCATTTAAATTATTTCTCCAGAGACCTAATTAATACTGTTAAGCTAAAAATATTATGATTTGGCAACTGAATTTTCTCTATTGCTTCAGGCCTAGTACATTTATCACAATAGAATTTAAAATGTCAATCATACGTTGGAATTATATGACGCCATTTTGCACCTCAATAACGGCACATTCGTTTAAATTCCACACACTGCAACCTAAGTCCTCTTGCTAAATCACAACGAAAGATTTTAGATAAAAGACCATGGCTTTCTCAGTCAGTAAGGTTATGAGTCCAATTATCCTAATTATTTTATCAATACAGTAGGAATATCGACGTAAACCATATCCCCACTAACACAAAACGTTAAGGGAACGTTCGGGAACGTTAGTGTATGGTTCCCTAAAGGGTAGTTCGAACCAAACCAAAAACTAACGGTTAGGGAACGTTACCTAAGGGTTCCTTAACGTTCCTAAACGTTAAGGGAACCAACCAACCAAAACGTTCTCCTGTGGTTGCACAGTACCTTCACACAACGTTCCCGTTTGGTTGTTATTGGTTGTTTTTGGTTGTTCTGAGTGCTGTTTTGACATGTTTATTTTAACCAGCTCCGTTTAAGTTTTTGAAGTAGGCCTAGCATATACAAGGTTTGCAGTCACTTGATATTCACTAAAAATGATTGGGCTTATGTAATCAAATTAAGATAAGGAGTAAGAGAATATATTTATTTTTAGGCTGATATCAATTTTGCTATAAACAATACTTTTGTGCTTGATTTCAGTTTTGTAACCGTATGAAGTGAAAATGCTTAAAACACGAATCTATCAATAAAACAATTTTCACTTCTACATTTCACTTGGCTCAATATAAAAGTTCAACCGTTACACCCCCACGCCAGTAGGGGGAAGACAACGCCTGGTCTGCATTCAGAACCGATTGCAGTTTCACGTTGGATTAAACAAACAATAATACTTCGGTAAATAAAATATAAAATATTTTTATAATAGTTTTCTGCTATCACTAGAATACATTCAGAACATGTTTCATTTGTTCCTGTAGCCTACCATTACCATTTTACATTCACACATTTTACACGAGGCTTCTGATTAGGTGGCAATGACGTCAATGGTAATGCGTCTTTTTTTACCAAATTAGGTGAATGAACTTTAAACAAAAATGTATCAATAGAACACTTTTCACAACTAAGAAAATTCACTTCTTTCATTTCACAATTCACTTCAGTTCAATCAGACAGGCTCTCCCTTACACGTAGGCCTACCCCCACGCCAGTAGGGGGAAGACAGCGCCTCTGCTTTCAGGTGATCGATTGAAGTCTTGTCCTGACTTCCGTAAACGGGCTCTGTTTGAATTCCGTGATTCTTGAACACCGCTGGAAGAAGTCTTGGAATGGATTACACTCGTCTTGAATTCGATCTCATGAAAGTAAGTGAAATATGTTACAGTTTCATGATGTAGGCCTAGTGGTTGTAATGCAAGGGTTTGAGGTTTAACCTTAAGTCCTTTCACTTGTAGGGCTTTGTTATATTCCGATTCTGCCAAGTTTGTAATTTACCAGAGCACATTGCTCGTTCGTCTTTGTTTGAGCTGTTCTCAACGTGTTATGTTTTGCAGCATTGTATGTTTTGTGTCATCGTGTTAACCTGCTCGCGTTGATGTTACAAATAATAGCACTAGGCTACCGTTTCTTTTAATTAGTTTTAGTGTACAGTCAGTCCTTTTAGGCAAGTCACTCGGCAGCAGTGGTGTAGGCTAGTGGATATAGGCCTACTGTATGTAGCTGGATCTAGGCTACTGTGATGTAGGCTAGTTAGCTGTAGTGGGTAGGCTATACTGTGATCAACCCCAAATGTATCCTAGTCTATTTTAAGTGGGTATACTGAGATGGTGATGCTTTTTAAGTTGGTATAACCTACTGAACAGTCCTGCATATGTAGGCTACACTAGAGCCATAGAGATGGCTATAGATAATGTATAGGCTACACTGTCGGCAGCCATTTTGTAACACAGTTGATCGGATAGACGATTCAAGTGAATAGACCTCTGAATTTTGCCTTCAAAAAGCTGAGATCCGGTAGCCTATCTTGCAATTTTTACTATGGGAAAATAACATGGGGAGAGAATTATTGCACTCTCCCGGGGACGAAGAAGTCTGAAATGCAGACATTTTGCTCAACACACGTTTGTCCTCTCTGCCTTCGAGTGGTAGGCTAACTGTGATCTTCAACAGGCCTACGTTAAGACAGCAACTTAGATTTTTGCTACCCCAGACCTAACTTGCAATGTAACTTGTCATAGGTAGTTAGGTTAAATTAACACCCTGATCTCCTTATAGGCAAAGATAGCAGTTTTGGTTCCTTTTTGTAGGCGAACTTCAGAGGTCTGTTGGGAAGCATACAGGAAGGGGATGAATGTGTGTAGTAGGCTATACACAGCTGCCATACTGGCTTTACAAACTAAGCCCATGCATTTCTATGGATGCTGTGTCTCCCCATTAGAAATTCTCTGGGCTACAATACAAAAATCAAGTCAAAAGCTGGGCCAAATATCCAGTCAAGAAAATCTGGTTGTGTACAGATGACTGATTGCTGCAATACTATCAATAATAGTTTTCTCTATATGGAAATACTGCTTTGCTCTACTACTGGCTCACAAAAACGTTGTTCTCTTAACGTAGATTCATACACCAAAGCTATGGAAAAATGTCAGCGGCTGATGGACACTTCTAGCATTGAGGCGGAAGAAGATGCGAGCGTCCACAAAAGGCAGTGCATGGTCACGTGATGGTAAGACCTCTTAAATACAGACTACATTATTTGCACAATTCAAATATTCTTTTTGCAATCAGTGCAGATTGTATGGTCTTTTATTTCAGATGAATCTGTTCCGCAAGCAAGAAAGCATTCCAGGATGGTGCGTGTGCCTGGAAGCCCTGTCTGTAAGTTAACATTTATACATGTATTATTTAAGAAAACCAGTTGAGTCATATTTCCTACCATGGAACTATGACATTCATGTTTATTAACCTAGTGCATATCATGTTACTGTTCTGATGTATTTGTCTCTTCCTGCCTTTTATTAGGTCAGCAGATGGCACTGCCTCCACCACCTGCATGTGAGTTTTTCTTTTTAGCGATTGTTTAATGTAACAGCATAGGTTTATCTTTTGCAAATGTCATGTGCAAGAAACCTACCATAAATTAACTGACCAATATTCATATTTACTTTCTTTTTAGATGAGTCAACACCACACAGGCAACCAGCTCATTGCCCAGAGCTGGATGGGTCTATTATAACGCCTGCCACTTCATCTTGGGACCCAGTTGAAGGTACAGTGTCTTTGAATTTTCCATTTCCAAGTAAATACAATTTCATGACAAGGAACTTGAGAGTAAGTAACTTTTTTGTTGTTGTAAACCGCACAAGTGACTCATCACACAGAGGGAGGTGGCTTGGCCATGGAGACGGAAATAAGAGGTAAGAACACTCACTTAATTTGTTCACATATGCAGGTATATAATGTATTTAACAACTAAAACTAACACCATCCATTTTCCATAGCAATAAGGACAACCATTACCGCATGGCATAGCGAATGGACGCATTTGAGGAGAAGATGGATGAGCTGCTCATGCTCTTAAGGAGCTCCCAGTCACCTCCCTCTGCTCCAGTCGATGACATATTGCTGTCGTCCTGCTAGACAGTCACTGAGCTGCAGGAGAGGAGGAACAAAATGCCCTCCCTCCAGGACTTGTACTCTGGGACCTAAGCGGGCAGAGACCATCACCAAAGACTCCACATATCCTGCACACACACTCTTTAACTTCCTCCCCTCTGGCAGGCGCTACAGATCCCTGCACACAAAAACAACCAGACACAAGAACAACTGTTTTCCCACTGCCGTCACTCTCCTGAACTGCAGATAAGTGGGGTCATCCCCACTTTGACCGTTTACCTGCCCATTACATACTTTATCATTCCAATATACGTCTTGCACTCTACATTTGCACTATTACTTTGCACTCAACAGCCCACTCCATGTGTACTTGTATTGGTATTATGTCTTTGTATATTGTGTTGGTATCTGCCACAATGTATATTGTTGTCTATTGTACAGTGTGTCTATTTGTTGAATGTAGCACCTACCAAAGTCAAATGCCTTATGTTAATATACTTAGCTAACACTAAGTCTAATTTATATATATATATATATATATATATATATATATATATACAGTGAGGCCTTTTATATTGTTTTTTTTGTCTTTTGATAATTTTATATTAAAGTTATAAGTTCCATCGATTTTGCCTGTTCATTCTTTCCTGCTAATATATAATAATGCATTCCTGCTCGTGCTGTTTAAAGTAATTGGTGAGGGTTCCCTAAAGGTTGCAATATTTAGGGAAGGGAACGTTCCCTAAATGTTAGGGAACGTTATGGGAACAGTTAGGGAACGTTTCTAAAGTTTGCACCGGTTATGGAACGTTAGGGGAAGGTTTTTTAAAGTTTGCAACGGTTGGGGAACGTTAGGGGAAGGTTCTATAACCAAGAACTAACGTTTCCGGAACGTTCAGCAAACTTTCCATGGGAACCAAAACTTGCTCAAAAACTAACCTTATAGGTAACGTTTGGGAACCAAAAACTAACGTTTCCGAAACCAAAAACTATGGTTCCCAGAACGTTTTGGAAACCATAAATTGTTAGCTGTCAAAGTCAAAGTCCGCTTTATTGTCAATTTCTTCACATGTTCCAGACATACAAAGAGATCGAAATTACGTTTCTCACTATCCCACGGTGGAGACAAGACATATTTGACCAATTTTAAGTCCACAGACAAACATAACATTCAAGTAAACAAAAAAGTAAGTAAATAAGTAAATAAGAGGGCACATATAATGAAAAAATAAGAGCAGCAAAATTTGGTTGAAATTGTGCATAGACAGTCAATAAAATAAAATACTAGTGCAAAGTCAGGCCAATAACAAGTAAGAAATAAAGTGGCATAGTGGTGCAAGTTATGTAAGAGCAGCAGAAGTGTTGTGTTTTCAGGACAACAACAACAAGTTGCAAAGTGTACAAGTGTGCAAGTGGAGTGGTGCAGGCGGCCATTGTGGGTCCAATGTCCAGGATGTTATGTAGCTGAGGGTGGAGGGGGGAGAGGAGGGAGAGAGTTCAGCATCCTAACAGCTTGGTGTATGAAGCTGTTGGTGAGTCTGGTAGTGCGGGAGCGCAGGCTTCTGTACCTCTTCCCAGAGGGCAGTAGATCAAACAGATTGTGAGCGGGGTGACTTGCATCACTCACAATTTTGGCCGCCTTGCGGGTGAGGTGGGTGGTGTAAATGTCCTTCAGGGAGGGGAGTGAAGCACCAATAATCCTTCCAGCTGTGTTCACTATGCGCTGCAGGGCTTTCCTGTTGTATTCAGTGCAGCTTCCGCCCCACACAGCGATACAGCTGGAGAGGATGCTCTCAATGGTGCCTCGGTAGAATGTGGTCATGATGGCTGGTGGAGCACTTGCTCGCCTGAGTTTCCGCAGGAAGTACAGGCGGCGCTGAGCTCTCTTCGCCAGTGATGCAGTGTTGGTGGTCCAGGAGAGGTCTTCACTGATGTGCACCCCCAGGAATTTGGTGCTGCTCGCTCTCTCCACCACAGCACCGTCGATGGTCAGTGGCAGGTGTTGGGTGTGACCTCTCCGGAAGTCAACAACAATCTCTTTGGTCTTGCTGACGTTCAGCAGGAGGTTGTTGTCCCTGCACCACGTGGTCAGATGGTCGACCTCCAACCTGTATTGAGTCTCGTCGCCCTTGGTGCACAGGGTACACAGTTTAATCTTTACACGTTTTGAATCAACTTAGCATGCTAGCAAGCGTTTCTCATGAGAAACGTTAGAACTAAACTTCATTAAGAGCTCATGAAGACAACTGCTATTGGCAAATTTATACAGCCTAGTTCTAGACCCCAGGCCCACCACTTCCTCATAACTTCGATAACAAAAAATATCAAAGGGCTTGAATACCTAGAATATTTGTTTTCTGCTCTGCATGGTCTGAGGCAATGTTAACTCGCATAGCTGCTATCAGTTAGCTGCAAACTGTTAGCAGCTAGCGCATATATCGGCCACTTAACAAGTTAAACTTAACATTACCCCAGCTGTTAATGAAACCGAATGTACAGTTTTGCACAAATGCTGTTAGTTCAACCTATACTGTAAACATTTGACACATTAATACATACTGTAAACTTACCGGACAGAGCAAGTCACTGGTGAAGCTGCTTTACACTCCCATCCCAAAAGTCAGCCACACCGTAACACTGCCGACCGTTGGCTGTGGAATCCAGAATGCTCCCTCTGCTGACTGTGCGCGTGTGCACTAGAGGGTGACACGGGAAGCAATTTTCACTCCCATCCCATCCCGAGCCCGCACAAATACTCCCGTCATATCCCGATCACGTGACAGCCCCCCCCAAAAAATTCTGTCCCGCAAAATCCCGAGAGAAAGACTCCCGAATCCCGTCCCACTCCCTATATATGTTGATGTCTAAAGTTATCCGACTGTTAGGCTACAGTTCCGTGCGGTGACCATAGGCTACATTTTGGTAGGGCAGAAAGCCTTGTCTAACTTTTCTTTAATAGCCGATCATTTTGGGCTACATTAAAATTACATATTTTACAGTACTTTGCTGTAGGCTATGCTTAAATCATTTCATAGATCTCATCCCATCAGTTAAGTTTGCACCGTTCTCATCACGTTAAACCAGCGAAGCATAGCAACGTTGTTGCTATGAGTAAACAAAACTATTTTTTGCGTTCCGCCAGGTTATGCGATATATAGGCTTATTACACGGCTCTTCATAGTGCTGCAGAATGCTCCATTCACTTGAATGGGCCTTCCCAACGTTCGGCGGTCTGCTAATTCTGAATAACAGACCGTTGCTAAGTATAACAGACCGCTGTCAAGGAAAATGGTCTTTGTGCTTCTAAGTCAATTCTTTCATATCACTACGCAAGGATTGGAACTTTATTCAAAAGTGAAAGCAGACGGTTGATCAGCTGTGTTCTAAAGAATGTTTGATTCAAGTTCAGCGTGTGTTGTTGCGAACTATTTGTTTCTCAGCAAAAGCCATGATGAAACGGTAACAAATAGGCTATAGCCTAGGCTATGTAGGCTAAAGAGTCATATCGTGGGGAGTTTATTGTGTCGTTTTGCTGCGCGTCGGGGTCCGGTTCGCCCTGTCGGGACCTATCCAGGGATTAAAGTGAAAAAAAATCGTTTGACTGAACTTTTTTCAGGCCATAAGTCATACGTTGTTCATATCTACCTATAGAGATAGCACCCCTTTTGCGGTCGCGACCTATTGGTTTTTAATGTACAAAAAGATGCAAACAGCAAAGTAAAGGGAGTATTCGCCTTATTCACACAGCGGCCATTGTTTAAACCAAAACGAGGCTACAGGGTACACTTACTATATAATTAATGCCACCTACAGGTGAATGCATAGAACATAACAATCCTATGGTTTGTGTACCCTGTAGCCTCGTTTTAGCCGCCAATGGCCGCCATGTGAATAAGGCGAATTGAGAGTGTAATTGATTGAGATTGAGTTTTCCTGATGAACAAAAATATATTTTAGTACCATCCCTGACCATTGCTGATTAGCCATTGCTGTTCTTTTCTACTGCAGCAATATTGTAGAAAGGCTTTAACACACTCTTATTTAATTACTTCAGGCCAAAAGTGTTTAAAGGGGAGATTTTTTTCTTGTTAATATGCAATTCAACACCAAGTAAAATCTATAAAATCAAGTTTGCAAGACTTCCCATTTCCTCATCAAAGTAACAAATCAGAACATTCTAGATATTGTTCATATTTCCATTTGTTGCCTCATCCGCATTTAATGAAAACATGGTAATTTTGAGTTTTACAGACAACTCAGTTTTCCAATGAGCAGCAATACTGTGTGTGCTCATGCAGGAGGTCTGCGCATTTGTAACGACAATCTGGAGACGGCGCTTTTGTCTTCAGCAACAGATTGTATAAGGTTGACAAGAGGTTGCGATATGGTTAAGGACAGGTCGTGTTGCGCTATGAAAGAACATGCATAGCCTACTTTCTAAACGTAAAAACGGTCAGCCATAGATAAACGTAGCCTACATCTGTCGTGGTGGCTAGTTGCACCAGGTAGGGAAGATGTCCTGAAGTGCACGAACGTTAACCTTATGGCGGTCTTCTGATTGGTGGCGTGCTAAAACGTTTTCCTATTGCATCCATAAACAATTTTCTTGCAGCGAACCGCGCAAAAGCAAACTCCTGGCACTTTAATTTCTTTACACCATGGCTTGTTAGTTCTCCCCCGTTTTCATCAGCTGCCCATCTGCATTTATTTTTTAACTTTTGACACCTGCCTTCCTTTAGCAACAACGCATCCATGACAGCTAGTGGCCTTGCCAAATAGACGCACACAAATCATGACGCTAATATGCGAGGTTCTGGTAGGCCCACTGGTTATGGTTTTGTGCTATAAATTAATAATATTTTATAGCAAAGTTTTAAGTTGACTATTTTAATTGTATGGTTATTTTTTGTCAACATACACTCACAACCTATTGTCGTTAAAAGTGAGGCCTAAGCAAAATAGGCTACAAGGCTGTCTGTGCGTCACAAACACGACTGACCCCCTTACTCGACACGCTCAGTCAAAACCTTCCGTCGCAAATTGTGAAAAACATTGTTGTATGTCATAACAGACGGGATAATAAATTGCATAGGCTACGGTTTATATTGCGTCGCTTTACACATAATGTTAGTTGCATTGATTAAAAACTGTAACAATAATAGTAGCCTACATCGGGTGGCATAGCAGGCTATCTGTTCAAGTCATAGGTGACACCCAAAATGAATGACCTCCCCTGACAAGAGTTCGCGATAGTAAGTGTCTACATTGATGCACGGAAAGAACAAAGCCTCCGAATTCGCACATAGAGCTCACAATATCATATCCAAAAAAGTTAAACGGATTGGCCAACCTCATCAGCTGTCTCGATTGTGTCACTATAATCCAACTTTTAGACCGTTATAGTCCTCCATACGTGTTCTTTTTTTTAAGCAAACGCCCGAGACAAGTGTGTAGCTACAACATACAAAGCGAAACTCATGGCTGACGTAGGCCGTATAGGACGTATCTTCTTGAGCGGTCACGGATTGAGACACAGAAAGTTCTCAAGAACACTATAAGGTCTTTAAACATTTACCTAATATTTGTAGTTGCCTTAAAAAAGGAAAAGCAAAGGTGACAGTCCCCCCCCCCCCTCCTATTTTTTTTCTCATCGGATCTGCATCGATCTCAAATATGACATTTCTAAAATCAAATTGACGGAAATCCGTCCTATGACGGAGAACTTTAATCCTTGGACCTATCTCCCGACAATGACCGGCGTTCTATACATTATCCCTTACTAAATATATTGAGGAATGCGATCGTTGAGGTGCCATGCCCCAACATTGCATGACACATTAAACAACGAGATCCGCTTTCCCGGACAGCTCGTGCAATTGAATAGAGCTGTCCTTTGCTGACACTTTCGCCTGTAACTGTTTCTTTGCATCCATTTGCCTTATATTAGGGCCTGAAGCTGATTGATTGTGAACAGGGCAGCTGCTTGTCTTGCTCTGATAGGCTACCAATCAACAACAAACGTATTGTGGGTTGTAATTGGTTATCTTTTCTAAAACGAAATGTCTCACGTCTTTGGGCGCACTAACTGCATTGTCATTTTTTTAAGTTAATAGCCTAATTTTTGGCTTCCCGCCAGCTCCCGTTTATTATTTCCTGTCCCGTCCCAATCACGTTACCAACAGTGAAATTTACTCCCGTACTGCGGGAAACCCGCGGGAATACCGTGACCCGCGGGAGTCCCGAAAAATTGTCACCCTCTAGTGTGCACTGCCACTGAGTGAGTCCAGTTTACTCAGGTCTGAGTTGTGAAGCTTACTCGTGTCTCAAGTTTTAGACCCCATTGATGCAAGTTCGGCACATTACTAATGTTACTCTAGTAAGAACACTAGGTCAGCCTTTAGTAAGTAAAGTATACTTGTGTTACTGCAGTAAGATGTAATGTTATTTTTTACAGTGTCCTTAACACATGTCCTAGCCATCTCAGGCGTCTGTGTGTAATCTCCTTGGTGATGCTCCGGCTTCCCATTTTCGTGTACAGTTCATTGTTGGAGATCTTATCAGGCCAAAAGATCGGGCATATTTGTCTGAGACATCCATTATGGAACATTTCCATTCTCCTCATGTCTGTTTTGACAACTCGCCAGCTCTCTGAACCGTACAGCACAACAGACTTTACATTGCTGTTATAGAGCATCTTCGTTTTAAGGCGGTATTGTTTTGATCTCCATTAACAAGAATGGGTGCTGTGGATATGGAGTTGACACACATCACTTGTGTTTTGGAGGTGTTGATACTGAACCCAACTTGTCTGGCAAAGTTGTTCAGTCTCAGTTTTAGCCTGCATGTTGAACTGGTTGGTCAACACAGTCTCACTCCCTACTCGTCAAAGGTCTGACGCATGGTCAAGGTTCCTTGGCGTCAAATTCCAACGAGAAAGGTGTACCTTTTGCGTTGTTTTTCGACGTGGGGGTCCGTCAGATAGACATTCATGTTAATCCCTCACCGTCAGATATAGACGAAAGGAAATCAAATGTCCATCAAAGGTGATGCCGTCACGCAACCCAGTCTGAAAATCTAACAGGCTTACAAAATAGCATGGCGAAAAAATATGGCTGTTACATTATTTTGAAGCTGCAGCAACGTGATATCTCGTAGCTCGCTACACCCTCATTCTGCCTGAGAAGGACCAAACCAGCAAGGTAACTACCATTTTATTCATTTCTGAGCTAGGGGAACTTCTTTTGTAAACAACTTGTTTTACATATTTATGTTTGTTTATACAGAATGTAATTGATATGTGCTTTCACAACTGATCAACAAATGGACCATTTTCTTGTGTTTGCACTAGCTTGACAGCAGTAGCGAGATATGTAAACATCTGGTAACGGCGAAGCTGGTTACGGTCATGTGACACACGCAACCACAAGAAAGCGGAAACGCGGCATAGAGCGAGCCATGTGGAGAAAGTTAAGCGACGTAAATTTTGTAAACAAGAATGCTGTTTTTTGTTGTTGTTTTCGAACAAAATATAGGTCTAGTTATCCTGAACAACACTCCTTCACGGTGTACAAAGCCTACTACAATCGTGCGATTTTAGTGCAATTTTTCAGTGCAGTTCAAAGTCTTGTAAGTGTAAAAGACTTGGTCAAATTATAGGCCTACATGAATTAGCTAAATACATCGTTATGCTTAAATTTTCGAAATGAGTGCAATGATTTAATTTGACATTAAATTGCCTAGTTTTAAGCAGGTCAGTCTCACAATAAGTTATTTATCCTTGGGTCTGGGTAACTCATGGGACAAAACATGTTGTTAATATAGGCTATTACCGTTTTTTCCTGAAAAAAAGCCAACATTTCTGTGTCCAAAGTATTGCATTTCTGCAGTGTAGGCTACTATGTAGTGCAGCTTTTAATGTACAAAGTACTGTATTTTCCTGCATATGAACTACAAATATTCCTCCAAAACCAGTGTTGACATTTGAAGTAGGCCTATTGGAGTTATTTTTTTGGTATTGTAGTATTTGAATATTTACCCACAACAGTTTTATGTATGCCTAATGTATTCTCAAGGCCATTTTTGCATAAGCTTCTTAGGAAGAGCCTATGCAAAAATGGCCTTGAGAATACATTAGGCCTACATAAAACTGTTGTGGGTAAATATTCAAATAATACAATACTAAAAAATAACTCCAATAGGCCTACTTCAAATGTCAACACTGGTTTTGGAGGAATATTTGTAGTTCATATGTAGGAAAATACAGTACTTTGTACATTAAAAGCTGCACTACATAGTAGCCTACACTGCAGAAATGCAATACTTTGGACACAGAAATGTTGGCTTTTTTTTCAGGATAAAACGGTAATAGCCTATATTAACAACATGTTTTGTCCCATGAGTTACCCAGACC
This sequence comes from Alosa pseudoharengus, assembly GCF_046254945.1. Classification (NCBI taxonomy): domain Eukaryota; kingdom Metazoa; phylum Chordata; class Actinopteri; order Clupeiformes; family Clupeidae; genus Alosa; species Alosa pseudoharengus. The sequence continues at coordinate 31,015,316 of NW_027468685.1, forward strand.
CAAGGATAAATAACTTATTGTGAGACTGACCTGCTTAAAACAAGGCAATTTAATGTCAAATTAAATCATTGCACTCATTTCGAAAATGTAAGCATAACGTGTCGAATAATGATTTATTTAGCTAATTCATGTAGGCCTATAATTTGACCATGTCTTTTACACTTACAAGACTTTGAACTGCACTGAAAAATTGCACTAAAATCGCACGATTGTAGGCTTTGTACACCATGAAGGAGTGTTGTTCAGGATAACTAGGCTTATATTTTGTTCGAAAACAACAACAAAAAACAGCATTATTGTTTACAAAATGTACGTCGCTTAACTTTCTCCACATGGCTCGCTCTATGCCGCGTTTCCGCTTTCTTGTGGTTGCGTGTGTCACATGACCGTAACCAGCTTCGCCGTTACCGGATGTTTACATATCTCGCTACTGCTGTCTAGTATCGAAGCTAGTGCAAACACAAGAAAATGGTCCATTTGTTGATCAGTTGTGAAAGCACATATCGATTACATTCTGTGTAAACAAACATAAATATGTAAAACAAGTTGTTTACAAAAGAAGTAGGCCTATTCCTAGCTCAGAAACGAATAAAATGGTAGTTACCTTGCTGGTTTGGTCCTTCTCAGGCAGAATGAGGGTGTAGCGAGCTACGAGATATCACGTTGCTGCAGCTTCAAAAGAATGTAACAGCCATTTTTTCGCCATGCTATTTTGTAAGCATGTTAGATTTTCAGACTGGGTTGCGTGACGGCATCACCTTTGATGGACATTGATTTCCTTTCGTCTATATCTGACGGTGAGGGATTAACATGAATGTCTATCTGACGGACCCCCACGTCGAAAAACAACGCAAAAGGTACACCTTTCTCGTTGGAATTTGACGCCAAGGAACCTTGACCATGCGTCAGACCTTTGACGAGTAGGGAGTGAGACTGTGTTGCAACATGGGTTGGTTGATAGGATCGTCAGCGAAGCCGAGATCTTCCAACTGGGAGAACAGGGTCCACTGGATGCCTCTGGGTCTGTCTGCTGTGGTGTTGGTTGTGATCCAGTCTATGGCGACCAGGAAGAGGACAGTGGAGATGATGCACCCTTCTCACTCAGGACTGCACGGAAAACCACTCAGAGAGGTAATTTCCCATGATGACACTACACTCAAAATGTTTATAGAATGTTTTTATGACTGAGATAATCTTTGATGGTATTCCATAGGAGTGCAAGTAGAAGACACCATGATTCAACTCGATATACACCATTTCATTCAGGGCTTAGTTGACATCACTAGTGACATCAAATTGTAAGCTGTTAGTCTGTTAACTGTCTGTATGCTCAGAGGCTACATAATAGTACATATGTTTTTTTTTTGTTTGTTTGTTTTTTACAATGCAACACAATTGCCTATGGTGTCATGTCAGGCTGCATTAAAACTGTATATAATTACAATTTACAAGTATACACTTTATTGCTGGCTCCAGGCAATGTTAGTAAAGGATCTATGTTCAAAGAGTCATTAGCTGACAACTATTGAACCTCTTCTGGAGATGGAGGAGGACAACAACCCCCATTACTGCACAACAACCACAAAAACAACCACAAAACAGGCTCTGACATCTTATTTTAGTTTTCCCTGTCATGTTTTATTCACTGTCTCTCTCACATTTAAACTGTCTGCTTATCTCATGTTATGTTTGTTCTCTAAATAAAGTTTTAACTGCAGTCCATGGCCTTTCAGGTCCACAGCTGGATAGCCAATTGGCATTAAGTCAGCATTAGATTCTGACCACATGACAGGAATACATCTCTCAGTTTTGTTATAGTGGCAATTTTAACATTTCGTCCCCTCAGAATTATAAGGTTCTATCTGACATTTTTGTCAAAATTGAGTTATTGACATTCTTATTCTATGGCAACTTAAGAAGATGAGGTGAGGTGTTTCTTGTAGTTGTATGCATTTTTGGACATTATATCTAAAAAGGTTTGTTCTGCTTATCAGTATAATTCTATGGAATTCTAAGACTTTGAAGCTCAACCTCGGAACGTAGATAGAACCTTATAATTCTAAGGGGACAATTTATTGACTGAGGCAGCTCAATAATTCTTATGATAATGAATATTTATATATTACAAAATGTAGCATATCACACCCATGACTGATTAAGAAACATAAGAACAACCCTTTTGTTAAAGTGCCTAATGCTGCAACAAGTATGTATTATTCAAAATGCAAATAAAAAATTTTTTTACTGTGCAATAACAGGCAAAACTCTAAGAGAATGAATTCATCATGTTACCCCATTGCATCCCCACCCAGATGTGTCTCCTGATATAAAGAGACAGAGTCTGAATAATTCTCTCAAATGTCAATTTTACCACACAAGTACACACTGTCTAAAACTGTTTAATGTTGATATATATGAACACACTGACAGAAATGTTTCTTTCAGTGCTACTCGCACTGAAGCAAAAATACTAATTTTGTAGAGCATGATTGGCATAGGCTACATTTCCCTGCACTCCCATAATTTTATGTGTGTATGCATATCATGTGTGTTTGTGTGTACAAGAGATGGTACTAACTTTATTTGTGGGAATTGGTGAGTTATTTACTCTGTGGAACAACATGGAACAACAAAAAATTAAAGTCACTCTCTACAAGCTTCAGAACATCTTATACAGCGGGGAAAATAAGTATTGAACACGTCAACATTTTTTTCAGTAAGTATACTTCCAGTGAGGCTATTCGCAAATACATTAGTCTATATCACCAGACATTAGTATTAACTTAGGTAATCCACACATATATAAAAATCCAAACATTAATGTCTAAAAGTAGAGTTATGAGTAAAAAAGTGGAATGGCACAGGGAAAAAGTATTGAACACACTAAGAAGAAGCAGTACACAAAGGCAAGGAATAGCAAGGAACAAACTGGAATCTATAAGTATTTAGCGAAATTATCCCTCCTATCTGTGCAAATTGATATAAACTGGGTTAGTACATACTGGTGGGCTATAAAAAGGTTTTTTGTTACCAAGGTGTCACACAAGAAACATTTCATGATGGGCAAAAGCAAAGAGCTCTCCCAAGACCTTTGCAACCTTATTGTTGCAAAACATATCAATGGAACTGGTTACAGATGCACTTCAAAACTTCTGAATCATCCAGCAAGCAGTATTGGAGCCATTATTTGCAAGTGGAAGGAACATCACTACATCATCAACTGGCCATGCACAGGATCTCTTTGCATGATTTCTGACCAGGAAGTCAGAAGGATAGTCAGAAGAGTAGCCCAAGAGCCAAGGACCACTCTGAGAAAGCTCCAGAAAGACTTGGAGGCAGCAGGTACAATTTTTACAGAGAAAATCATAGGTAATGCACTCCACCACAATGGCCTCTACGCACGCTCATCCCGCATGACTCTTTTGCTGAAGAAAAACATGTCAAACCTTGTTGAAAGTTTGCTACACAACATTTGGACAATCCTATGCAATACTAAGAGAATGTATTCTGGTCTGGTGAGAGCAAAACTGAACTTTTCGGATGTCATATTACACACCATATTTGGAGGAGAAATGGCACTGTGCATCACCCTAAAAATACCATACCAACAATGAGGTTTGGAGGTGGTGGCATCATGGTGTGGGCTGTTTTTCATCTCATGGTACTGGCAGACTTCATACAGTTGAAGGAATGATGAATGGAGTCATTTTGTTCCAGGAGAAACTTTACATCCACCAGGATGATGAGGATGAGACATGGCTAGACCTTCCAGCAGGACAATGATCCAAACCATTCAGCAAAGGAAACTCTCAATTGGTTTCAGAGAAAGGAAATCAAGGCCCTGACTTCAATCCAATGGAACAGTTTTGGAAGTTAACTAAAGATCAGGATTCACAAGAGGGACCCCTGGAATCTTCAATATTAAAGGACTATCTGTTTAAAAGAATGGGCCAGAATCACACCAGAATACTGTGACTGATTAGTTTTCGTCATACAGGAAATGCCTTGAAGCTGTCATTACGAAAAAAGGCTTTTCCACAAAGTATTTAAGAAATTTCAGCAGGCCTGTTCAATACTTTTTTCCTGTGTCATTCCACTTTATTACACATAACTCTACCTATGGACTTTAATGTTTGGATTTTTTTATATGGGTGGATTATCTGAGTTAATAGTAATATCTGGTGAAAATTTCATCAAATAGCCTCATTGGAAGTATACTTACTGAAAAAAATGTTGACGTGTTCAATACTTATTTTCCCCGCTGTATGTTATGAGCAGACATCCCACGTCTTCTAAATGTTTACCATTTTCTCCTAACTCTGATGAGTGATTTGACAAATCTTCTCGAGAGGAAGCAAATAAGGGTATTCACTCTCTTTAGGGCAGCCATCTAGAGACATCATCATTAATTATGTTTACCAATGACCTCGAAAATAGTAGAAATGTAGATAAGCAAAATCTATCTCAGACTCTGGAGCTATGAGGACATGAAAGGGAACGAGATAAAGCACCATTCAGATATCTGGGGCCTCATTTATAAAGCGTTCTTATGCACAGATTTGATCTTAGACCGTCCGTACGCTCAAATCCATGCCAACGCTCAGATTTATAAAAACCGTCTTTGACGTGGAAAAGTGCTTATCTCCACGTCAGGTTCAAACTTGACGTACAACCATTTCCTTGTGGTAATGCCGGGGTACTGCAAGTAATCTGAGGTCTAAGTGCGATGCATTTTCAAAATTCCAAGACCAACGATCTCATGTCTTTCTTTGCCATATGCATGATAGGCCTGTCAAACTCGATTCTGTTATGTCTGCACACAAGCGTTGGTGTAAGGCATTATGTTAGCGTTCAATTATTCATTGAATTGTGATGCAGTGAGTTGCTCGATTGTGCTGGGAGCATTGTGTTATGCCTGACTGATGAATGTTTGATACTTGGGTCTGTCAGCGGGAAGTTCAGATTGGATAAGTAAACGATACATGAGTTAACGATATCACCGGTGTCTGTGTGATCATTTATCAAACATAACATTTGGCGACGAGGATGGCTGATATCGCTCTCCCACCACCTACCCCCTTCCTGGCACTACCTGGTGAGCCTCCGATCCCCTGGACTCGCTGGTTAAACGCCTTTGAAACCTTTCTGCTGGCAGTGGGGCTCACCGATGTGAGTGCAGCCCGCAAAAAGGCGCTGCTGCTGCATTGCCTGGGAGCCGAGGGTCAGCGTGTGCTTGGGACACTTGAATCGGGCGCCGTAACCACTTATGACACAGCTGTAGAACTACTGACCGGACACTTTGCTGCCCCACAGAGTGCTCTCCTGCGTCGGTTTTTATTCCGCCAACGACATCAACTGCCTGGTGAGTCTGTGCAACAGTATGTGGCTAACTTACGGGGGCTGGCAAGCACATGCAAGTTCGGTGCGCTGCAGGACGAGATGATCCGCGACCAGTTAATTGAACACACTAACAATGCAAAAGTACGAGAGACTCTTTTACTCGAACCTGATGATCTATTACTGTCGAGAGCAGTTACGATTGCATTACAGCTAGAGAGTGCAGCTCAGTATGCATCAGCGCTAACTAAACAGCAAGTAGTAGCAGCCAGCCCAGCTCCTTCTCTTTCCCCTGCTCTGACATTGCCGCCTAGCCAGAGCGACATGCTTGAAGCCGACTCTTCAGCAGCAGTCATGCTACTGCGGCGCCAACAACGTCATCGACCACGCCCACACGCGTCACAGCCCTGTGATAATTGTGGATCTCTGTCTCACGTCTCAAGAGCACAGACCTGCCCAGCCCGTGGCCAGACGTGCCGCAACTGTGGTAAGCGGAATCACTTTGCATCAGTCTGCCGCTCTGCTCCGGCTACGTCAGGGGGCCAAGCAGCCACATCAGTGCCCACTATCATTCATAATGTGAGCTCTGGCTCGGCTTCATTTAAGTCATGCACAGTCCGCCTAAATGATGTGTGCATTCCACTGCTTTTGGACACTGGTGCCAGTGTGTCTCTCCTGAACATGCATACATACAATGCTTTTTTTCGGCTCACTCCCACTATCGGCGCCCTCTGCTTCACTCTGTGGTTATGGCGACTCAAAGATTGACCTGATTGGTTCTCTTCGAGTGACTGTTGGCTATGGCAACAAGATTGTGCCCAGTTTTGGCTTCCACGTCGCCCGTCGCGGGGCCAACTTGATGGGCCTGGACCTGTTTTCTGCCCTTGGATTCTCCCTGGTGGACACAAAGGGGGCTGCAATTTTCACTGTCTCCACACCTTGGCAGCAAAAGTGGCCATCTCTGTTTGACGGCTTAGGCTGTCTTACAGCTTTTGCCCACCAACCTCTCCTGAACCCTTCCATTAAACCTGTCATCCAACCTCTCCGCCGCATCCCTCTGGCTCTCCGTGATGGCGTTTCAGCTGAACTCCGACTGCTCCTGGATGCCGGCATCATTGAACCAGTGGATGCGTCACCCTGGGTCTCGAACTTGGTGGTGGCTAAGAAGAAGTCAGGGGCTCTGCGCATCTGTGTCGACCTGCGTGCGGTCAATAAGGCAGTGATCCCTGACAGGTTCCCTCTACCTACCTCAGAAGAGCTCACAGCTCAGTTCCATGGCTCAACAGTGTTCTCCAAACTGGACCTCAGACAGGGCTACCTCCAGGTGCCCCTTCACCCCATCAGCAGAAACCTCACAGCCTTTGTGACTCATGCAGGTGTGTTCCGCTACACGCGTATGCCTTTTGGACTTAGCTCCGCCCCCAGCTGTTTCCAAAAGATCATGGTGTCTGTGTTGGCTGGCATACCGGGCGTGGCCATATACCTGGATGACGTGGTTATTCATGGGCCCACCACTGAGAGCCACGATGAACGCCTCAATAAAGTCTTTGCGGCTCTAACCAAGCACAAATTAACCCTAAACACCGAAAAATGTGTTTTCTCCGCACCGGCCATTGAGTATGTAGGTTTCCGGTTGTCGGCGGATGGTATTACACCTCTTCAGTCAAACGTGGACGCCATCCTGGCCATTCCCGAGCCCATCACAGCTGCACAAGTCGCCTCTTTTCTGGGCATGACCGGCTACTATTTGAAGTTCCTTCCTCACTACTCTACTACCACCGCCCCACTGCGCCAACTGCTGCGTAAGGGTGAGCCGTGGGTGTGGTCTCGAGCGTGCTCTGATGCTGTGCATTCCCTCAAGGTGCAACTTACCTCAGCCCCAGTGCTGGCTCACTTTGACATCTCTAGCCCCACCCTGGTTACCTGCGATGCATCGGCCGCAGCCGTGGGAGCGGTGCTGTCACAGACTCAGCAGGGCGTGGAGAAGCCCGTCGCCTTCGCCTCCCGGGCCCTCAATCCGACAGAGCAGCGTTACTCAGTGGGCGAGCGTGAAGCATTAGCCTGCATCTGGGCATGTGAAAGGTGGCACCTGTACCTTTATGGCCGTTCCTTCACCCTCAGAACGGATCACCAGGCCCTAACTGCACTGCTCTCCACATCTGGGACAGGCCACAGGCCACTGAGGCTGCATCGCTGGTCTGACCGCCTCCGGCAATATAACTTTGACCTGAAGTTCACCCCGGGCAGAGATAATGTTGTAGCTGACCTGCTGTCCCGCTCCGTTCCACCCCACCCTGCCATACACACACACACTGACACTGACTGTGTGGAACACGACATTGTCCAGATGCTACATACACCCCTCCAGACCACTGTACCGCTACAGGAGCTCAAGGAGGCATCTGAGCAGGACCCTGTCCTTTCTCAGCTCCGTGCCTACATCCAGAACGGGTGGCCTCGCGAGGTGCCAGAAGAGCTGGCGGCATTTTCCAGGGTGAAGCAAGAGCTGTCCTGCTGGAACGACACCTGTGTGGCACGTGGCCTTTGCACAGTGGTTCCCAGCGTTCTGCGCGCACGTGTCTTGACCATGGCTCACGAGGGCCACCTAGGTGTCGTGAAGCTGAAGCAGCGCTGCAGGGACCTGGTATGGTGGCCAGGGATAGACAGGGATATTGAGGCCCTGGTGAAAGACTGTCCTGCCTGCCTCTTAAGTGGTAAGACCGGTCACCAGGCTCCTCCACCTCTACAACCTCTTGTTTGGCCTTCTCAGCCCTGGGACCACCTACAGCTGGACATATGCGGTGAGATACAGGGGGTTCCCCACCATCAACGCTTTCTTGTGGTCGTATATGACCTTCACTCGAAATGGCCTGAGCTCATCACCACTGGCTCGGTGACCTCTCAGGTCATAATCGACTTTCTGGACTCTCTTTTCTCCCGCTGGGGCATCCCAAACACCATAACTACTGACAACGGCCCTCAACTCGTCTCTGCAGAGTTCACGTCTTACCTCAAAAGCAAAGGCATCCGTCATGTCCGTACAGCCTACTATCACCCCCAAGCCAATGGTGGTGTTGAACGGTTCCACCAGTCACTGAAGAACAGCCTCAGAGCGCACATGGTCCAGGGATGGACCTTTCCACTGGCCATACGGCACACGCTTCTTCATTACAGAGCCACTCAGCACTCAACAACAGGTGTCTCCCCAGCGTCTCTCATGCTTGGCCGTGAGCTCCGTCTTCCCCTCGACCGCCTCAGCCCCGTCATGCCTCAAGGGCCACCCCCTGGGGTCAAGGCCTCTGTTGCCCGTCGGCAGTGGCAGATAAAGCAAAGATTTGACCGGTCAGCACGCGTTAAGGTTCCCGACATCAACGTCTCAGATTGGGTCAGGGTCCGCAGGCCCCACAGAGGCAACAAACTGGCCTCATTTTGGTCCTCCCCTCTCCAAGTCACCCGCCAGTTGGGTGCAGCAACATTCTCACTGAATGATGGCACTCGGTGGCACTCAAGCCGCCTCCGCAGGGTGCCCCCTCCGCCACATACAACGGTGGTGACACCCCAAATTCTGCCTCCAGCTTGGCAGGACGTCCCGACGCCACAGCCGGTGCCTCAGATAGCTCCCACACAGGTCCCCGACACGCCTCTTGATCTGCCTTCCGGGACTGGTACCTATACATCACACACTGCCCAGTCTCAGCCTCATGGCTCTCCGCGACCTGTTCGCACTCGTTCTCGCCCTGGGCACTTACAGGACTTCCAATCCAAATTTCATGTTGAAATCCTGTAGGAGGGGGGGAAATGTTATGTCTGCACACAAGCGTTGGTGTAAGGCATTATGTTAGCGTTCAATTATTCATTGAATTGTGATGCAGTGAGTTGCTCGATTGTGCTGGGAGCATTGTGTTATGCCTGACTGATGAATGTTTGATACTTGGGTCTGTCAGCGGGAAGTTCAGATTGGATAAGTAAACGATACATGAGTTAACGATATCACCGGTGTCTGTGTGATCATTTACCAAACATAACAGATTCCTTTTAAGGATCCGGGTTATTCTGAGTCACTCACTAAACTGATCCGGGTTGAACGAGTCACTTGAGTCACTTGAGTCAGTATTGCTAAATCGCAAAGAAATTCAGTCCTACGTTCAAGCAGTGCAGTGGGGTGCTTCATTTCGTTAAGTGCCTTGTCATGTTGGATGTGGATCCTCCATGATTTGAAACCAGGTTTTTTCAGTATTTGCATTTAGCCTTTAGAGTTTTGCTCTCCTGGTCAAAGTGCATCCACACATTGTTCATCTTTTTGGTGCTCATGTTCAGAAACTTTGATCTTATTGACAGAGAGGGTAGCCTATATAATAATTAATTATTTGTTGTTGTTTTGTTAACAATAGAAAATTTGCCTAGGTTTAATGCTACTCTGCTACAATGTTTATTACCACTACTATACTAATAGTAGGCTACTAGGAATCTATTCTAATAGGTATTACTAGGCAACTAATATTATTAGCCTATTAATCATAGCTATATATATATATATATATATATATCATGTTAGGTAGCCTAATATAATATCATATAATATAATATAAAATAGCCTAATATAATAGCATCAAAACCTCCACCCACTCACGGGAAAGAAAGCAGTTTGAGCCAGTTTTGTTTATTTATTGTCTTAACCTAGCCTTTGCAATTGACTTTCAATGTAGACATAGAAACAGGAACGTAAAAATGCCCTGCAGTGAATAAATTATTATTATTATTACTACTACACTTGTAGAAAAGGCTCCTTGGACTGATACAGTTAATATTTGCAGTATAACTTTGGTCCCTAATTTATATTAATATGTTCATTTATTATGTGTAAATCGTGTGACTATGTCTTTAATACGTAGCCATGACCCATTGGTAGATGCTGAGTCACATGTTCATTGCGCAGCAATTCCCCGCGAAATAGTTCAGACAGTGAAGAAGAAGGGGAACGTTAGTGTGGTCAGTTTTATGCAGAGAAAGGTTACACAGAGAAATTTCCTGCTTGTAATATTGAAGTTGCCACGAGTGCTAGTGCATGATATAATGTAAGTAATGAACGTTCTAAAGTGCTATTGTGAACGATGATGTTAACCGCGAGGTAAATGTGCAGGCAGTAATTTAATTATAATCGCGGAGGTTCGGGAGAAATGCGTGATTAACAGACGGAGATTAAATGCATAAAGCCGCGGTTTTTCTTGCAGTGTATTAGCATCTCCTTTCTATTGTTGTCTGCTAGCGAAATTGTAGAGAGATATTGTATAGTTTGGAACTGTATAATTGTTAGTTTAACCGTCATTTCTTTGTAGACATGTGATAGCACTTGCCCTTGCATATAGCAGCCAATGCACTGTTTCATGGTTGTGTTTGAGCGACCATTAGAAGGTGCTCTTAGTAAAGTCACTGGCTGTCTGCCAAGTCAATTTTATGTTCTGGTGTACAATGTGCATCCAATTTATGTTGCATTGCCTTTGTATTCGATAATACCCTGATTGTAATAGGCCTTTGGTTACTTTCTGTGTATTACAGACTACATTGCATTCGGAGGTAAAAGAAAAGTAATTCCAAAATCCTGTCTCCTCATCATTTGTGTTTTGACTGACACACCGGAGTCTTACAACCACATTTAGTCAGAGATACAGTCCTAATCCTTCCAAACATTGGTCCTTCGAGCCGGAGTGGTTGTATTGATTCCTGAAAAGATGGAACAGCACATGGAGACGGGTGCCCGGTCCAAGCGTCAGACACACCCACCTCCCAGATTCCAAGACTTCCACGTCGCCTATGTCGGTCATGGAGTGAGGGACCAGTCTAGGAGGCCAGCATCACCGGAGAGTGAATGTCCACTCTCACAAGAGGGTGATACCCAGTATTTCCCTCCTGACTTACAACAGATTGACCCAAGAAAGACCCATGGCGATGCTGCTCAGCATGAGGTACCACAGCTAGCCCCACCACGAGTTGGGAGAGATCCTGGTGAGTCTGCCACTGAGAATGCTTCATCACCCCAACTGGGGATGTATCCAGAGTATCACACACAAGACAGGATCAGGGCTGTTCAACAAGAGAATGCTAGACTGCTACAAGCCCAGCATGCTCTACAGGCTGACCTGATGGCACTTAGAGAAGTTCGTACAGAGATAAGAGAAATGATTGACGTGGCCCGTGCATTGAAGGTTGATATCAGTACCGGCTATTACCCAGAAATGAGTCATAGCCCCTATGTGCCACAACAAGCATCCAGAGTACCTCCACCTTTCCCCTCAGCACAGGGCTATACGCAATCAAGAATAGCACCAAATGAGAGAGAGTATGTACCTGATACTCCACGTTATCCAAAGCCCGATGGGGGCTTTCATGTATACTCTCATAGTTTGGAGTTAGAGGACCAGGGAGCTCCATTAAGACCTTTTCCTCATCATTATGGGCCTCAGTCAGGGAACAATATTCCCCCTTATTCCTCCATTACCCCAGCCCAAGGATATGCTGCACCACAACCTGTGTGGCCAAAGCCGGCCCAACGAGCTGCTGCATCACAGTTCCAGCTTCCAGCTGCTCCCCAGTTTTCATCTCCAAGCAGTGTCAGGCAGCAATTACCATATCGTGTTCCTCAACCAGCATCTGTGAGACCAGATAGGCATGCTCCGCCATTACCCTCACCTTATCCTAATCATACACCAGCTACTGAAGTCACCTATAGAGGTCCTAAACCTACTATCCCGAAATTCATACGACCAGACCCCAGTGAGTTCGCCCGGCTCCGGATAGCCTTGGAAAACCTGCTACCGACGGATGCGACTGAACTGTTCAAATATCAAATATTAGTGGACCATTTGAAGTTGGATGAGGCCCGGCTTATAGCGGATGCTTATCTGAATTCCCCAACGCCATACACAGACACTATGGCTGCTCTTCATGAGAAATATGGTCAGCCCCACCAGCTGGCCTTGAGGAAAATAGCAAGTGTCCTGGATGCACCCGATGTGAGACGTGGGGACACTGCTGCATTTCAGAGGTATGCCCTGCAGGTTCAGTCACTGGTGGGCCTGTTAAAGACCTTGGGGCCAGAAGGAGATGTCGAGTTGCAGTGCGGATCACATGTCGCACGGTTGTTGACCAAACTCCCATCAGAACACCGGGAAGACTTTCGCCGCTATACACTGCAACATTCTGGAGCCACACCATCCTTGCACGAGTTATCAGATTGGCTGCGCTATGAATCATGGTGCCAGAGTTTTGACCACCATGTCTCCGTCAAGGGCACGAAAGATAAACCGAGTAAGCAAGCTACTAATATACTGCTCGGAGCTGGTGCCTCTGCAGAAGACTCACAGGATGAACAGCAGCCTGTGAAGCAAGGAACTTGGAAAATCAAAGCAAAGGCCTACTGTCCCTACTGTAATAATTCTGAACATTTCCTTAGCCAGTGCAACGCCATAGCAAAGCTATCCACAGACCAGTTGAAGAAGTGGATTCAAGACAACAAGCGCTGCTGGCGTTGCGCCAGATCCCATCAAGCTGCTCAGTGCAATCTTAAGAAACCATGCGGTCTCTGTCAGGGAAGGCATCTTCAGGCCCTCCATGAGGTAAATGCCAGACCTGTAAAAGCAGCCGCAAACCCCAGAAGTAAAGAAGAGCATTGCACTACTAGCCCTGCTTCCAGCACACTTTACCTGGACAGACCGGCCACTGGGAGTCGAGTCATGTTGAAAGTGGTGCCTGTTCTGGTGCATTATGGAAGCCAGACTTTGGATACTTATGCAGTTCTTGATGATGGGTCAGAAAGGACCATGCTTCTACCAGCTGCAGCAAAGTCACTGGGTATCCAAGGGACCCCAGAAACCCTCCCCCTGCGCACAGTCCGGCAGGATATTCAATTACTGCATGGTTTCTCTGTGTCTTTCAGAGTTTCTCCACCAGCCAAACCTCAGCTGAGCTTTTCAATAGCTAATGCCTTCACAGCTGAGCGCCTCAGTTTAGCGCAACATTCTTACCCTTTAGAGCATCTATGGAAGAAATATAGGCACTTAACTGGTCTCCCTATCCAACCTCTGAACGATGCTCAGCCACTACTCCTTATCGGATCTGACCAGCCTCATCTGATCACCCCTGTTGAGCCAGTCAGACTTGGTCCACCAGGTGGGCCTGCCGCCATTCACACCAGACTGGGATGGGCTCTTCAGGGGCCTGTCAAGTTCATGGGGCGGCCAGTTCCGGCACAGCAATGTCTGTTTACTTCAGCTATGACCCAACAAGCTGATGAGTTGTTCAAACATGTTCAGAGACTTTGGCAGTTGGACATTGTGCCACATAGAAAGGAGAAAGAGGTGACCAGGTCCAAACAAGATCAAGAGGCGCTTAAACTGCTGGCCGCACAGACTGTTCGCACTGAGGTTGAAGGTGTCCTTCGATATGCAACGCCTTTACTGCGTCACAGCAACATGCCGCATCTGAATGTCTCTAAGGAGTCAGTAATGCCTAACCTGCGCAGTACGGAGAGGCGTCTAATGAAGGATCCCCTGCGAGCTGAAGCCTATAAGATGGAGATGGAGAAGCTAATAAAGGCAGGAGTTGTGCAAGAAGTTCAAGGGGAGATAAACCCAGATGGTGAATGCTGGTATATTCCCCATCATCTGGTCAGCCATAACAACAAGTACCGCATCGTCTTTAATTGTTCACACCAGACCCAAGGCCAGAGTTTAAACCAGTACCTCCTGCCAGGTCCTACACTGGGAGCCTCACTCCTAGGAGTACTGTTAAGATTTCGGGAACATCCAGTAGCGGTGAGTGGAGACATCAAAGGGATGTTTCACCAGGTGCGCCTGCTGCCAAGTGACCGTCCCCTATTGCGTTTCGTGTGGCGGGACCTGAAGGTGGATCAATTCCCCAGAGTGTATGAATGGCTGGTGTTACCCTTTGGGACTACCTGTAGTCCGTGTTGCGCGACTTATGCTCTGCAGTGCCATGTTGTCAACCATACCCAAGAAGGTGATCGGGTGAGATTCTCAGTTGAACAGTGTTTTTATGTCGACAACTGCCTGCAGAGTGTGCGAACACCAGAAGAAGCCAAAGCTCTTGTGGATGACCTGCGGAAGCTTCTGGCCTCTGCAGGCTTCGATATTCGCCAGTGGGCCTGTAACATCCCTGCTGTCGTAAATCACCTACCTCAGGAGGCTCGATCTGACAGTCTAGAGCTTTGGCTAGCACAAGATAAAACAGATCCTCTTGAATCCACCCTAGGACTCAGTTGGGACTGGCGAGCTGACACCCTGGGTTATAAGCATCGACCCGTGATCTATGAGGTCCCTACCTTGAGGAACATCTATAAGGTTGTGGCAACCCAGTATGACCCGTTGGGCTTCCTGTTACCTTACACCACCCGAGCAAAGATCATTATCAAACACCTGTGGGACCGTCAGCGAGGCTGGGATGACTCAAATTTGCCTCAGGATCTTCTGCAGGCATGGCGCACATGGGAGGAAGAGCTACAGCTTCTATCTTGTGTTAACTTCCCCAGAGCTTATGTCCCAGCCACTGCAGACAAGAGTGAGATCAGCCGGGAGATCCACATATTCTCGGATGCATCTGAACAAGCATATGGAGCAGTGGCTTACCTAAGGTGCGTTGATCCTCATAGTCAAGCTTACCTGTCCTTCATAGTAGCGCGGTCTCGGGTGTCCCCTAAACGGCTCCATTCCATCCCCCGATTGGAACTGTGTGGTGCTTTAGTTGCTGCTCAGCTTGCCAAGATGTTGGAGAAGGAACTCACTGTGACCATCAGCCAAACCATCCTATGGACGGATTCAACCACAGTCCTTACATGGTTGAGATCTGAGTCCTGTCAGTACAAGGTTTTCGTGGGGACAAGAGTGTCCGAAATCCAGGAACTAACAGAGCAGTGTTCATGGCGCTTTGTGGACTCAGACAACAATCCTGCTGATGACCTCACACGCGGCAAGACTCTGAAATCCCTCACTGAACCAAGTAGATGGTCACAGGGTCCCTCTTTCCTTCTCCAAGATTCAGATGCTTGGCCTGTGAGTCCCTTCCTGGAACCCCCCTCAGACACCACAGAGCTGCGTAAATCAGTCTTTTGTGGATCTGCCACAACTTCTTCAGTAGTTCCCAATCTGGATAGTCAGACCTATAACACCTGGCAAGATCTCCTTGATACCAAGGCACAGGAGATACAGGCACTCATAGACTCTAGCATTCCACCAAGTGCCGAGAGCTACAGCCAATCAGAGACCCTTATACTAAAGCTTGCGCAGCAGGATTCATTTCCAGAGGACTATCAGAACCTGATGGCTGGAAAACCAGTGTCCTCTAAGAGTCGCCTGCTCACACTGTCTCCTGAAATGGATAAGACTGCTGAGCTGATCCGAGTAGGTGGTAGGCTGAGACGAGCTGAAATCCTGGACAACGCAATGGTACATCCTGTGGTCTTGGATGCCTCACACCCCACCACACGACTGCTCATTAGTGACTATGACAGTCGGTTGCACCACCCAGGACCAGAACGCGTCTTTGCTGAGATGCGCCGATCATTTTGGATTCTCCATGGACGGGAAGCTATACGCAAGCATCAGTACAACTGCCCCGAGTGCCAGCGTTGGAGAGCAAAGCCCACTAATCCCAAAATGGCTGACCTGCCATCTGCTCGCCTTCGTCTCTATAAGCCAGCATTCTATTCAACAGGAGTAGATTGTTTTGGCCCATTCTTAATTAAGATAGGTAGACGCACTGAGAAACGCTGGGGCATCATCTTTAAGTGTATGACTATGCGAGCTGTTCACCTGGATCTACTTAGTCACATAGATGCCGATTCCTTTCTCATGGCTCTGAGACGTTTCATAGCTCGCCGTGGCACGCCAGCTGAATTGTGGTCTGACCAAGGCACCAATTTCAAAGGTGGGGAACGGGAGCTGCGAGAGACCTTTGAAGGAATGGCCCCTGAGTTACAGAAACAGCTTGCCCGTCAGAAAATAGCGTTCAGGTTCAATCCCCCAGCTGCCCCACATTTTGGTGGCGTGTGGGAAAGGGAGGTTCGCTCCGTCAAGTCTGCACTTCACGCCATTTTGGGGAATCAATCAGTACCAGAGGAAGTCCTACTAACGGTTCTGCTGGAAGTAGAGCTTATTCTCAATTCAAAACCATTAGGGTATGTCTCCGCTGACGTTGCTGATGCCGACCCTGTAACACCCAACAGCCTACTCATGGGGCGGCCAGACGGATCTCTACCACAGGTAGTTTATCCTGAGACCGAACTACTGAGTCGGAGGCGATGGAGACATGCCCAAGTGCTAGCTGATCAGTTTTGGGCACGTTATATCCGAGACTACCTCCCGAGTTTGCAGACAAGGCAGAAGTGGACTCTATCCCCACCAAACCTAAAGGACCAGGCTGTTGTGATGATAATGGATCCTCATCTACCTCGGGCCCTGTGGCCTATTGGACATGTCAAGGCAATTCATCGCAGTGATGATGGTCGTGTCAGATCTGCGGATGTGGACATTAAGGGACAAGTCTACACTCGACCCGTTTCTCGATTAGTGATCCTACCTGCCCTTCCATCGGGAGACAATGACAACGTACCCAGCTCAACCCATCCCAGCTGATGCAAGTCGCCTTTTATTGGGACAAATGTGCTCTGCACATTCAGGGGCGGCTGTAGAAAAGGCTCCTTGGACTGATACAGTTAATATTTGCAGTATAACTTTGGTCCCTAATTTATATTAATATGTTCATTTATTATGTGTAAATCGTGTGACTATGTCTTTAATACGTAGCCATGACCCATTGGTAGATGCTGAGTCACATGTTCATTGCGCAGCAATTCCCCGCGAAATAGTTCAGACAGTGAAGAAGAAGGGGAACGTTAGTGTGGTCAGTTTTATGCAGAGAAAGGTTACACAGAGAAATTTCCTGCTTGTAATATTGAAGTTGCCACGAGTGCTAGTGCATGATATAATGTAAGTAATGAACGTTCTAAAGTGCTATTGTGAACGATGATGTTAACCGCGAGGTAAATGTGCAGGCAGTAATTTAATTATAATCGCGGAGGTTCGGGAGAAATGCGTGATTAACAGACGGAGATTAAATGCATAAAGCCGCGGTTTTTCTTGCAGTGTATTAGCATCTCCTTTCTATTGTTGTCTGCTAGCGAAATTGTAGAGAGATATTGTATAGTTTGGAACTGTATAATTGTTAGTTTAACCGTCATTTCTTTGTAGACATGTGATAGCACTTGCCCTTGCATATAGCAGCCAATGCACTGTTTCATGGTTGTGTTTGAGCGACCATTAGAAGGTGCTCTTAGTAAAGTCACTGGCTGTCTGCCAAGTCAATTTTATGTTCTGGTGTACAATGTGCATCCAATTTATGTTGCATTGCCTTTGTATTCGATAATACCCTGATTGTAATAGGCCTTTGGTTACTTTCTGTGTATTACAGACTACATTGCATTCGGAGGTAAAAGAAAAGTAATTCCAAAATCCTGTCTCCTCATCATTTGTGTTTTGACTGACACACCGGAGTCTTACAACCACATTTAGTCAGAGATACAGTCCTAATCCTTCCAAACAACACTACTACTACTACTACTACTACTATTCTCATTAGGCCTATTATTATTATCACCTTGACACGAGTAGAAACTAGGCTACTTGCTCGTCTATAGATCCACTCATGACAATGTAGCCGGCTGATTCGACTGACTCGCACTCTTAACAACATAATGTAACCGGTCCGCCCGACTGATCCAAATGACCCAGGTAGGCTAGCCTACTCAAGCAACTCCATACAGAGCTTGCAATGTTTCGGACGGTCTTCGCGACCTAATTGCATTTTAAAGAAGGCTATACGTGCAGAATATATGTTATTTCAGAAGTGAAAGCATGGCTTTTGTTGTGGATTTTCTTTTAACCTTGACGAGGAGTTACTCGCTCCTCTAAAGATCCACTCATGACAACGTAGCCGGCTGATTCGGCTGACTCGCACTCATAACAACAACGTAACCGGCCCGCTTAGCTGATCCGACTAGCCTACTCTCCATACAGAGCTTGCAATGTTTCGGACTGTCTTCGCGACCTAATTGCATTTTAAAGTAGGCTATGCGTGCAGAACATATGTTATTTCCAACCCAGTCTCACGTCTGAACGTGTCACTGTCACGTTAATTAATCTATTGGGACGTGTTGTGTAACACGTTTCCTTGTTAAAAAACGTGTTGAGCAGGACGTAATTATCGTGTTACTATCACGTTGTATTTCGCTTTCAACGAGCCAACAGAACCACGTCATCTGTCAAAAAAGCCTGACCTCACAAAATGGCGAGAATGTTATTTGATGCTTTTGACGTGCAGTTTCACACTCTTAAGCCTGCTTTGAGTTGTGGGTTAGAAGGAGCCACCTTCTAGCTAGCAGTTTTAGAAGGCTGAACCCCAGAATCCAGAAACAAGAACCGAGCAGGGACGGAGAAAAAAGAAGAATCCAAATGGGAAATGAGGTGAGCCTTGCTACTGCCGCTAGCATGATCATTTTGCTAGCAATTGAGCAAAACATTTTAAAGTTGATTTAACATGAAATAGTAGCCTATGCATGGGCAATACTGTGAATTCAGAGTAGGCTTGCACAATTTATAATTTAGCTAACGTGCATGATGTAATGTTACATTAATCTGTAAAACAGCTGTTGTCTGTGTAAATTAACATTGTAGCCTAATATTGTTAGTGTGGGCTACAGCTAACAGCTGGGAGGTAGCCTATCAGCCAGGCATGTATAATCGATAATCATGATGAACGTGAATAGATTTCGTTGCGAAAACGCGCATTGTTTTAGGCCACATATCAGGTATAAAACAATTGTATTCTGATACAGCAGTTCTCCAGATGTTAGATATTCACTTATATTATAATATAATATTGTATTTCTTTAACCTGATTAAGAGAGGGGTTTAATTCAATAGAGAATTGCAATGTGTGTAGCCCATAATATTAGATATTAGATTAGGCTAGATTTAGATTAGATTCAACTTTATTGTAATTTAAAAGAGTAGTACAGGTACAGAGCCAATGAAATGCAGTTGACATCCAACTAGAAGTGCAGTTAGATAAATAGGCAAGTTTTCCAGATGACATGTGTACAGTGACAGAAATAGCCTATACAGTGAATATGGAATGTGTGTCTAGACTATAACAAAACAAATTGATAATAATACATAATAATGATAATAATAGCAGTAATTACAGTAGGCCACTGGCATTGTTGTTGGTGACGTGTCTGTTTCCTATTGTTCCATGCCACTCTCCTACTGTCTCAATATCTTAGCAATATCTTAGTTCAATTCAATGTCTTATAATGGTAAAAGATGTGGACAAATACATGATATGATATACAAATAAATCGTTGTTCACGACATGTTATGGTTAAATTATCGGAATGAGTGCGATGGTGATGCAATCCTGCTTTTCAATTAGTTGAGATGGTGTTTGACATTAAATTATAAGCAGGTCAGTTTCACATAATAAGCTATTTGTTTCTTTGGGTCTGGGTAATTCATGTGACAAAAAATTCTGTTATAGGCTTCTACCGTTTTTCTGAAAAACAAAGCAGTACAACAACATTTCTATCTCCAAAATAATGCATTGTACGCATGTGTGTACTACGTACATGTAGTGCATGCAGCTTTTAATGTCCAAAGTAGCCTATACTGATTTTCCTGCATAAAAACTACAAATACTCCTCCAAAACTACAGTGTTGACACTTGAAGTTGTGGAGTTATATTTTAGTAGCCTATTCTATAATAGAATAAATACCCACATCAGTTTTACCCTTGTCTCACCTGTATACAACATATGTCTATGAATTGCAGTAGTGATCAAATGAAAAAGGAAAGAAAGGTGTCCTGATGTGTTGTTTAGGGATGGTCCTGCAATGTTTTCTCGACATATCTTTATGTCTTTTTTTTCTCCCCTCTACTTATGTTTTCACAGATCCTTGCTCCTGATATCCTGATGTATGGGTTGCACTTCATTATATGACTCCAACAGAACACTCACAGAAAGGAGAGTGGTGTCAAACTACAAGACAGCCAGCATGTAAGCAAGGCCTTGTTTGTCCTTGTTTGGCTACTCATTTGTCTACTTCCTGAAGAGGCTGAAGCATGATGGCCTTGACACCTCAGTCCTTGCTTCCATTAACAGCTGTGTTATGAAGTGCATCCTCACATCATGGTCTACTGCAGCGGTGGATACAAAGGACAATTGGCAGGTATTTTACGTCACTTTTGCATTACTTTTACTGTGATTTTGCTAAATATAGGCCCATATTGTAGATGGAGAAACGCATTGTTCAGCGGATACATCTTGGGCTATACTATTAAGGGACAGCTGAATTGACCACCTAAACCATATATTTTCTGAAAGCCTATAGCCTCTAGATGTCAATTAATATACATTAAGACATGCCCCACCTTCCTACTGATTTTGGTGCATCATAAGGCGTACATAGGCCCATATTGTAGATCGAGAAACGCCTTGTACAGCGGATACATCTTGGGCTATACTATTAAGGGACAGCTGAATTGACCACCTAAACCATATATTTTCTGAAAACCTATAGCCTCTAGATGTCAATTAATATACATTAAGACATGCCCCACCTTCCCACTGACTTTGGTGCATCATAAGGCGTACATAGGCCCATATTGTAGATCGAGAAACGCGTTGTACAGCGGATACATCTTGGGCTATACTATTAAGGGACAGCTGAATTGACCACCTAAACCATATATTTTCTGAAAGCCTATAGCCTCTAGATGTCAACTAATGTACATTAAGACATGCCCCACCTTCCTACTGACTTTGGTGCATCATAAGGCGTACATAGGCCCATATTGTAGATCGAGAAACGCCTTGTACAGCGGATACATCTTGGGCTATACTATTAAGGGACAGCTGAATTGACCACCTAAACCATATAGTTTCTTAAAGCCTATAGCCTCTAGATGTCAATTAATATACATTAAGACATGCCCCACCTTCCTACTGACTTTGGTGCATCATAAGGCGTACATAGGCCCATATTGTAGATGGAGAAACGCATTGTACAGCGTATACATCTTGGGCTATACTATTAAGGGACAGCTGAATTGACCACCTAAACCATATATTTTCTGAAAGCCTATAGCCTCTAGATGTCAATTAATATACATTAAGACATGCCCCACCTTCCTACTGATTTTGGTGCATCATAAGGCGTACATAGGCCCATATTGTAGATCGAGAAACGCCTTGTACAGCGGATACATCTTGGGCTATACTATTAAGGGACAGCTGAATTGACCACCTAAACCATATATTTTCTGAAAACCTATAGCCTCTAGATGTCAATTAATATACATTAAGACATGCCCCACCTTCCCACTGACTTTGGTGCATCATAAGGCGTACATAGGCCCATATTGTAGATCGAGAAACGCGTTGTACAGCGGATACATCTTGGGCTATACTATTAAGGGACAGCTGAATTGACCACCTAAACCATATATTTTCTGAAAGCCTATAGCCTCTAGATGTCAACTAATGTACATTAAGACATGCCCCACCTTCCTACTGACTTTGGTGCATAATAAGGCGTACATAGGCCCATATTGTAGATCGAGAAACGCCTTGTACAGCGGATACATCTTGGGCTATACTATTAAGGGACAGCTGAATTGACCACCTAAACCATATAGTTTCTTAAAGCCTATAGCCTCTAGATGTCAATTAATATACATTAAGACATGCCCCACCTTCCTACTGACTTTGGTGCATCATAAGGCGTACATAGGCCCATATTGTAGATGGAGAAACGCATTGTACAGCGTATACATCTTGGGCTATACTATTAAGGGACAGCTGAATTGACCACCTAAACCATATATTTTCTGAAAGCCTATAGCCTCTAGATGTCAATTAATATACATTAAGACATGCCCCACCTTCCTACTGACTTTGGTGCATCATAAGGCGTACATAGGCCCATATTGTAGATCGAGAAACGCATTGTACAGCGGATACATCTTGGGCTATACTATTAAGGGACAGCTGAATTGACCACCTAAACCATATATTTTCTGAAAGCCTATAGCCTCTATATGTCAATTAATATACATTAAGACATGCCCCACCTTCCTACTGATTTTGGTGCATCATAAGGCGTACATAGGCCCATATTGTAGATCGAGAAACGCCTTGTACAGCGGATACATCTTGGGCTATACTATTAAGGGACAGCTGAATTGACCACCTTAACCATATATTTTCTGAAAGCTTATAGCCTCTAGATGTCAATTAATATACATTAAGACATGTCCCACCTTCCTACTTACTTTGGTGCATCATAAGGCGTTTGCAGGAAGGTGGACCATGTGCTAATGTATGTTAACTCACATGTATAAGTGACAAGCTTTAAGAAAATATATGGTTTGCATGGCTGAAACTGCTTTGCCTTTATGTTGGAGCTCAAAACCATCATATCATCAAAAATCATATGCCCCATTAATTCACCAATATAGAAAATAGTGCCATGTATACATTTATGTCCTCCAAAGTTTGCAGGAAGGTGGGCCATGTGCTAGTGTATTAAGGGACAGCTGAATTGACCACCTAAACCACATATTTTGTGAAAACCCATAGCCTCTAGATGTCAATTAATATTAATTAAGACATTTCCCACCTTCCTACTTACTCTGGCATATCATAAAGCATACATAGGCCCATATTGAGGATCGAGAAACAAATTGTTCAGTTGATACAATTTGGCGTACACTATTAAGGGACAGCTGATTCAACCACCTAAACCATACTAGGACTTGGTCCACCCTCCTTAAATACTTTGGCGCACTATATTAAAGGCATAGACCTGCATTTTATTAGTGGACTTTATAGTCATCAGTATGTTTGAACATGTCAAGAGAAACACTGAGATTGTAGTTTCTTTCTTTGTACACTTGTTTTATCTCTATTTCTAATTTCCAGGTTGTCAGCTGTTATCAGGCTCATCACCAAAGCAAAAAGACATGCCAGGAAGGAGCAAGGCACAGGCCAGGAAGGAGCAAGGCAAAGCCCGGGGATTATTATTATTATTATTATTATTATTATTATTACAGGTCTCTCTGCACCCGAACCAGCAGGTTCAGAGGAAGCTTCTTTTCTGTTGCTGTCACCCGACTGGACTGTAGCTCTGTATCCCGGTGACAACCAATCAACTAAGCCCCCAAATACCCTATTCCACCCATAGTGTTATTTATTTACAAATGCACATACTGTAATTACAATTATACATAACCATATTCTACTGCTCTTCATGCTATCCATCCTGAACACTTCTTACTACTCTTATAATGTTACTGTTTCTGCACTACAATGGTACTGTTACCACACTGCACATATCTGTCTATATGGTTCATACTGAATATCCATATTTATTCTGTTTTTCTCATATGTTCTGTTAATACACTGCCCATATTTATATCTAATTTATATTACTCTAAACCACCTTCTGTAAACCAACTGCATATTACTGTCTACACGACACTATACAGTATTTCTTGTCCTGCCTATGCACCATCTGTCTATACTTTGTATATCACATTGCACTTTTGCTTTGTACAGGGTTCCCACGGGTCATAGCATTTCTGGAATATCATGGAATTTTAGAAAGTCTATTCCAGACATGGAAAGTCAGGGAATTTTTATCATTTTGGGGGCAAAGTCATGGAATATCAGGGAATTTTGTCGTAGTAGTTTATGATGTACTAGCCAAAATGCATATTTCCACACAGTATGTATATCTGGTTATTAGCTTTACAGCTTGCTTGAGTAGCCCAACTGTGTTAATTCAATGCCTATTTATTCATCTCCCGCTCTAAAAAAGTAAAAGACTCTTGATGCGGCTGCTCTGAAATCATTGGTCGGTATATTGTAAGTCATGGAAATTCAGGTGTTTTGTCAGGGAAAAGTTATAGAATTTTACATTTGACTTACAGTTGGAACCCTGTTTGTACTTTTACTCTGCACAATGACAATAAAGGTGAATCTGATCAAATGTAAATTATTATTTAGTGCCTGTAGTGCTGCTTTGTATTAGCATACCTTTGCTGTTTGTTTTATGTGTATTGGACAACCCCCTGTTTAAAGCAATCACAAACTTACAGATTTTGATTGATCTTGATACACAGATGTGTGTTGTGCTGAAATAAACCCAATTTCACTTATCTTAGGTGCTGTGGGACTTTTGATGCACAAGAAATCTTAAGAAATGGCCGTTCAGAGAGCATTGTTTTGACAGATGTTGACCAACAAAGTTCTTAAATCATACACAAACCATTAAAACATCCATATTTTGATTGAATATGATGCACAGAGGTGTGTTGTGCTGAAATAAACCCAATTTCACCTATCTTAGGTGCGGTGTGAATTTTGATGCACAAGAAATCTTCAGAAATGGCCGTTCAGAGAGCATTTTTTGACAGATGTTGACCAACAAAAGTTCTTAAATCATACACAAACCATTAAAACATCCATATTTTGATTGAATATGATACACAGAGGTGTGCTGTGCTGAAATAAACCCAATTTCACTTATCTTAGGTGCTGTGGGACTTTTGATGCACAATAAATCTTAAGAAATGGCTGTTCAGAGAGCATTGTTTTGACCAACAAAAGTTCTTAAATCATACACAAACCATTAAAACATCCATATTTTTATTGAATATGATACACAGAGGTGTGCTGTGCTGAAATAAACCCAATTTCACTTATCTTAGGTGCTGTGGGACTTTTGATGCACAAGAAATCTTAAGAAATGGCTATTCAGAGAGCATTGTTTTGACCAACAAAAGTTCTTAAATCATACACAAACCATTAAAACATCCATATTTTGATTGAATATGATACACAGAGGTGTGTTGTGCTGAAATAAACCCAATTTCACTTATCTTAGGTGCTGTGGGACTTTTGATGCACAAGAAATCTTCAGAAATAACCGTTTAGAGAGCATATTTGACAGATATTGACCAACAAAAGTTCTTAAATCATAAACAAACCATCAAAACATCCATATTTTGATTGAATATGATACACAGAGGTGTGTTGTGCTGAAATAAACCCAATTTCACTGATCTTACCTGCCATGGCAAGTTTGATGCACCGGACATACTCAGAAACTACAATTGAGACACCCATATGGCCAGACAGGCCTAGGTAAGTGTCACACCCATTATTTCATGAAATGTCAACATGTGGCACATATTTTGATACAGGGAATGATAACAAACGTGTTTGTCAAATTTGAGACCTCTAGCTGCTTGTATGTTGTCAGGAGGCGGAGCCAAAGATTGGAAAATGTAGATTTCTAGGGGGCGCTATAGAGTCTATGAATGTGTGAGGTGTGATTTTACATATCTCATATATTTTATGTCATAGATAGATGTCACATGCCAAATTTAGTCTGTTTATGAGGTATGGAAGTTAGAAATGCTAACCCTAGGTTTAGATGGCCATAATTTGCATAGGTCAGACAGGCCTTGATAGGATTACACCAGTTAATTCAAGATAGTACCAACATGTGGCACATATTTTGATACAGGGAATGATAACAAACTTGTTTGTCAAATTTGAAACCTCCAGCTGCTTGTATGTTGTCAGGAGGCGGAGCCAAAGATTGGAAAATGTAGATTTCTAGGGGGCGCTATAGAGTCTATGAATGTGTGAGGTGTGATTTTACGTATCTCGTATATTTTATGTCATAGATAGATGTCACATGCCAAATTTAGTCTGTTTATGAGGTATGGAAGTTAGAAATGCTAACCCTATAGGTTTAGATGGCCATAATTTGCATAGGTCAGACAGGCCTTGATAGGATTACACCAGTTAATTCAAGATAGTACCAACATATGGCACATATTTTGATACACGGGATGATAACAAACTAGTTTGTCAAATTTGGGACATCTAATGACTTGTGTATTGCCAGGAGGCGGAGCCAAATATAGGAAATATTGGATTTGGGGTGCTATAGAGTCTGTGAATATGTGAGATGTGATTTAACTACACACTCAAATATAGTTGCTTGTGTGTTGTCAGGAGGCGGAGCCAAAGATTGAAAAAAAGTTTGAATATGTGAGGGTTGAGTCCATTTCACTATATTTTGTGTCATCCAAGGATGTTACATGTCAAATTTAATCAGTCATATTCTAGTCAGATAAGCTTACACCAGTAATTTTCAACTAATAACATGTAGCACAAATTGATATAAAGGGCATAGAAATTGGCAACTGGTTTGCCGTATTTGAGACCAGTAGCTGAGTTTGTATTGCTGTAGCTTCCTGGATGTGTGAGGTCATTTCACTTTGAGGTTTCTGAATGTGTGAGGTAATTTCACTCCGATCCCATATTTACTAACCCTAGGTTAATAGGTCATAGGTCAGACAGGCCTTTGTAGGGTCAGTCACACCAATTACTTCACAACATTAGCACATATAATGCATGGGATTAAAACAGACTTATCTGAGGTTAATTTAAGCCTTGACCTTGCTGATGAAAACCAGAGTGCAGTCAATCAGTGGTCCAAATATATAGAACCAGTACAAGTGAAAGACAATTCAAGTAATTATTTACATGGAGAGTCCTTTACTATCAAAGATGCTTTAATGTACATTGATACATGAAGGGGATATTGAAGTACTCAAGTCCCAAAGAAGGATGACAATACAATAGTATTATAGTCAATTAACATAACTCAATAAAGAATATGGTTACAATTTCAATCATGATTTAAAGAAATTGACTTTCAAAAACTATTGTAATCAATTAGCGTTTTTAAAGTGATTATGGATTTTTATAGTCTAAGAGCAAAAATAGCAGTATTGCTTAAGCCTATGATGCACGTAAGTAGGAATGTTGGACATGTCTTAATTCATATTAATTGACATCTACAGACTATAGGCTTTAAGAAAATATATGGTTTAGATGGTAAATTCAGCTGTCCCTTAATAGTGTAGGCCAAAATGTATTAGCTGGACAAAATTCTTCTAAGTTACCCTAGCAACAACCTAGCAACCAACATAAGAACCATAGCAACAACCTAGCAACCATATTAATTACCCTACCAACAACCTCACAACTACCACCACAATGTCAACCGAGCAACCACCATTGCAACCAACATGATTAACCTTGCAACCAGCATAGCAACCACTTTATTTGGAATAGCAACCACCATATCTACCCTAGCAACACCCTAGCAACCTTCTTGGTTACCCTATCAACAACCTAGCAACCACCTGTACAATGCCAACCTAGCAACCACTTTGATAGTCAACCAACATGACTTGCCTTGCAACCATCTCAATTACCCTAGCAACCAGCATAGCAATCACTTAATTTAGTATAGCCACCACCATATCTACTCTAGCAACACCCTAGCAACCTTCTCAGTTACTCTATCACCAACCTAGCAACCAACATGATTACCCTATAAACCTGCATAGCAACCACCATATATCCCGTAGCAACACCATAACAACCTTCTCAGTTACCCTAGCAATAGCTTAGCAACCACTACCATAGCAACCCCTATGTTTCACAAAATACCTTTAGAAAGCATCCAGGGTTTCCCGCAGAAAATTGGTTAGTCAAAGTGGTATGGTGGGGTGGGGTGTTCTTGTTTGTGCGATACAATAAAGACTCCACCATACAAACTATACCACACTATACACATTTTTACAAATAAGAACAGTGAATTAATGTGTGCAACTTTAACAAACATTATACAAACTATACAACAATGAAGTGGAAAAGAATGCAAAAGAAAGAAAAACAACATTTTCAAAATGTGCAAACGTAATCACAGTCACTGCTTATGGCAGAGCTGACAGCATCGCTACAGTCATACTCCTTGGTTTAAAAAAACACAATTCAAGGGCCCTTTGATAATTGCACTCTTTAACAAGTGCGGACCATTTATGCTTTCATGCAGGCTATCGGACTGTTGCCCTGCAGCCTGTTCTGCAAGTCTATCTTGATCTATACATGGAGAGTGAATGAAGTTTAGATTATTTTAGACTTTTGTGTAAGATGTGTAAGATTTACACAAACGATGATAAATAAAGTGATGACACCACCCGCTGCAGACCATAGGATGTGAGAATGCGCTCCACAACACAGCTGTAAATGGAAGCAAGGACTGAGGTGTCAAGGCCAGCATGCTTCAGCCCCTTCAGGAAGTGGACAAACAAGGCCTTGTTTACATGCTCGCTGTCTTGTTGTTTGTAGAAGGACACTGCTTTAACAGCTCCTTTGTGTAGGTGTCCTGTTGGAGTCATATAATGAAATGGAATGCATACATCAGGATATCAGGAGCGAGGATCTGTGAAAACATAAGTAACAGAAAGAAATGTAAGATATGTTTAGAACATTTTGAGCTCCAACACAAAGGCAAAGCAGTTTCAGCCATGCAAACCATATATTTTCTTAAAGCCTGTCACTTGTACATGTGAGTTAACATAGACTAGCACATGGCCCACCTTCCTGCAAACTTTGGAGGACATAAATGTATACATGGCACTATTTTGTATATTGTCAAAGTCAGTAGAAAGGTGGGACATG
Source organism: Alosa pseudoharengus (assembly GCF_046254945.1). Taxonomy (NCBI): domain Eukaryota; kingdom Metazoa; phylum Chordata; class Actinopteri; order Clupeiformes; family Clupeidae; genus Alosa; species Alosa pseudoharengus. The sequence goes on from NW_027468685.1 coordinate 31,044,333, forward strand.
TCTTAATGTATATTAATTGACATCTAGAGGCTATAGGCTTTCAGAAAATATATGGTTTAGGTGGTCAATTCAGCTGTCCCTTAATAGTATAGCCCAAGATGTATCAGTTGTACAGTCGGTTTCTCGATCTACAATATAGGCTTATGTACGCCTTATGATGCACCAAAGTCAGTAGGAAGGTGGGGCATGTCTTAATGTATATTAATTGACATCTAGAGGCTATAGGCTTTCAGAAAATATATGGTTTAGGTGGTCAATTTAGCTGTCCCTTAAAAGTATAGCCCAAGATGTATCAGTTGTACAGTCGGTTTCTCGATCTACAATATAGGCTTATGTACGCCTTATGATGAACCAAAGTCAGTAGGAAGGTGGGGCATGTCTTAATGTATATTAATTGACATCTAGAGGCTATAGGCTTTCAGAAAATATGTGGTTTAGGTGGTCAATTCAGCTGTCCCTTAATAGTATAGCCCAAGATGTATCAGTTGTACAGTCGGTTTCTCGATCTACAATATAGGCTTATGTACGCCTTATGATGAACCAAAGTCAGTAGGAAGGTGGGGCATGTCTTAATGTATATTAATTGACATCTAGAGGCTATAGGCTTTCAGAAAATATGTGGTTTAGGTGGTCAATTCAGCTGTCCCTTAATAGTATAGCCCAAGATGTATCCGCTGTACAAGGCGTTTCTCCATCTACAATATGGGCCTCTGTACGCCTTATGATGCACCAAAGTCAGTAGGAAGGTGGGGCATGTCTTAATGTATATTAATTGACATCTAGAGGCTATAGGCTTTCAGAAAATATATGGTTTAGGTGGTCAATTCAGCTGTCCCTTAATAGTATAGCCCAAGATGTATCCGCTGTACAATGCGTTTCTCCATCTACAATATGGGCCTATGTACGCCTTATGATGCACCAAAGTCAGTAGGAAGGTGGGGCATGCCTTAATGTATATTAATTGACATCTAGAGGCTATAGGCTTTCAGAAAATATATGGTTTAGGTGGTCAATTCAGCTGTCCCTTAATAGTATAGCCCAAGATGTATCCGCTGTACAAGGCGTTTCTCGATCTACAATATGGGCCTCTGTACGCCTTATGATGCACCAAAGTCAGTAGGAAGGTGGGGCATGTCTTAATGTATATTAATTGACATCTAGAGGCTATAGGCTTTCAGAAAATATATGGTTTAGGTGGTCAATTCAGCTGTCCCTTAATAGTATAGCCCAAGATGTATCCGCTGTACAATGCATTTCTCGATCTACAATATGGGCCTATGTACGCCTTATGATGCACCAAAGTCAGTAGGAAGGTGGGGCATGTCTTAATGTATATTAATTGACATCTACAGGCTATAGGCTTTCAGAAAATATATGGTTTAGGTGGTCAATTCAGCTGTCCCTTAATAGTATAGCCCAAGATGTATCCGCTGTACAAGGCGTTTCTCGATCTACAATATGGGCCTATGTACGCCTTATGATGCACCAAAGTCAGTAGGAAGGTGGGGCATGTCTTAATGTATATTAATTGACATATAAAGGCTATAGGCTTTCAGAAAATATATGGTTTAGGTGGTCAATTCAGCTGTCCCTTAATAGTATAGCCCAAGATGTATCCGCTGTACAAGGCGTTTCTCGATCTACAATATGGGCCTATGTACGCCTTATGATGCACCAAAATCAGTAGGAAGGTGGGGCATGTCTTAATGTATATTAATTGACATCTAGAGGCTATAGGCTTTCAGAAAATATATGGTTTAGGTGGTCAATTCAGCTGTCCCTTAATAGTATAGCCCAAGATGTATCCGCTGTACAATGCGTTTCTCCATCTACAATATGGGCCTATGTACGCCTTATGATGCACCAAAGTCAGTAGGAAGGTGGGGCATGTCTTAATGTATATTAATTGACATATAAAGGCTATAGGCTTTCAGAAAATATATGGTTTAGGTGGTCAATTCAGCTGTCCCTTAATAGTATAGCCCAAGATGTATCCGCTGTACAAGGCGTTTCTCGATCTACAATATGGGCCTCTGTACGCCTTATGATGCACCAAAGTCAGTAGGAAGGTGGGGCATGTCTTAATGTATATTAATTGACATCTAGAGGCTATAGGCTTTCAGAAAATATATGGTTTAGGTGGTCAATTCAGCTGTCCCTTAATAGTATAGCCCAAGATGTATCCGCTGTACAATGCGTTTCTCCATCTACAATATGGGCCTATGTACGCCTTATGATGCACCAAAGTCAGTAGGAAGGTGGGGCATGTCTTAATGTATATTAATTGACATCTAGAGGCTATAGGCTTTCAGAAAATATATGGTTTAGGTGGTCAATTCAGCTGTCCCTTAATAGTATAGCCCAAGATGTATCCGCTGTACAATGCATTTCTCGATCTACAATATGGGCCTATGTACGCCTTATGATGCACCAAAGTCAGTAGGAAGGTGGGGCATGTCTTAATGTATATTAATTGACATCTACAGGCTATAGGCTTTCAGAAAATATATGGTTTAGGTGGTCAATTCAGCTGTCCCTTAATAGTATAGCCCAAGATGTATCCGCTGTACAAGGCGTTTCTCGATCTACAATATGGGCCTATGTACGCCTTATGATGCACCAAAGTCAGTAGGAAGGTGGGGCATGTCTTAATGTATATTAATTGACATATAAAGGCTATAGGCTTTCAGAAAATATATGGTTTAGGTGGTCAATTCAGCTGTCCCTTAATAGTATAGCCCAAGATGTATCCGCTGTACAAGGCGTTTCTCGATCTACAATATGGGCCTATGTACGCCTTATGATGCACCAAAATCAGTAGGAAGGTGGGGCATGTCTTAATGTATATTAATTGACATCTAGAGGCTATAGGCTTTCAGAAAATATATGGTTTAGGTGGTCAATTCAGCTGTCCCTTAATAGTATAGCCCAAGATGTATCCGCTGTACAACGCGTTTCTCCATCTACAATATGGGCCTATATTTAGCAAAATCACAGTAAAAGTAATGCAAAAGTGACGTAAAATACCTGCCAATTGTCCTTTGTATCCACCGCTGCAGTAGACCATGATGTGAGGATGCACTTCATAACACAGCTGTTAATGGAAGCAAGGACTGAGGTGTCAAGGCCATCATGCTTCAGCCTCTTCAGGAAGTAGACAAATGAGTAGCCAAACAAGGACAAACAAGGCCTTGCTTACATGCTGGCTGTCTTGTAGTTTGACACCACTCTCCTTTCTGTGAGTGTTCTGTTGGAGTCATATAATGAAGTGCAACCCATACATCAGGATATCAGGAGCAAGGATCTGTGAAAACATAAGTAGAGGGGAGAAAAAAAAGACATAAAGATATGTCGAGAAAACATTGCAGGACCATCCCTAAACAACACATCAGGACACCTTTCTTTCCTTTTTCATTTGATCACTACTGCAATTCATAGACATATGTTGTATACAGGTGAGACAAGGGTAAAACTGATGTGGGTATTTATTCTATTATAGAATAGGCTACTAAAATATAACTCCACAACTTCAAGTGTCAACACTGTAGTTTTGGAGGAGTATTTGTAGTTTTTATGCAGGAAAATCAGTATAGGCTACTTTGGACATTAAAAGCTGCATGCACTACATGTACGTAGTACACACATGCGTACAATGCATTATTTTGGAGATAGAAATGTTGTTGTACTGCTTTGTTTTTCAGAAAAACGGTAGAAGCCTATAACAGAATTTTTTGTCACATGAATTACCCAGACCCAAAGAAACAAATAGCTTATTATGTGAAACTGACCTGCTTATAATTTAATGTCAAACACCATCTCAACTAATTGAAAAGCAGGATTGCATCACCATCGCACTCATTCCGATAATTTAACCATAACATGTCGTGAACAACGATTTATTTGTATATCATATCATGTATTTGTCCACATCTTTTACCATTATAAGACATTGAATTGAACTAAGATATTGCTAAGATATTGAGACAGTAGGAGAGTGGCATGGAACAATAGGAAACAGACACGTCACCAACAACAATGCCAGTGGCCTACTGTAATTACTGCTATTATTATCATTATTATGTATTATTATCAATTTGTTTTGTTATAGTCTAGACACACATTCCATATTCACTGTATAGGCTATTTCTGTCACTGTACACATGTCATCTGGAAAACTTGCCTATTTATCTAACTGCACTTCTAGTTGGATGTCAACTGCATTTCATTGGCTCTGTACCTGTACTACTCTTTTAAATTACAATAAAGTTGAATCTAATCTAAATCTAGCCTAATCTAATATCTAATATTATGGGCTACACACATTGCAATTCTCTATTGAATTAAACCCCTCTCTTAATCAGGTTAAAGAAATACAATATTATATTATAATATAAGTGAATATCTAACATCTGGAGAACTGCTGTATCAGAATACAATTGTTTTATACCTGATATGTGGCCTAAAACAATGCGCGTTTTCGCAACGAAATCTATTCACGTTCATCATGATTATCGATTATACATGCCTGGCTGATAGGCTACCTCCCAGCTGTTAGCTGTAGCCCACACTAACAATATTAGGCTACAATGTTAATTTACACAGACAACAGCTGTTTTACAGATTAATGTAACATTACATCATGCACGTTAGCTAAATTATAAATTGTGCAAGCCTACTCTGAATTCACAGTATTGCCCATGCATAGGCTACTATTTCATGTTAAATCAACTTTAAAATGTTTTGCTCAATTGCTAGCAAAATGATCATGCTAGCGGCAGTAGCAAGGCTCACCTCATTTCCCATTTGGATTCTTCTTTTTTCTCCGTCCCTGCTCGGTTCTTGTTTCTGGATTCTGGGGTTCAGCCTTCTAAAACTGCTAGCTAGAAGGTGGCTCCTTCTAACCCACAACTCAAAGCAGGCTTAAGAGTGTGAAACTGCACGTCAAAAGCATCAAATAACATTCTCGCCATTTTGTGAGGTCAGGCTTTTTTGACAGATGACGTGGTTCTGTTGGCTCGTTGAAAGCGAAATACAACGTGATAGTAACACGATAATTACGTCCTGCTCAACACGTTTTTTAACAAGGAAACGTGTTACACAACACGTCCCAATAGATTAATTAACGTGACAGTGACACGTTCAGACGTGAGACTGGGTTGGTTATTTCAGAAGTGAAATCATGGCTTTTGTTGTGGATTTGTTTTTCACCTTGACGAGGAGTTACTCTAAAGATCCACTCATGACAACGTAGCCGGCTGATTCGGCTGACTCGCACTCATAACAACCTAACCGGCCCGCCCGGCTGACCCGGGTAGATAGGCTACTCAAGCAGCTCCATGAGCGTGCAGGACTGTCAGCACGACCTATGCAGTGAATCCAGCCTATACCAAGGAGCCCAGATATACGTTTGAAATCCTCCAGAACTCTGTTCAAAGCCAAAACGTGAACATTCTCAAGAACAAACTGATAGCTTAGGAAAATGGACCCTTGCAAAATGAAAAGGAATTGTTAAGTCTGTTGCATCTTGCATTTTAATATGCTACATCTATACACCAAATCTAATTATGTCTAGGCTACATGCAGAACATTGAATGTTATTTCAGAAGTGAAAGAAATGGCTTTTGTTGTGGAATTGCTTTTCACCTCGAGGAGGAGCTACTCGCTCTCGCAGATCCACTCATGACAACGTAGCCGGCTGATTCGACTGACTCGTACTCAACGTAGCCTAACCGGCCGGCTGATCCGACTAACCCGGATTGCTACTCAGCCGCTCCAATCTGAGTCCCATGGTCTGTGAGTCTGCAATGTTTCTGGCTCTGCGGGAAGTTAACCAGTTATCTCAGACTGCCTGCTCACTCAGTCGCTTGAGTTGATTTGTGGAGTTGTGGTTGCCTACGAAATTGTTACATTTTTGGCAGCTACGATGGCTAGGGCTAGGAGGCTAGCTAATGTTGCAAGAGGTTTGTGTGTGGCGCTGTTTATCGTTTTAGATTGAATTGTAGTAGGACTCAACTGATCCGAGTTAATGATACTAGAGACTCGCGACTCATGGGTTAATTTAAAGATACGGGTGAAAGATCCGAGTGAATCACAACTCAAACAGGCTTAATGCATGATCAATATCAGAAGATTTTTAAAGACGTTTTTGGACGCAGCTTAATGTTTCATGGTTTGGCATAAAACTGCTAATGAGAACTGTAGCCCACTTAAGAAAGTGAAAAGACGTACAGTATAGCTTACTTATTTCACAATATCTAAAAAAACCCACCAAGACGATAGAATAATTGAAACATTCTTACAGGTGATCTATATTTAGTGTTCTCACCAATCTAATATTGACCATCAAATGTCCAATTGCCCTCGTTTAGGAGAGGAAGGCATTCAAAAAGGCATTCGAACAGTTTGATAATGTTGGAGGTTACACTGTAAAAACTGAGACTGGGGTTAATTAATATTTAATAAATAAATTATAGTGAGCTATACATAATAAAAAAAGGCTATGTGTAGTTTGGAATCAAATTGAGTGGAATTCAACAATTTTTAAGTATTTCTTAATTGCATTTTACTCAGTTTTGTGTGAATAAAATTAGCTGTGAATCACTGAGTAGTATTTAATTGTATTTCATCAGGAAAGTCAAAGATACAGAAAATTAGTACATTTTACTCATTAGGAGATTGTTGTTTTTAATCACCTTAGTTAACGTTACATTTCCGCTCAAGGCATTCCGCACCACATGGATGGAGCACACACATTTCATGGAAACTTTCCCAAAGGTAAGACCCGTTTCATTTTTTCACATATAGCCCTATGCAGTCGAACATTATTTTTATCTACTGTAAGTTCGCAAATCAATTTTGCTGCGCTGTAGCTTAACTCAAACTGAAGCTGGTTATATTCAGTCTTGTCTTTGTTTCTACTTAGCCTAAAGCAAGGGCTAAACAGTGTCTTGCTAAAATAAGACAATTTCATGTGAAAGTACGATGTAATTAATGTTATAGGCTACTAGCAGGCTATAGCCATATGCTGCCTCTTATCTATGCTTTTCCCTCGCCTCAACCAGAGCTTCTAAAGCCAACTTTAAGCTAGCTAGCAAGTAGCCTAGCCTAGTTGACAGCTTTTCTGCACAAATAGGAGTAGATTTTTACTCTCAGAGGTGAGTAATTGCAAGTTACATTTACAGCATTTCGTTTTCCGAAAGTAAATTGCTCTCGTGTAACGTTTAGGCTGTTTGAAGGTAGCCATGTTGCTGAAATAAGGCTAGCCTGCTTAACTTCGGGAGGTCAGTTTTGTGTTGCTACAGTTTGAAACAATTAACGTGCGCTGTTTCATATTACCTTTTTTTTTACTTAACTTTTCATGGACAGTCTGTTATTGTACCCCCCCCCCCCCTCCGGTTTTAAAAATGTTGTAAGACCTATCATGTACACTAGTTTCTATCTTTCAGATTCAGCTGATGCATTTTACAGAATCACAATGGTGAATCAAGTTCATGGCCAAGCTAGATGAGTAGCTGCTACACCAAAGCTTCTGAATCTCTTCCAAGCCAAGGGTGGAACCATAGGGTTGAGGTTACAGGCCATCCTACTCAAGGTATCTTTCAATGAGTTATGTTAGCTAATATTTTATTTAAGGAAGGGTTAGGAATGGGTTGGAATATCGTTTGCATTACTTAAATGTACAAGAAATAATGCTAGCCTGCAATTCAGGCTCAGATGCTATGCACTATTGCTTTGCTGGGACCAATGACTTCCTGGAGCCATAGTTTTTTACCTGAAAACGTCAGGTAACCAACTATAAATACAGGAAGTGTTTCAATAGACGGGTCCCTGAAACAGCACATCAAGGAGCCTTGATGGGTTTTCATATAATACAAGAACAGCTTTTAAAAAGTTTTAGGTCAGTGGATGTTTTCCAGCCCTTGAATAATGTTTATTTTTGTAATTTCAGGCTCCAACCAATCCTAACGCTAATTAGACCAGAGATGTTGTCATTCGGTGTTTGGGGGATCTTTAGATCATCTTCTAAAAAAGTATGATGTAAGTACATATTAAAATATGAAGGTCATCCCTATATAAAGTGTATTTCTCCCAATAATCGTTGCCAAGCTACTGATGTTTGCAGATTTGCACTACGTCTCTTTCTAATTTGCCTCTAAAAGTTCCTTGCTAAGGTTTTCTTTCCAAACAGCAGCCACTTTTACAGACCTTGTTAATAAGCAGAGCAGCAGAGTTAATCCAGTTGCTGACCCTTGGCTTCACGAATGACTTTAGACATACATTGATAGGTGACCAGCCTGTCTTTGTGAATGTAGAGTAAAATACTAATCAATACAGTGCAGGGCTGACCAGTCATATATATACACATGTTCTTACTATTCCAGGATGCTGATGAAGATGGTGTGCCACAGGACCTTGCTGTACAAAGAATGGAAATCAACAGCATCAAGACCAATACATCAGAGGGTCCCGATGACGTTGGTATCGTGGTAGAGGGAATGAAAGTTCTGACTGCTCTGGATAACTTTCCAAGGGCTTGCTCCATGCTCCTTGGGTGGACATATGCAGTGAATCCAGCCTATACCAAGGAGCCCAGATATACGTTTGAAATCCTCCAGAACTCCTCTTTGAGCTGGACTGTTCAAAGCCAAAACGTGAACATTCTCAAGAACAAACTGATAGCTTAGGAAAATGGACCCTTGCAAAATGAAAAGGAATTGTTAAGTCTGTCAAATGTCACATGGTTACCTTCACATGCTTGAGTTGCTCAACCATACTCATTAGGATATAGGATGCAAATTGGACATGATTTATTCAAAGAATTTCAGTTACACAAATGAGTAATGTGATCGTTCCAGTAGAAATTAATCCAATTCTATCTGCTCTGTCTCTTACAAGTCCAAATGCATTTTGGCATTTGAAAAATGTTGGGTAGACCTGTGAGGCAAAGTTGCACAAATAAATGAAATGATACATGTGTTACCAACAGGGTGTCTTTATGCACATTAACCAGGGAATCTACACTTTACCAATCTGTATTGCAGGCTGCCCAATGAAGGAACAGTATTGGAGCTGATATAAGAAAATATACTTTTATTAACAGATAAGACACACACATTAAACAAATAGCAAATTTTGGCACCAGGGCAACAAACAATGTTCCGCATAAATTACAGCACAATCTAGAAGAATGAGTGAATACACCACAACACTTCACACTATATGGACAGTGCACAAACATACACTGATAAGGTTACACTGGGTTTCAGACACCACACTCAAATGGACACCGCAAACAAATTGCTGTTTATATAGGGAATATTGCACACTGCCCTAAGCCAAGACAACATGAGCACAAATACAGACAGACATTAAACAGACACACAGAGACAAACGGATATTATGGACGGTAAAACTATGACGGGCTGGCCTCCACTGATGGCGCAGCACAAGACAGTCGTGACGCAGACAGGCTAGATTCCGTCACATAGGTTACACAACACACACAAGTAAACAATGAAACAGTTACAAGTTCAGGAAAAACAACGAAGGCAGTCCTCCTGCAATCAAAAGCATTGATACAATATAATGCTTTGCCAGGTTAAATAGTGGCGTAAGCTATAGATATTCACGCCAAAATTGCATACCTCACTTTAGATGTGAAACTGCAGTCAGCTGGTTACCGTGAGCTGCAGATGCTCTAGTAGCTAACTATGGAAACAATGGCATATAGGAGAAAGTCAGATGCCTGATTTTAAAAGCAACAATGTATTGCTACGTAAACACAGCCAATTAACTTACATTCTTAAAGCCAGTGTGGATGAGATACGAGCTGTATGCACTCGCTTTAGTTTTAACGTAATTGAACCAGTATGGATAGTAAACAAGCTGTATACACTCTCCGATGTAGCTTCTGTCTGGATAATGACAAACAGGAAAGAGTCAGACCTATAAGTACTAAGCTTCGTATCAACCAGGGAAAAGGGAGCTAGTAACTTACATTCTTAAAACCAGTGTGGATGAAATACGAGCCGTATGCACGCACTTTAGTTAACGTGATTGAACCAGTAGTAAACAAGCTGTATACACTCTCCGATGTCAGCGTAGCTTCTGTCTGGATAATGACAAACAGGAAAGAGTCAGACCTATAAGTACTAGGCTTCGTATCAACCAGGGAAAAGGGAGCTAGTAACTTACATTCTTAAAACCAGTGTGGATGTACTAGTCGCTGTGTACTCTCTATCGTAGCGAAGTTTCTGTGCAGCATGCACCGTTTGAGGTTCGTAGTCACGCGCCCCAGGCTGAGCTACAAAACAAACAGTTGGCCAAGCCAAGCACTAACACATGAATACAAGAGTTAAACATAAATAGGAGCTGAACAGTCTAAAAGAAACTTACAATCTCCGCTATGCACCACCGACACACCAACTTCCTGATTCACCGTTTCAAACAGACCGCTCTCCTGTCCTCTAGTCAGCTGGCTTATTTAAGCGCTGTACCACCTGGTCTAATCAATTACCACCTGAAAGCAGGGCATCAAGCTGCATTCCCCATTTCCCCCATCGTACCCGCTACACATGTTTACCTCTTATTATTTTTATGCATTGTGATCTGTTGACATAACTTAAGTAAATTTTGGTATTATAAGAAGTATGATATTTAGTGATTTAGAAGGCATTAGACAAGGCACTGAAATATGATTTATATAATTCATTTTATTTAATGAATGCAAATAACCTTCATCCAGACATTTAGTAATCTTATACCAAATTCCACCAGATAATTAGTAAATATAAATAACTTTTGCCCAAAAAATTAGTAAATATCAATTAGGTTGGACCATGATATGTAGTAAATCTAAATTAATTTTGCATACAAAGTTAGTAAATGCAAGTCAGTTTTGCTTGTGAAATTAATTTGGATTTACTCAATAGTTTTAGGCTATATAACTCATCATTTGGCATGAAATTACTACATCTTACACATTTTAACTGTTGCTGTTATTACAATGTATTTAATTTTTTGGTGTAAATCTAGTTGACTTATTCAATGAATTTTAATCAAAGTTGTAGTACTTAAAATCTATTCAATTATATCACTTGTCCCTTTGTTGCCACAATTTTTTTAAGTAACCATTCACATTTCACATTTCACATTTCACAGGTCACATTTTTTACAGTGTATTGTGCAGTATTGGGAATATAGGATAGTATTTGATCATACAGTTTTGAATGTTAAAAGTGAATAAACTTTTTTGAGAGGTGGATAAACTCTAATAAGAGGTGGGTAGGCCTAAACTCTATTTCTGAAATTTCAGGTGGATAAACTGCGTTTACTCGCGTTTAGCCTCCACATCCTTATTTGCGCTCATAGGCCTATTCCCAGCTTCGTAACAGAAAGGTAATATTTGACTGTAAGCTATACAATGTAGGCTATAGATATTTATATCATATATAGCCAGTGGCGTTGCAAGCCAATGGTGGGCCCAGGTGCGAGAGCGCTAAGCGGGCCCCATACCAACGAACTTTGGCCCAGGATGAATTAGCCCTGATACATGCAATACACATTAAGGGTGATTTAAATTGTTTATGCAAAGTCCCTGAGGCACCGAAGTAGTTTAGTAGTTACAGATTACAATTCCAGTGTTTCCTCTATGTTGATTTGGTAGTGGCGGCCCGCCACGGTTTAATTTTCTTCCCCCACGGTATCAGAAATGGGGCAGACGCACAATAGTCGCAGTTGGCGGCCGCTAACATTGCAATTTAACAACAAGCAGAACTATTCAGAGGTTTGGGGCTGTCCAGTTTAACTCTACATAGTGTGTTGATGTGCTTATTGTCCAAACATTTGCTTTCTTCTGAGTCACTATTAAACAACACCTCTGTTCCGTTTTAATAAGACAACGTTCAACTTGTCAGTTCTGACAGCTCACGTCCTGATATCAAACATCTGGAAACATTAAAAACGATAAGTGAGTCACTAATATAATAGAAATTGGAAATAGTCTATAGATGTAGTAATAGATGTAATGATGTTAAAGTAAATAGTTGTGTTGTATGACACGGAAAAGTTTATTTTTTAATGATTTGGGCTACACAGACGCACAAAGGCCGCACGACCTAAACGTTTGTTACCCTTGTTGCTAAATGTGAAAATAAATTAGCAAAAAGAAGTGCAACCATTTTTTTAATTTTCTAACGAATTAGGCTACAGAATGCTTAGCCTAGGCCAGGGGTCGGCAAACTTCGGCCCGCCGAGCATTTCATTTGGTTATCAGGCTGCTCGCTATTTTTTTCCTGCGATAGAGACGACGTTGGTTAGCCTTACTGCAAACTGCGTTTCATTCTCCTTAGAGAACGTTTGCAATGTCAATGTCAAAACATCATGTTAAATAGAGATAACATCATGTTAAATAGAGATAACATCATGTTAAACTAAGTTAACTCTTAGTTATCTCCTTTGCAGCAGATCTAATGTGAACGTTATGCGATCCATTTAATTGGGAACGCGTCTGCACTCACGAGAGGGAGAGAGAGCCGCAGGTTCCAGCTGGCTTGCCATTGTTGATAATTGATATCTCCTTCTTATAAGAAACTTTTAAAAGGAAATCATGAAGGCAACAGTACTGAACAGTACCCACTACTGACCATTTAAAAACTGTGAGAGGGCCCAGCCATAGGCACAGCACTAGCCATAGCGGTGCAGGCAGAAGATCATTGAGAAATAAACGTGAATTAAAGCGACTGTCTTAAAGCGACAGTGCACAATTTATACATTTTGTTAAACTGCATAAAATTAGCAGTATTTTTAAGCAATTCATATTTTAAAATAAATACTTTTCATACTAAATTATAGGCTATAACAACAATCGTTTTTTATGTATGTGTCGTGGGGGGGCGGGTTGTTGTGCGGCAATTTTCAAAACCCGTGGCCCTTAAGCCAAAAAGTTTGCCCACCCCTGATCTAACAGCATGTATGCTACTCAGCATGGAGCCTTGGAGTTATTTTTCCAAAAGAAAAATTAAATGTACACATCAAGGCTTCTTTGAATTTTGGTTTCCCCACGAAGAATTTCTTGTAAAATTCATTTTGCAGACCTGTTGTAGATTCTCCAAAAATACAGTTCAATCACAACTGAAAATAATGCCTCATTGAATAGAGTGTGTGAATAGAGGTTAATAAATATAATTGTTTGTGTTGCAGCGAAGTGTCAGTTGTCAGTTCCGTGGTGCTGGGACGGGGGGGTCGGTATTGTTCAGACGGGCCTGCCCCCACTGCTTAAAAAAATCCTAGAGGAAACACTGCAATTCCAAGTAAAAAACACACGACTACATATCCATTACATGTGAAAACATTAAAAAATATTTTTATTAACAGCCTGCAGGCCAGGGTAATCTAATATTACTGCATTAACATCAACTCGCATGGAATTATGGGAACACTCAATGCGCCTCTTCAACCCTCTGCTGAAACTGCAAGCGTAGATTGCTTGCTTATAAACTCGCACTGCGCAGAAACAAAACTTAATGTAGCCTAACTTATTTAACCGTCCAGAAACCAAATAAAATCATTCATATGCATACAATCCCCAATATGCGTGAATTAGGCCATTAGAAGAAGGCCATCTTACGAGCCTTTCGTTGTGCAAACTCGTCAACGATGTTCCCAATATTTAATGCTCTGGCTCTCGTATTTTCAATGGACAGGATAGCTAACCCACGGAGCCTCTCCTGCCCCATGCTGCTCCTTAGGTCTTAATAAGTTTGAGTTTGGAAAAAGATCGTTTAGCTGTTGCCACAGTCACAGGCAATGTCAGAAACAACATGAGTACACACTTCCCCGAATGTGGATGTTACACTGTCATAATCTACCACCAGCATTTTGGCAAGTTGAAAAATAGATGACTTCTGTGAAATCTCTGCTTTAAAGCAAGACCTGAATGAGAGGAGTTGTGTTGGGAATGTCGGTGCAATGTCCCTGCTATAATGGTCTGACAAACGTCTTGCCTTTTCAAGCAGTTCATCATCACCTGCGAGTTGAAGGGTCATAGGACGTAAAGACTCAAACACATGACAAGTTTCCCGCATACTTGCAAATCTTTGGGAGAGCTGACTGATTATGATGTCCAGAGTTGCATTAAATACCTGCACTTTGAAGTATCTCTCTGCATCGGTTAAGCGCTCATCTTCCGATAGATCGATCGTCAAAGTGACGCTTCACTCTCCGTGCTCTAACATTCTAAAGTTCTAAAAAAAAAAAAAAAAGGAGGCGTAACGACGGGCCCCCGGAGGTCACGGGCCCTGGTGCGACTGCACTTGCTGCACCTACTATAGTTACGCCACTGTATATAGCCTACACAACCAAGGGACGGAAGTTATCCTCTGAAAGCAGGGCATCTTCATATTTAGTGTTGCGTCGGAGTTGCGTAAAGAGGTGCAGAGCGCGCACCTGTTTGTTTTTTTGACTGGCAGTGCCCAAGATCAGATGACAATACGTGAGTTGAATAATGTACGATAAAATATAAAGGTAAGCCTAAAGCAAACAATAAAGGACAATGTTTAAGCCATTGGACATTATTGAAAGAAAATGATAGCAAAGATATGCAGAATGAATGAAAAATGACTGGCGAACTAGGCTACTTTTTCAGCAAAAACATAGCCTACCCTAAAAGAAACGTTAAGCCTACATGACATATAACGCTTATAATTTAGTCCTCTGTTTTGTAGGCTAAATCAGCATATTACCCTGGGTCATGTTGGAAACGTACAGTAGCCTACTGTACCATAACGTACAGGATTATATAGGCCTAGAGGTCTTTCCTTCATAAGCTAGGCCTACCCATTTTTTTTCTACAAAGTAGGCCTAAACATACGAAATGTTGATTATTCACATTACTGCAAGCAAAAGGAATGAAAGCGAGCAGAGGACAATGGACATGGATGCATACGATCTCTTTCCAGAAAGCTGGAAAAAACATAATTAGTTAAGCTAGCTAAGCTTTCAATATATAATTTTACATAAGCTACAGCTTTTAGGCCATTGATTTCATTAAAACATATGCTAATGATATTGATGAGGGGGTGTTTACAAGGCGGAGACCTAAAACCATCCGTCTGCGCACAAGTTGACGTTCATTTGTGATTTATAATGGGCACATCTGGAAGGGTGGCGTACGCACGTTTTTTTGTGCGTACGTTCGTTTTCTCTGAATCACACGTACGATCATTTCAGAAATTATCTAAGATCAAATGAAGGATGGTTTCTACGCAACCCTTTTATAAATGAGGCCCCTGAACTTTGCTTCCATTTACATCATTTATACTCACACCTCCATCTTTCTCGTCTTTCTCTCTTCTTGCACTGCCTCCTCTCATGCGTGTTCACTCTTCTCCTCTTCCCTAACATCGTCTCCCAGTTCCTCTTCTGCCCCACCCCTTGGCCATCTTTTCCTCTGTTTTCACTTACTTTTACCAGGTGTTCCGTTTGAAGAAACAGCCCAGAAGACACCAAACACTAGACCCGAAAACATTCTTGTTCACATATTAGTTTTAATCAGCCACAGTTACACAATACAAACAGCAGCAGTCTGGTCACTGCTGACCTTATCCCTATCTCCAATGTCATAGAAAGTAGGACCCAAATATGACCTGTTCCTTGATCAATGTTTTGAGTTAAGTGAGCAGACACAACAATGGCAGTGCTCGAGTAAAAAAATAAAAGTATCTTAGATAACAGCTTTTACTCTTTATGTATTGTCATTAGCTTTCTGACACTGCTGCTTAACAAGAAACTTCAATTTCATTGACGATACTGCATCCAAAGTTATTTGACATTCTCAGATTTTGAGAAAGCTTGTGTAACAAAAAGATCTCTCCATTACAACTCCATTACGATGATCCGTAAAGTTGAACTTTATCCAAACATAAAATGAGCAACTTCCTCTTACGGTTAACACACAAAGATAAAAAAAAGGACCAGTGATGAACAAGGCTGCGTGAAGTGCGGGTTAGATTCTTTGCTATTTGCAATCCCTCATCTACATCTGTTTTACTCCCCAATCTTATGTCAATATCTGTTGCTTTTAAACATGCCAAATGCTATCAGACTTGACATATGTCCATCTTCTTCCTTTGGTACACATAATGTAGAGATGTATATTTCTGTCAACTCATTACTGTGAACTGGTGAACATGTTCAGGGGTGCGTTTCTAGAAAGCGTACTTGGCTAACCTCCATTGCAACCTTCGTAGTTCGCTCCGTCGTTGTTGGATTTGGTGTTTCTAGAAAAAGTAGTTCGAAGTAGTTTGGTGGTTTGAACTACTGCTCCTGGGCAGTCACAGGGGTGGGGTATTACACGTTGCCACTATTTCCACCAATGATACTGTATGTATCGTTGCATCATCAACAACGTTGTTGGTAGTCTACGGTGAGACAACACGACAACACATCTTTCCCCAGAGTAACTATTTTTGTATAGATATGTGAAAGCAAAACAGGGATATCACACACCTAAACATCTTAAAAGTAATGTCATTTTTGCAAACTTTCACAAACAAAAATCCAATATCCAAAAATCCAATATCCATGCTACCCAATACCTGCACCAACAGTAACAGTAGGCCTACAGTAACATGACTAGAAAACAGTAACTTCAAGGAAAAGTTGAAAAAAGAAGCATTCTTCCAAAATCAAGCTTATTTTTTATAACTTGTGATCATTCAAGAACATTGTGGACAATAGCTTGAGCATTCTTGATCTTCATCCTAGAAAAAGAAAGACAGTTTTTATTTTTAAATCACAGTTGGGGCGGTGGTAGTGTAGTGGTTAAGGAGCTGGGCTAGCATGCAGTAGCCAGAAAAGTTGTGGGTTCAGTAGATACAATCGTCATAAAGGTTACCGCCCCCACGTAGGGGTAGGCATACTAACAGCACACAATGGGTGAAATCATTTTTGGGTTGAGCTTGTTTCTGAACACAATGGTTTCAAGGAATTGTGTTTACATAACTGTCCAATGTACGGTATGTTATCTTAATTCTCCCTCGATTTCTCCATATTGACGACAAATTTTTCTGGTAGCTAACAATTGTTGTAGCTTCCTTAGCTTGCTAATTGGCTAACTTTATATTGTTAGTGTAACATAACCAACTAGTAGGCTACACATTAATTTTTAAAACTATTCATACGGACATTCATGTGAGAGATAAATTAAAGTGCAACTTATGAGTATGTGGTGTTATGACTAGGCTTAGCTTGCTGTCTGACCGTGTAATTGGAAGAACCAAAATTAGGGAACTTAATGTAACCCAGGTTGCTAGGTGACGGGTACACTGGTGAGTTAGGCGGGGATCACATTACGGTCGGTTTCCACACACCGAAATTTCGCTTCGCTGTCATTGAGGTTGGATGGAGACGAAATTCAGGCAGGCGAAACAAAGTTGGCGAAAGTTTAACTTTATTCAAATGAGGACCATTCGAGAACCAATCAGGTTCGCGTGTTTGTGTTTGGAGGCGGGAGTAACAAAAAAGTCTGAGCCATGGCGGAGACATCCTGAGCTGTAACACGAAAATGTGTATGTGATTAAAATGTTTCTACACGAACATTGGCACTTGTATCAACACGAATTGCGGTTTATATGCCCCACGAACTTAGTCAGGGCACATACACCACTAAATAGACGACTTTGGGCCCTATCATGACATTCTAAAGTGCATCGTCACTCGTCAAAAGTCTATTCAAATTTAGTAGGATGTTCAGTTCACATTGGGAGGGGTTTCGTTCTCAAAAGTGGAGCGCATGGCGTAACAAGGTGTTCCTAGGTCTTTTAATCAGTCATATGGGTGTGTTTGGGGCGTAACATCATTTTAAACCAATGAGAACGACATCTGTCATTCCCTTTAATGGCGCAACGCGCGATATGTCAAATAAATGCATCGGTATTTTGGCATTCAACGGCACATTTGAAGGAGGCTGCTTGCGAGACCGTATGGAATAGTCATTCTTAAACCATGCTTTACTAAAGCCTAGCATAGCCTTCACGCATTTGCACTCGTCTATTATTTGAACTCATTGGCAAAGTGAAACTAACTTCACCAAGGAGTCAGTCAACGACAAGACAGTTATATGCAGTTACTTTCACTATTGACTGACAATGGGTTACCATCGAAAACATAGGCTGGAAAAAGCAACACTTACCCTAATGTTGCTCAAATGACTGAATAAAACAACATTTATCCTGCAGAGGAGTTGCTTATATCTCGTGACAGTGCGTCTTCAGCTGTGCTCCATACGTGTCTCTCGCCTCTCCCCTAATCACTTTTAACCGTCATTACCAATTTGCAAATGATGGTGAATAACTACTCATCATGAGATGTACAGTATTTCGTAATATCTTTATTCTAATTATGTTTACCATTGTAATCGTGCAATTTGTAATGCTTTGCATGGACGTGCGCTGGTGTGCATTCATGAATGATAGAAGGATGGTGCGTGCACCTGCCAATATGACTGTTGACATGCGCTCTTAAAATAGCATATGAACAACTCGCCATTGACTTCTGACCAGGTTTAGGTGGTGTATGATAGCGATTTTTAGACAATGCGCCAGGTCCCTCCCTAGGTTGTTAATTGCCACACCCCTGGGCGCAATGCTTAAAAAATAAAGGTGCAAAATAACGAATTCAACTTCGCGCTGGTGAATAACGAACTTTACGCCATGCGCTGGTGACCCAAAATACAGCCCTATATATGTTAGTTTAAATACTCAAACTTTTCAGCTAGCCGAAAGGCCAACTGCTAGTATTTTCGGTAGGGCTGTAAAAATAACTGATTCATTTCGATTAATTAATTTGAGAAAAAATAACTGATTAAAAAAAATAACGCAGATTAATCGATTCCGTATGACCTTTGACCCCGAGCCGTTGTAGTCAGTAACCATTACACTGTAAAATGAAGGAGAGAGAAGAAAATGTCCTAGATCATTGATTGGAACATTTACTTTTAAAAAACGGTCTGATGGTGTTGATAAAAAATAGTGTTGATTACAATAAAGTCTTCTGCAATGTCTGCAACAAGGAATTTGCATATCACCGGAGTTCATCAACTCTAAAGTCGCACATAAATGCAAAGAAATAGTGTTGACATTGAGGGGAGTGTTAATTTATTTTCATTGTGTCCCCTAGGTTATATTTGTGGCCTGAAATACCTTGTAAAAAACAACTTCTTCCCAAAGCACTTTTGAATTTATTTCCTCAGCATATTAGGTCATATCATAGATTATTATGCCCATTATTAAAAAAAAATAATAAAAGAGTTTTTGAACTTTAATGTCACTAATGCTGATTATTCAATGATTTATTTGAATTTAAATATTTAAAATACATTCACAGCAAAAATTATATATGCGATTAATTTAGATTAATAAATTACAGAGTATGTAATTAATTAGATTAATTTTTTTAATCGATTGACAGCCCTAATTTTCGGACATTGGATTGCATTGTAAACATAGCTAGACAGCTAGGCTACATGTTGCAACATAGATACGAAATATATTATGTCTTATTGACCTTGTTGTTTCTATGAACATGAATTGTTGTTTATGGGCAACATAGTTGCAAGTTGATCAAGTTGATCTCAAGGGGCCATGTCAACCCATTCCATAACCACTCATTTCATGTATAGCGCCACCTAGTTAAACACAAAAAAGTAAAAATGAGGTGTTGTAATCGCAGGTATCTGTGACCTAACATAGTCAAAACTGCACGAAATTGGAAGTGTAGGATCATTATGACACCCTCTGTATGCACGCCAAGTTTCGTGGAATTCCGTTCATGGGAGGCCACACAATGTATAGTAACACAATAAATTAATTTATGTTACTATACACCAACTGGCCTGTAGGTGGCCGGAGACAGTTTTCTGTGAATATCTCGATAACCGTAGGGCCTAGGAGGTCCACCTTTTTTATGTATGTTGGTCTTAAGGGGGCATGTCAACCCATCCCATTACCACTTATTTCATGTATAGCACCACCTAGTTAAAAATTAAAAAGCAAAAAATTAGGTGTTTTCATCACAATATCTCTGGCTGACAAGGTCAAAACTGCACGAAATTAAAAGTGTAGGATCATTATGACACCCTCCGTATGCATGCAAGTTTTGTGTACCTTCGTTCATTACAATAAAATAATGTATGTGTACATTTAGTGACGTACACCAACAAGGATTCCCGGGACACTCAAAGACCGGGGTACACAAAACTTGGTGGGCATGTAACCCCACATGGATAGCATGGAACCGTCGTTTTTCGCCTTGATCTGTAGCCCCCCCGCTGGACTGGACCCCCGAAAGGTGGGTAGGGCAGACACAGTTCTCTGTGAATATCTTGAGAACTGTAAGGACTAGGATGACCATTTTTTTCCGTATGTTTGCCTCCATGGGTCATGTTAACCCATTTCATGTACACACATGTGCACAAACAGATACACACAGACACACACATACATTCACAGTAATCATACGTATGACACATACTCACACAGTAGACATATGTACGCTTGCACAGGCACATACGCAGGCACACACTCAAGCACGCACGCGCACACACACACACACACACACACACACACATAACATAAACATGTACATGCACACATGCACACAATTCAAGAATTTCTCAGAATTATGAACAGGCAAGATGGAGGTGGGGTTGTATAAAATGAATTTTACATGTGACATCTATGAACTAATCATGTTTTGGTACTTGTTGTCTAGCAGATATCAGTAAGAATTGAGTGTGGATAATGCAATTTAGTGAGACAGTTAGAATCATATAGGCCTTTCAGCGTGATTTATTTTTGTGGAAAAAATGTGCTGGACTGGGCGGCGGTCATATTTTGTACCGCTCTGCGGTACATCTAGTTTAATGTCATGTTTTGTTCTATTTTTGTATTTGTCTAAGTTAGTAACTTTTTATAGGCAATATCCTATTAGGACCCAGTGGAAATGTCAACCACGGTATGGACTTAGACTCCCTGAGGCCCTATATAAAGCCCTCTGTAAAGAGCCTGGGTGTGATCATGGACGGAGATCTTACTTTTGACAAACAGGTCAAGTCCGTTGTCAAAGCTAGTTGAATCTTATCTAAAATCGAGCCTTTCCTGACTTTCGTGGACTTTGAGAAAGTAATCCATGCCTTTCCTGACTTTTGTGGACTTTGAAAAAGTAATCCATGCCTTCATAACAATCAGACTGGATTACTGTAACTCCTTATATGTTGGTCTCAACCAGGCCTCACTTTCCCGATTGCAACTGGTTCAAAATGCAGCAGCTCGCCTCTTTACTGGTACCCGTAAGAGAGAACACATCTCTCCCATCTAAGCTTCCTTTCACTGGCTCCCTGTCTACTATAGAATTAACTTTAACATTTTGCTAACAACTTTTAAATGCTTGAATAGCATAGCCCTCAGCTATCTCTCTGACCTATAACATAAATACTCCCCTGTAAGAAATCTTAGATCTTCTGATTTACTTCTGACTGTTGACTGTGGCTGCTGCTGATCCAAACCAAATTTAAAAGTAGAGGAGACCGTGCATTTGCTGCTACTGCCCCCAAACTCTGGAACAATCTCCCTCCCCACATTAGACTAGCCCTTTCTCTAAAAACTTTCAAATCCCATCTCAAAGCCCATTTCTACTCTATAGCTTTTAAATCAGTAAAATTTTCAGCAATTTTTGAACAGCTGACTTATATCTTATATCCAATTATATCACCTAGCGAGGTGCAAAAGTATCCGTCACTCGTAGAAGCAGATTCGAGCACTTGTATCAATTGACTTGTAGTCGTGCAAGAAAATCAAAGCGATCTGTAGAATTTTATTAATGAGAAATTATTTCACAGATGCACAACTTCGGATGCATTAGTTCACATTTGGGTTTACAAATGCACGAAAGTTGTGGATGTTCTCAGATTATGAAACATGGATGTGCAAATGTGTTTCACACCAACTGCGCTGCAATGATTGGAGCAAAAGTGTCGAGTGCATGACTTGAAAGTTGTGACTCACAGGATAGGATTTGTGTACCTGTAACAAGGATTTGTGAACCCGTAGCCCCTATTTTGTGTTAACAAGATATAAAAAAATATGTACAACTTCAACTTTACTGTTACACATTTATGACTTTAGTGTGCGCATGCAAAATCTGCAGTTAAATGTGCTTGCCACTTTTGCACCAAAAATGTTTACCGTTCATGTTAATGTTTCATTTTTCAGCACTGTTGGTTGATCCTTCAGGACTTCCTTTACCTGAAACAACAGGTACAAAATGGTGTCTTTGATATAGAATAGGTTCTGAAAGTGCTGTAAGATGCAATGCAATGTTACCAAAAAGTCATATTACCAGAATCATCATTACCACCTTCCTTCACTGCAACATGAACGCAATAAATGAGTGAAAAAAGAGAAAAAGATTACTTACACAATGCATGCACAACACAGAATTAAAGAATGGTCATCACTACATTTCATGAGGTTAGGCTTTGTGTTTGTAAGGCCGGGAAGGAGAACATCTGACAATATTGCAAAGTCAGGCATTTTGTACAGCAGGTGGCTCATTGATAACAATGTTTTAAAGCTCCTAAAATGTGTACAATACAACAGCCACATAGATCTAATCAAATCTGTAAAAATGTCTACCGTCTGCAGAAACGTTTTCAGCACTGCTTCTGGATGATCCTTCAGATGAATTACCTGAAAGAACAGGTGCAAGATAACTTTGTTATAGCATAGGTTCTTGTTCAGACTGCAGCCCAAATCTGTTTTTTTCCCCCCCCAAAGCCTATCAGCATCATATTGCAAATTATCAGATCTGATCTACCTGTCCGTCTGGACATAGTCTTATCCACATTGATTACTATGGTAACAGGCTACGCCCAGTATACAAATGAGCAGAACTAAGAGATGTGCGGATGAGCTTTAATGTTAACTAGACTGCATTTCCGGCGGGAACTGCGAAAGTGTGCTTGCCCTGGTCCGGTCACCAACGTGAGCAGACAGTGACATACGCTATGCTGAACCTGGCTTGATCCAAGCATTCTAACAGTGCCTTTCAGTGTTGGAGCAGTGGCAATACCTCAAAAGCTCTATTCAACTATTGCCTTGTGGGGTGAATGCGGTTCGTTGGCTTTTACCTGTGGCCTGCCTTCGAATTTAGCTTCTATGACTAAAATCAAATCAATAAAATAAAACAACGGCAGTGATTGGCTGCAAAAATAAATAATGTCACGCGTCTTGCACCTCTCAAACTGGGCTATCAGGTAACCTAGAGAAAAATGTGAAATTATGAAATATGACTAAGGCATTAAAATGCTGCTTGTTTGTCAGGATACTTTTTCACTGATTTATTTTAGAAATATGAGCTATGAGTGTGAATGTTATATATTCCATCCCCTAATTCTGTTTTACTGGTTTATTTGACAAATCATCTATATGGATTTGCTCTATAAAGACCTTATGTCTGTTTGGGATTGTTTTGAGAGCCTATTGATGTATCTCAGAATAAAGGAATGTCCACAACATTAGTGATGGGGTTTTTTTTTGTGTGTGAATGTATTTTACTTAACTCATTAAATGTAGCTGGATACTCATGAACGCATGTCTCTAATAGCCACAATAGGAGTAATTTTAGCAACACCGTATTTTGTGTGGCCCATAACGACCCAGTGGATCATGAAAATGTGCCAAAATTCATATTCCTTGCTTGTTGTTGGTACATTAATCCCATTCAGATTGCCACTTATCTGTGATGTAAGAGTTCAGTATAGGTTTAAGGTCTGGGGCAGGGATTTGACATTCTGTGACTTCTTCATTGAGGGCTTGCTTGGCAGCACTGTCCGCTTTCTCATTTCCACTCAGACCAACATGGCCTGGGACCCAGCAAAAAACTACACTCAAGTTGTGGTTCTTTAGACGTTCTAGTTGATCAAGCTCAGGTTTGGTTGTACTTTTTGCGTGACATTAAAGCCTACTGGAAAGATTTTTAATTGCAATTTAATTTAATGCAATTTACTTTTACGATTAAATAAAATTAATTTATCCCTCTCACCCATAGTTTTCTATTTATTTACAAATGTACATAGGCCTATTGTAATTACATTTATACATAGTTATTCTACTGATCTTCATACTATTCATCCTGCACATAGACTTATTCTTACTACTCTTATAATGTTGTTTCTGCACTACAATGACACTGTTTCCACACTGCACATAGCCGTATGTTATGTACATATCTGTTATATATTTGTCATATTGAATATCCATATTTATTCTGTTTTATTATATTCTGTTAATACACTGCATATATCTATATTATTATTTCTACTATTATAATGTTACTACTACTGTGGTAGTTGATATTGTTTTCATTACGGCTGTCTGTTTAATTGCGCTTAGACTGGCCTTGGTGTCGTGAGTTTTTAGAGGGGGTGGTGTTTTTAAGTGTAGCTGGACTAAGTAGATTGTTAACGTTAGCTTTACTGAACTCAACTGGTTTTTTTCTGGAGCTGCGTCCGCACTTGCTGTAAGTTTTAATTGTATGGGAGTCTCGTGTTGTTAAGGGATTTGTTTATGTAGTTGTCATAGTTACAAGTTGGTAAACTAGTTATTAGCCGTAGTGGGTAGTGGTAGTTGATATTGTTTTCATTACGGCTGTCTGTTTAATTGCGCTTAGACTGGCCTTGGTGTCGTGAGTTTTTAGAGGGGGTGGTTTTCCGCGTGATCAATTAGGACTAGCATTTAAAGTGGTTATTGTGCTGGAGCGTCAGCGGAGGCGTCAGCGCTCGTGTGCAGCCGTCCTCGTGTCAAGACTTACTCGTGTCAAGACGAATCGAGTCTACCTGCGACGAGTCCACCGAGCAAGGACACAAGCAAGGCACCTCTCAGATAAGTTTCACTCTTGTCTCACCTTGTCTTGTTAGCTGACAATCCTTCTAATAATGTGCCTTCAACATATCCCTGTATCCGGTCAGGTTAATAAGCGTACTGGTGTTGAAAGGCAACAATCAGTTCAGCAGGCTTGTCCTACTTTTTCTGTAGGGTTGTGGAATTGCCAATCTGCAGTGAATAAAGCGGACTTCATTCCTGCTCTGGCCTCACAGTTATCTCTTCAATTGCTTGCGCTTACAGAGACGTGGATTAGGCCGGAGAATACTGCCACGCCTGCAGCGTTGTCGACCAGTTATGCTTTTTCGCATACCAGTCGTTCGTCTGGTAGAGGAGGCGGGACAGGCTTTCTCGTCTCTGATGATTGGAGGTTTACACAGTTGCTGCCTGCTCAGGTCCACAACTCGTTTGAATATCATGCCATCATGATAACTGAACCATACAAATTATACTTGGTGGTTATTTATCGCCCTCCAGGACAACTTGGGAACTTTGTGAACGAGTTGGACATTCTACTGTCTGCTATTCCAATGGATGCATGCCCATTATTAATCCTTGGCGATTTTAATATTCATTTGGATAACTCGTCTGCAATTGACTTCCTGTCCTTACTCTCCTCATTTAATATCACACGTGTCCACAGTCCTCCTACTCACAAGGCTGGTAAAGATCTTGATTTAATTCTGGTACGTAACTGTAATACAGACAAAGTTTTGGTTAATCCATTACATGTATCGGATCATCACTTTATCAGATTCTCTGTGCGTCTCCTGGATAACCCAGCAGCTCCTCCTCCGATAATTTCGTTCCGGCGTAATCTCAGAAGCCTCTCAAGTGACCATTTTGCAACATTAGTAACATCTGCTTTACCTACTCCTAGCTCATTCTTGACACTTGAGGTTAATGACGCTACAAAGACTCTCTGCTCTACACTGGCATCTTGTCTGAATGCAGCATGTCCTCTTTCCTCAAGACCTACTCGTTCTAAACCTCGCCATCCATGGCTGACGAACAGTATAGTCTCAGTACGAAAGGAACTTAGAGCTGCTGAGAGGAAATGGCGTAAATCCAAAGATGGAAATGATCTTAGTAACTACCAGTCTTTGCTGTCATCCTTTTCATCCACTGTTACACTTGCAAAAAAGGCATTCTATCAAAGCAAGATTGAGAGCGCCACTGACAGTAGACAACTTTTTTCTACTTTCAAATCTCTCCTCAATCCTCCACCACCACCATCAATACTTCACTGTCAGCAAATGACTTTGCAACATTTTTCACTGAAAAAGTTGCTAAAATAAGTGCTCAGTTTGATGCTCCTATAAGGAGGGCTTTGCCTTGTGTTAGTACGACCCCATCATTTGACTCTTTCTCTCCTCTTGATGAGGAAGCAGTCTCTCAATTGCTTCAGCGATGTCGTCCAACAACATGCCCATTAGATCCTGTCCCGTCCACTCTTCTACAGTCTATCTCACCCGCTGTTCTACCAGCAGTCACACATGTATTTAATGCTTCTCTCAGTTCTGGAATAGTTCCTTATTCTTTTAAACAGGCTAGGGTTACACCTCTGCTAAAGAAAAGTACACTTAATCCAACTGAGGTGAAGAACTACAGACCTGTCTCCCTTCTTCCTTTCTTGTCAAAGGTTTTGGAGAAAGTGGTCTTCAAGCAAGTTTGTGACTTTCTTCATCAGAATAATCTACTAGACCCTATGCAGTCTGGTTTCAAGAGTGGTCATTCTACTGAAACTGCTCTTCTGTCTGTGACTGAAGCATTGAGAGTAGCTAAGTCCTCTGCTCAGTCATCAGTATTAATTCTACTAGATTTATCTGCAGCCTTTGATACTGTTAACCATGACATTCTCCTATCTATACTATCTGAACTGGGAATTTCTGGAAAAGCTCTTGACTGGTTTGAATCTTACCTTAAAGCGCGTTCTTTCAACGTGTCTTGGCAGGGACAGGTATCTAAGTCTCATGCCCTCACCACAGGTGTGCCTCAGGGATCAGTATTAGGACCCTTGCTTTTCTCTATTTACACCACTTCCTTAGGTGATACCATTCGCTCCCATGGATTTGACTATCACTGTTATGCAGACGACACTCAACTTTACCTGTCTTTCCCACCTGATGACTCTAGTGTTTCCCACCGGATTTCTGCATGCCTTAAGGATATTTCAGCCTGGATGAAAGATCGGCACCTTCAGCTTAATCTCTCAAAAACAGAGTTTTTGGTGTTTCCAGCTAAAACAGCTATTCCCCAACAGATTAACATCCAGCTTGACTCAACTTCACTGACCCCAACTAGATCGGCACGAAACTTGGGCGTTGTAATTGATGACCGACTTAACTTCTCTGAGCATATAGCTTCTATTGCAAAATCAT
Source organism: Alosa pseudoharengus (assembly GCF_046254945.1). Taxonomy (NCBI): domain Eukaryota; kingdom Metazoa; phylum Chordata; class Actinopteri; order Clupeiformes; family Clupeidae; genus Alosa; species Alosa pseudoharengus. The sequence goes on from NW_027468685.1 coordinate 31,071,652, forward strand.
GCCGGTTTATGCTTTACAACATTAGGAAGATCGATCAGACCTTATCTGACACAAGATTCCACACAACTTCTTGTTCAGACCATGGTCATCTCTAAGCTGGACTATTGTAATTCACTATTAGCTGGCTTACCCGCTTGTGTAACAAGATCATTACAGCTGATTCAAAATGCTGGAGCACGCCTGGTCTTCAATCAGCCAAAGAGGACACATGTAACTCCTCTCCTAGTTACTCTCCATTGGCTCCCTATAGTAGCCAGAATTAAATTTAAATCTCTCACTTTGGCCTATAGGACACTAACTACATCTGCTCCTAGTTATTTTAATTCAATAATCAAGCCTTACATGCCCAACCGCCCACTGCGGTCTTCTGGTGAGCGTATGTTGTGTCGACCAGTCATAAAAACTGGGTCTAATTCCAGACTCTTTTCTTCAGTGGTTCCATGTTGGTGGAATGAACTGCCCAGTGCTCTCCGTTCCTGTGGTAGTTTTGGGTCGTTTAAGAGGGGTCTAAAGACATTCCTATTCAACATATACTTAGTTGTTTAAGCGCTTATGTGTTATGGTTTATATAATGTTGTTTTTATTTTAATTGGGCTGTTAATTAATTTGACATTATTGTTTATTATTGATATTCTCCTTAATGTAGTCTTAGCATGTTATTGTTTTTATATTATTGATTGAATTGACATTATTGTTTTATTATTGCCTTTCCCCTTTTTTTACATTGCTTTTTTTATTAGGCTATTGATTGAATTGATATTATTGTGTGCTACAACTATTCTCCTTACTATATTTGACCTAGATTTTAATCTGTTCCCTGTTCATTTTTAAATATTATTATGTTGTTTTGTATTTATATGTCGCTTTGGACAAAGGCGTCTGCTAAATCCATAACCATAACCATAACCATAACCATAACATACATTATTCTACTTATTGTATGAGATAACTGCTAATACACTCCACATATTTATATTTAATTCATATTACTCTAAACCACCTTCTGTAAATCAACTGTATACTACTGTCTACATTGCACTATATTTCTTGACCTGTCTCTGAATATTTCATCACCTTTCTATACTTTGCATCACATTGTATGCATACTGTAGCTACATGAATCACAGCTAAGATCCTTGGTTGCTATGAAGGCCAGTCGTTCTAAATGGATGGTTGCTATGGCCAAAGGCCAGTTATCTCTGCCGTTGTCAAGCGGGCATAGTGCTATCCTAACTTTATCTTATTTTAAACATCTCTATTTTACTTAGCCTACTTCCATACAGTGACTCCTATTAAGAAGTGGCCACTTCATTCGCGCTTACCGTGATTCACTCAGCAACATTATTAAATTAATCTGTCACCATATGCCTATGCCAACGTTTGCAAAGAGGAGAATATTTTAATTTGATTCACAATGAAACGTTACATTTAATGTACATGTAAACAATGAGTAGGCTAGTTTTGGTTGTTGTTGGTGGTGTTACTGCATCCCTTAGTTATGCCTACAATGCAAAATTGTTCCCTCGTGATTGTTAGACGCATTTCAAAACATCGCGATGTGAAATGCCACCAGAAAACATTGTTTGTGAATCGGTCTTATTAGGAGTCCTCGCTTAAGCTGTCACAGACTCAGGGCTACTTTTAGGGCTAAAATGCTTCCTGAATTACTCTTAGTAAAAAAAAAATAGGAGTCCTAAAGTTACGAGTGACGAAGTTACGAGTACAAGCATATCAAGCAACATAAATCTCATAACGTTAACGTTACAGCAACATCTCCTCCCTGACCTAGCTAGCTAGCTTCTAGCCACACAAGAAATGAATGATGTTAAAATCTCCGCTTAGCATTCTAATAACAGAAGGGGCACATTTATGTGGACCACTACAACATGACTCATTATGTCTGTAACATTAACTGTATAAAACAAGTCTCTCTGAAGCTCTGTTCTAGAATCTTTGCTCTGAAGTCTGTCCCCGTTGCTAAGCAACATCAAATAAACGAAATGACCGTCTTCCAGTATTATTATGATTACGAATGGATGTGTGTGGTTTGCAATTAGAATAAACAAGAAATAACATTTCCAATAATTTCCCATGATAAATTACATAATATTTGCACCTTCCTTCCTTGTGAAGTTCACACTAATTCCACCACATTTAGTGAAATGTAATACAACGTTGCCACCTAGCGTTATGTAGGCTATTTAAGATTAACGTGGCATTTCCTGCTTATTCTTTTGTCAACACCATGCTTTTAGGAAAACAATCTTTTTATCATAGTTCCCTCTTCAATGAGCGATTACCAGCTCGTTTTTGTAACAGAGATAGCTGTTTATTGTCCCTAGGTTTACAGAAACACCTATTCATATTAATACGTAGCTGGAGTGCTGCCGACCACTGTTCATTACGGCCCAGAATGCCTTGCATGTCTTTACAACAAAACAACCCAGTAAAACCTAATTTCCCGTAAACATATGAATTTGCATACTTGTAACATTTTTAATAATACTCTCCCATCATGATATTTAACAATAATGAAAAATGTAATTTGAATACCGTCAATGTGAAAACAACTCTATTATGTAAGCTATATATAGCTACTGTTCTCCTTGCTATTTCAGTTCGTAAGTCCATACTATCCCATGGCAGAGCAAGGATTTCATGAGTGGGCAGGGCTGCCCAGAGACATTGTGACTGCCCAGAGAGATTGTGCATACTTGGAAGGCATTGTGATAGCAGTACAACTGCAAATGTGAAAGGTGATAGTTACCAAATATGAATGGGTGGTTTGCCAAATGATGGAAACTTTTGGAATATTTCTTTTTTTTTTTTTTAGCTTATGCACCCTCACACTGGAGTCCCCAGTTCATATACAAAATTTGTAAATGTCTGCATTTCAGAATTTTTCGTCCCCGCAAGAGTTTAACAGGTGCGATAATTCAAAATCCCCATGTTATTTTCAAGTTTATCAAGACCTTCGGGGGGGGTATGCATATAACAGGCTCCTCGGCCATTCGTGGGCCAGAGCGTCTACCCCCAGCGGAGCATCGCTCTCCGTCAGCGCAAACCACTTCGGGCAGTGCGTCATCTCGCGTGAAGCAAAAAGATCGACCTGCACTCTCCCGAAGCGCTGCCACACCCCCTCCACTACTTGCGGATGGAGGCGCCACTCTCGATGCGACAAAGGGCCTCGACAGCATATCCGCCGCCCCGTTCTGCTTGCCTGGCACATGAACTGCGCGGACTGAGAGGACATGACACCTCGCCCACAGTAGCAATCTCCTTGCTAGGTGACATAGCTGCGGCAAGCGAATGCCCCCCTGGCGATTGATGTATGCCACTGTTGCCGTGTTGTCCGACCTCACCAACACATGACGCCCTGCTATAAGCGGGCGAAAATGCTTGAGCACAAGGTACACCGTCATGAGCTCCAGCGCATTTATGTGCAAACGCTGTAGCTGCCTGTTCCATGTCCCCCTGATCCCGTCGCAGCCTCACCTTGACTGCCTGTCCTGCCGCGGTGGGTAGATGCCCCTCTGTTGTCCAGGCGGCCTCTGCTGCTGCTAATGTTGCTGCCGCTGTGGGTGTGGCGCACGCCTGCGTCTTGCCCGCACACGGTGCGTGGCCATTGTCGGTGCCTGCGCGGTGGGCCGGGAGACCCCTTCTCGCCGAGGCAGAAAGCTCTTCAGCGCCTCCGCGCTTTTCTGGGTCGCCTCAAAACGCGGGGCATGGTCGACACCCAGGCAGCTTATGCAGACCGGGTGTGGGTCCAGAGCGGGGATCCACATCCCGCAGCTCCGACCGCACCTCTACATCTGGGCGGTCACCGACTCAGACATGCTTTTTAGATTTTTTTCCAACCAGATTTTTTTTACCTTTATTGAAGAAGCAAGAAAGAAAAGCGAGAAAAATAGATAGAGGTATAGAAAGAGTCGGCAGCAGTCGTCTTCTTCCCCGGCAAGGCTGAAGTCAATGACACCCCGTCTCTCCCGCTCCTTTAACTTCTCCCGATATCCTTTGCCTTTCCTCTTGCTCGCAAGACTGTGTTTTGATTCTCTTGTGGGAACTTCAAGCGACGTCGCTGAAGAATGAAAGAGTGATTGTCGTTGGCCGCGGCGACTTATTATAGCCGAGCCGTTTTTCGCGCCAACAGAACCTTAGCAGGACCTGTGAAAGGACTTCATTTGTGATCACGTGATCGTGGAATGTATTCCCATTGGTTAACGCCGAGTAGTTCAACTGAAAGAGAACTTTGTTTTTCAAGACAATTGATTGGTCAGTGAGCGGTAGATTACACGATTTGAGCTATAATTTAGCACATAACCTCGTCTCGACCAGGTTTAGTTGCGAGCATAAGATACCATGGGGATATAGCGACGCTAAAACAGATCCACTTTCGTGTCACAGCATACACTGGCTTTGAGCGCAACATACCTACTAATCGAGATTTGTAGTATACCCACGGATCTACGTCGTCGTTGTTGTTGTTGTTGTTTGTGTTGTGTTGCGAGTGACATGGAAGACACTGTAATCCTATTCAAGCGACCGAGATGTTCCGAATGAAACGGATCTGTAAAAATCTGGTTGGAATCACATTCCAAAACCACCTCTGTATGTGGTTTGAAGCAGAGGTCCATTGCTAACTATGATAGCAACTAGATTGGTAGTGTCAAAGTGTCAAATGTGAGTCCGTAGATTTGAGTTACACATGGACAAACACTTAAGATTCATACTGTCACATATCATGTTTTTAATTTTGGAAAATTAAAAATATTAGAGCATATTTGTTAGCTCTTACTAAAATGTGACCGAAATCCGACCAAATATCAACACTGTATTTCTGTATTGTTAAAGGACAATGCCGGTGCAAAATGAACCTAGAGTACCTATGTGTACCGAGTTCGTCCATTCTCTGGGATATGTTTTCATGCTTATCGAACGTGACCAGTTTTACCACAAACCGCTAATAAGCGTTTAACGCTAGTCTTCGGGGCAGTAAAAAGAAATCGCTATTTCTATACCACTAACAAAGCTCAAAAGCACCACACTTCCACGGTAGAATAATGAGGGGCCCTACATGTAAACCGAAGCATTGAGAACTTTGTAAGTGTGCAGATAGTTTATTAAAAAGATAGTTTAGAAACCGTACCGTTCACGGATACAGGCTGGTGCCATCTTGGAAAACAGTCACGTGACAATTCAGCTCACGTTGCATAATGTTGGACTGGAGCAACGCGAGCTGAACTGTCACGTGACTTGTTTTCCTAAGATGGCGCCCGCTTGTATACGTGAACGTTACTGTTTCTAAACTATCTTTCATGTTCACGTTCGATTTCACATTTGCACTTTCACATTCACGTTCGTTTAGCATGAAAACATATCCCAGAGAACGGAGGAACTCGGTACACATGTGTTATTAACTCTTAGGTTCATTTTGCGCTGGAATTGTCCTTTAACGTCTTTGTAATGTGTGACTCAAATACTGTCAACTCAGATTTGGCAGTGACGCTACCACAGTAGATGCATCATAGTTAGCAGCTATGCTTTTGGGAAACGCACCACAGATTTTGGGAAAAAACAAGCATGATACAATCTGGATAGGCTATGCTAAAAATAACATTTGGAGTGGTAAGGTGAACAAGGCTTTAGTGCTGTAAGATGCGATGTTACCAAAAAGTAATCTTACCAGAATCAGCGTTTTCCTCCACTGCAACATAAAAGCGAGAATTGGGTAAAAAAAAAAAAACCTAACAAAATGTAATGATACTCTAAGAATAATTAGAAACAAATAATTTACATTTTCCACTTCCATCCTGCAAAAGTGTGGTTCCCATCCCAACTGTTGATCCTGTGCCATTTGCATCTTGTCCAGTGGACGCATTTGCTTTGTAATATAACATAACATAGCATGAAGTAACATAGCAATACATAACATAACCAAAAGTAATGACAAACAAAGACTTAAAGAACCAAATTGTATTACCTTGTCCATTACCCAACAAAGGTGTGTTCACGTTACCCGCCACTGATGGTATCACCACTGCTGGTGGAGGGTCTGGGAATTCAAAACATTTCACTAATGGCTTTACTTTCTCAGTACGTACACACAGGCTGTACAGTAGGCACCGTAGGGCACACACAGTATATCAGCGGTTTTATACATCCAAAAAATGTTTTCCTTGTTTTATTTGATAGCGAATTGACACCTCTATACCCATCACTGCTGCACTTTGATAATGGCGCTAAACCAACTCATTTTGGTTGTTGCTATGGGTCATTATGTACATGTTAATTTGCTATAGAACAGGGAAGTGAGATCCAGTACAATGACTTATGGGAAATACCGCCTTTTAATGTGTGCAAGCAAGTCCTTTGTGACCACTGCTATTGGCACATTCATTTTGTCTTTGTCCTTCACGTAAATCACCATAGCAAAATGCCAAAAAAAATCTAAAAGTGATATTACCTAGGTCTGGATTTCTGATTTCCTTTTTTGTCTCTGCAAAAAGGAAAGAAGACTCCAATAACCACTACTGGAAATATCATGCCAAATTCTGTTACTTTTCTTTTTGCCTTATGTTTTATATATGTGTATTTAACACTGAATACATACCAAAACCATTGTATTTGAGACCACCATTGTACTCTGTGAGAGATTGGGCAAAGAGGCAAGAATCATACAAATGTACAGAGGATACCTAATGAAGTGTAATCACTACATAAAGTGCAGTGTCCACTTTGTTTTGCAATTAATAAACTACCATGAATCTGCTATCAGTTTCAGTCATATGGAGAAGAACCTACCAATTACGCCTTTTTTAAAAGCAATGAACACCAAGATCAACGCGATTAGTATCAGCACTGCCAGCCCTCCCAATACCGCTCCAATCAAGAATGCGGAGGTACCATCACACATTTCTCCATCTGCAACAAAAGGTAAACAATTTGCTTATAGAACAGTATTGCTGCTCAAGCCCAATGGGAATAGAATCATACTAACAGATCAAACCCATACTGGCCATACTGTACAACTATGAAGACTGTCACAGCCAAGACATTTCTAGCATTTTCTTCAATGAAATAATCCACTACTGATATTGCTTGTTGACAGAGATATGAATATGAAACGCAATTCATTGTGTTTATGTATAGTAGAAATACAAATATATCAAAAAAACATATCAAAAGGGATGTTGAGCAAATAAAAAAACAGTAAGGACTACATCAAACAATGCAATCTTACCCAAGGTCCAAACTTTCGTAATTGGTTCTTCCAGGCCTATGTGGTACACCTCACATCTATAATCATCCATGTCTGACCTTTGGGCCTCCACATTCAATTTGATCTGATGGGTTCCATCACCATTGGGCAAAACATCCCCAATATCACCTTTCTTTATAACCTCCTTTACTTTCAGAATGGTGATTTCAATGTTTTTGGGGTAGAAACCTGTGGCCATGCAGGTCAACTTGAGTGTATTTGAAGATCTGTCTGCTTTACCAAAAAGACGAACCTTTGGTGGAGCTGATGAATCAAGAAAAAATAATACATGTTTATACATTTTACTTTGGTTTAATTGAGTAAAATAGCCCTAAACAAAAGTGCTTGATCCTATGTTAACAGTACTCACAAACTTTCACTTGTTGTTTTAATTCTTTGTCCCCATATGTTCTGAACTTCTCCAGCCAGTCCACGCACTCCTTCTCCAGGTAGCCCTTGGTGTACTGATTCAGGATGGGAACCCCATCCCACTTCTGTTTTGTGGGTACAGCTTCAGTAACTGGGGCAACCCACTGCATTGAATTATCATCAAAGGAAAGGAAATCCTTTCCATCATAGCTGTATGCATCCACACCGCGAACAAACCTGACAGAACCGTCTGCCATTGTGTCCACCTCACATCCATGTTTCCACATAAGGACATGAACATCTGAGGAAATGATAACAGCAGGTCAGAATACGCATTGATGAAGATGTGTCTGTTGCTGACATAACTATGAAGTCAGGATGTGTTGGGACTCACCAGATTGATTCTGTCTCATGCGTTCCATCAGAATGTTCACATTGACTTTGAACCATTGCTCTTTGCTTTTACGTGACTGGGTGCCCTTTTCCCAGTAGTCCGCTGGAAGCTTTTCTTTCATCCAGTCCTGTTGAGGAATCTTGACTTGGTCTTTGCTGTTATAGTAATCAATCTTTCTGTCGTCCAGTAGGCCCATCGCAGTAAATTCAAAGATGCCTGGTGCGTTGACAGCCTTTGACAGGGCTGTGTACACATAGTACAGTGAGTGGCGTTCTGGGGCACCTTGTCCAGCTTTTCAGGAAAAATGGATTAGAAAAACATCAGTCTACAGTGAAGAAGGGTCTTTAAATAACGGAAAACAGCATAATAATAGCACACAACACAACAGCACATGACAATAACCTTGTGTAGGGGTTGGACACCTATGGCTCATGAGCCAGATATGGCTCCATTGGTGACTGCATGTTGCTTGTGGAGAAATTTGAGCTGAGATGTCATCATGGTAAATAAGCGGCTAAAATAGGCAACTATTACACTATTGTGTCAATCAAACATCCAATGACCAATGACTGCAATAATGTTTCTAAATTAATGTTCTCACTGAAGAAGAACAGGCCAGGGAACCCTTCTTTTTTTAGTGAGCTTTTGTTTTGGCAGTTTGCAAACAGAGTGCATTACCACCAACTGCCAGCCACATCCTAGCTCCCCCAATGTTAAAACAATACCAGTCGGTAACGAGGGGGACAGTAACGCGGGGGACAAATAAGGCTAAAGTCTGCTATTATTACTCATGATGAACAACAGGATATCACATGGTGACTGCACAATTTTATGTATGACCCTTTAAAATCACAAAAATCTATTTGTTTCCACTATAAATAAGGGTACCAGGAAAATACATGCTTACCATATGCTTTACCACATCAGTAAGCCACTTTAAAACATTGAAAAAAGTGTTAATTTAAGAGCGATTGGGGCTGTGTCTCAAACCACCTACTTGCACACCTCAAATACTTAGTTTAAGTACAGTGTTTCCCCTACGTTGGCAGGATGGCCTGCCGCCACTGTTCTAGGGGAAACACTGAAGTATATAGTGCAGATAACGCAAACCAGTGTGGAAGTTCAGTGTGGAACAATGGACACTAGAACACTACTCGCGCTAAACGGGTGTCAACGGACCTCACTTCCGGTAAGTTAACATTGGGACAAAATTAATTTTTTCCCCCTTTCTCTCAACCACCTACTTCCGGTCACATGAGTTCTCCGGTAGGTGTGTAACTACCTAACTTCCTAACTTATTTATCTTAAAATCTCCTTGTTACCATCTACTTTCTACGGATTTATTGGCTACCGACTAAAATGATCAAGCAATTGGCACAGAGGTATTTATTCTAACTCCAACATTTGGCTCCAAAACTAAGCCCATTTATTGCAATTTACCCATTTAGTGTTTATAAGTGCCAGTGCCAACAATTAAATAATGTTCAAAATGCTCTCTGTAAAATTGCAACCTCTTGTGCATGACTTAGCTGGGCGAACAAAGCTGTCCATACTATGTTGTGAAGTGCTGGGAGGGAGAAGAGGGAAAGCAATTTAATGTATTAATATGCACAACAAGTTTCAGGCTGTAATCTAGACTTGACATCAAAGTAAATATCTGTTTTATATAGATTTCTACACCTGCAGCATTTGGCATTAGGCTACTAACAAATAATTTTACCATTACTAAAAATAGCCTACCATTAGGCTACTAACAAATAATTTTACCATTAGGCTACTAAAAAATAATTTCTGGGGTGAGCCTATTTGCTATGGTAACCTAGCAACCTGTGTGTGTGTGTGTGTGTGTGCACGCAATTGAACGTGAATAAGTTTACTACTTAAAAACATCAAAGCTAAACATTATATCACGACATCGCTACAAATACAGTATGTGATTAAAATCAGCCAACATCAATGTAGCTATAGGCTACGTAGATAGATAGATAGGCTAGATCAGGGGTGGGCAAACTTTTTGGCTCAAGGGCCACATTGGGTTTTGAAAATTGGCTGGCGGGCCGCACAGCAAACCCCCCCCCCCCCCCCCCCACGACACACGCATAAAAAAATACATTTTTTATAGCCTATAATTTAGTATGAAAAGTATTTGCTTTAAAATATGAATTGCTTAAAAATACTGCTAATTTTCGGTTCCACGATTTTATCTGTGGAATAAAATAGAATTTCTGCTTCTTGTTGAAACCTGGCTAACTTCAGACAGTGCAGACTTCTCTCTTCCTTCGAGTATATCACCCTCACTCTGAAAGCTTACCCAACTATACTTATATTGACTTTATACCACCCTAAGTTTTAAGTTTTATACAACAAGTAGTGTCCTAAAGTGGGACAGTATGATTTGCCTAATGTGGGACAGTTGTAAAGCTACAACCCAGTCAAGAATGTGTGGTGGAGCATGGTTTATGCAACAGTAAAGGTTATTTACATGTTCTTAGTGATCTTTTGCAGTATTAAAATACTTTATTACTACAGATATTTAAGGTCAAGGGACATTTTTACTGGATGGCGTGTGTGTGTGTGTGTGGGTGTGTGTGTGTGTGTGTGTGTGTGTGAGAGAGAGTGAGTGAGTGAAGGGAGAAGGGAGTCTTAAAGACCCTTCCATTTTATTCAGTGAATATAGTGTTGTTGACTTTAAAAAAAAATTCAGATCAAAAGTCGAGAAAGACAGAGAGAGATCATCCAACAGGCAGGCATCCAAGAGGCAGGCAAAGGATAAGAAAATGAATTTTAAAGAAATTAAATCAGTGGAGACAATACAGGATGAAAGGAGCAATAGAGGAGTAAGGCAGGTCATTGAGAATGGTGGGGCCCCTAACCTGAGACTGCTGGCTAGGGCATGGAACATACCCAAGTCTACTCTCAAACGCAGGGTAAAAGGTATTGGTCACTGTGAGCACATAGGAAGAAAGCTGATATCTGTATAATGTCTTCTATGAATGTGTTAGGCCCTATCTGCATTTTCTCTTTTGATTTGATTAGGACAAGGATTAGGTTTTCAAAATGGTATTGCCTAGATAGCAAAATCAGATTGGCAGATAGCGGACAGCTGGTGGTATGCCGTCGGTGGCGTGCCACTTGTGGGCCGCCGTTCAATAGTGACAAAATGTTGGGCAATTTGTCTGCACCCCGCCAGAGAACCGATGAGCAAAATGCCAGCGGACCGCCAGCTGCCCCCAGTGGACCGACAGTGGTCCGCCAGCCTCTTGGTTGTGGATTTACAGTATGTGTTGCCTTCACATCGTAGCCTATATACTTCAGAAGTCCGAAAAGCAAAACATGTCCAACATTAGGGCAATCCACCCTATCCCGGTTTTGTATTTGCGCATACAAACATTATATCCCGATTTCAGATCCCTAAGTCCTTATATCTCGCCGGTTTTGAATAACCCAGTTATATAGGTGGAGTAGCAGATAGCCTAGCCTACTCTGAAAGAAACCGAAATACTGTTCCATCCCCGTTTCTCATGCGAACGCGCGAATAGAAACCGGGATAAGGTCAACGTGTGGCAATAGAACTTTATTGTTGGGCTACCCAGATATAGCCTATTCGTGTAGACTGCGTTACATGCACTTCTGAAATAGCCTACGTGTCCCGGTTATGAGGCTTATCCCGATATTCTGGATGGTGTTTAGGCTACATGAACACAGAGAAACCCCGGTCCCTGTCTACAGTTAGCCTAGTAGGCCTATACAGGGATATTAATAACCGGGTTTCTCTGTGTACGTGTAGACTTAACACATATCGATATCCTGCTAAAGCATGCAATGACTTATCGAGTAACTGTTACCTACAGCAGTACAAGCCTAATTCAGAATATTAGGCTACATATCATTCATGTTATTGAAGGTTATGATCAAGTTACAAACTGCGACACACGTTTGTTTAAGATTCATTTTCAGTTTACACATTGGCCTACCAATTGTTTTTAAAATATCTTAAAGTTACATCTTACCCAAACAACATATCGGTAGAATGGCACAGACCATCAATAATTCCACGAAACCCATGATCCAGCGTAATCCACAGTTCTGAATTCTACGAGGAGTGTTCCGTCCAGTCTATGGGCTAGGAGGGGTCCACATGCCCATGCCCCCCCCCCCTCCCCCCCTCCTTCATAGTCCTGGGGGGGGGGGGTCCTACTACTACTGAAGTGGTATTTCCTGTAGCCCTGGTCCCAGAGTTTAAGAAAAATTATGTTAACAGGAAATTAACTCATTCCCATTACAGGCCTACCTGGTAGACCACCACTGACCGGTGGTGGAAAAATACATGAGAGACATGAGAGATTATAATGGCCATTGCTTATGCAAAAAGTGGTCAATATTGAGCAAGTTTGGTATCAACACAAAGTATTTTACATGTTGTATCATAATCTAAAGTTCAATTATGTGTTAAGCCATATTATTATAGGCCTAATATAGTCATAGGCTAGGCCAGTGTTTTTCAACCTTTTTTTGTGCCACGGCACACTTTTGACACTTAAAATGTCCCACGGCACACAAACATCCTGTGTGATGAAAAAATAAACATACCATAGACTAAAATTTCAATTAATACACAGATATGGCCTTATTATGGCTTCTATGCAGGACCTGCTCAATAAAACAAGCGCCCTCTGTTTCATTTGTAGGTGACTATATCTAATTCAATTGTTGTTATGAACTGGATATGTGATGATTCTGTGAATACTGGATATGGGGCCCCCGTTGTACAATGCCTGCATACCACAAATAGTGTAATCATACAATCAATGAGAGCATGTGGTTATAAATTATTTGATGCAACAGTTGCTTTTCTGGACCAGTGAGTGACATTTTTGTAATTTTCTGCGGCACACCTGATGATCTCTCACGGCACACTAGTGTGCCCCGGCACAGTGGTTGAAAAACACTGGGCTAGGCTATGTGTAGTCGATGGGGTGTAGGCTCCATAGTAGGGGTCAACCCGTATAGGCTACTGTAGGCCTATAGGCTAGCCTACTCTTTTGATCCCGTGTAGGACTACCATCCCACTGAACTTAACGGTAGGGTATTTTCTTGTAAAGAAAAACCATGTTACCAAGAAATAAACTCATCCCCACTGTATTTGGTACTTCTAACTGGTAGCCTATCTAATAATAATAAAAAAAAGATTTTTAGACAGTGTGAGATGAAGTCACCCATTGCTTACATAAAGTGGTCAATATTAACTAAGCTAGGTGGAATTTGGAATGTGATATAGCCTAACCTAAAGATGAATTATGTAGCCTATTAAATAATGATTTAAATAATGTTTCTATCTAATGTCAGAAAGACTTCTCATACAGCAAAACACAATCACCACACATGTGTCATTAAAAGATATTTGGGTATTTGGGTAGCTTACTGTACCTACAGGTAGGTCTATCCTTTTTCTTTAAGTAGCCTAGTCTGAACATGCAGATATATGCCTTTATGACCCGTCTTGAAAGACCTAAAACTATCACAGGAACGGAGAGCACTGGGCAACTCATTCCACCAACATGGAACCACTGAGGAAAAGAGTCTTGAATTTGACCTAGTGATTATGGCTGGTCGACATCACAACAGACGCTCATCAGAAGACCGCAGTGGGCGGTTGGATAATATCTTGATCATTGAATTAAGATAGCATGGAGCAGATCCAGTCAGTGTCCTATAGGCCAAAGTGGGAGATTTAAATTTTATTCTTCTGGCCACTATAGGGAGCCAGTGGAGAGTAACTAGGAGAGGAGTTACATGTCCTCTTTGGCTGATTGAAGATGTGCTGCAGCATTTTGAATCAGTTGTAACGATATACTACACAAGCAGGTAAGCCAGCTAACAGTGAATTACAATAGTCCAGCTTGGAGATAACCATGGCCTGTAGGCAAGAAGTTGTGTGGAATAAGGTCTGATCTTCCTAATGTTGTAAGGTTACTTGTCAATTTAGTTGGGGTCAATGAAGATGAGTCAAGCTGGACGTTAATCTGTTAAGGTGCTGGAAATAGTGTGTGGGACCGCCTAATTAGTGGAGACTCTTTTCTTTGCTTTCTTTGTGGCCTGTTGGAGATTGTCCTCATGCAAAATGACACTTTCTTGTAGTCTAGAATGTTTCTCCGTGCAGTTCTGGCGCTTATAAAGATTAGTTTGAGCGATTTACTTTAAATATTAGTATAAAACTTGGTTCTGGCCGTTTTTTTTCTGGCCACCATGTGCATGCTGGCCAGTAGATCATTCTGTGTAGAGAACCTGTTTTGGGAGGCCTGCATATTACATGGCATGCCCATCTTAGTGGTAATGCTATGTTTACTTCCTCCGCTATGCTGTTGCTGCTGCTGCTGTATTCCCAGCTGGTGGGCTTCCAGGGCCCTTAAATGCCTGCTATAGGTGGTCCAGTTAGTCCATGACTGGCACCATGACAACATGATTAGTGTCAGGGAGACTATTGAACCCCGGTCCCTGGGTTTAAAGGCAGTGTGAAATCCACCACTATGGATAAACTGAACCCAGTTGCAGAGAGACAGTTACCGGTACATTTAATCATTCTTAAAGCTTTACTGAAGATCTGCCAAATGCCCAACAACACTGATTTACAAAAAACAAGTCTAAAAATGTTCAGACAAAAAATCTGAGAAAAAAGCAAAGGAATCTAAACAAGCCATACAAAAAAGAGAGGAAAATATATATCAATATATATCTTCAACTCAAACTAGATACAGGTAGACAAGACAATTAACAAGATAAGCGACAAGTGAAGACAATGAAATAGGTAGTCAAAGAAAACCCAAGTGGGTAGAAATGGGTACATCTAGTGGTGGAAGAGTAGTACTGCAGTGAAAGAAAAGTCCCACATTTGGACTGCATGTAGATTGGGGGTTTCAAAGACTCGTTTGCAAAGCTTTGCAAAAGCTCCACAGCAGATACGATGGTGTATCTCAATGTCGATATCTTTTGATGTTCATAGTCAGACCAAGAAGAGATGGTCCTCTCAGCATTATCATCTGCATACTGCAGCTCCAAGATGGACGTGTAAGAGAGCATGGACTTGGCCTTGAAGCAGTTTAGGTTAAACAGTTTGCCATCAGTTCTGTGACACTGATGGTTAATTGTGTCCAGTAAGGTGGAGAGGAGACAAAGGACAGCTGACATGAAGATGTACTTTTCTGGACAACCATATTTTGTCAGGATTGTCCAGAGGGACTGATGGCTGATGCTTTGACATCTATAAAAGGCACGTATAGTGGTTGTTTTTGTTACCTGTATTTGCATTTTCTTATAGCTGCCTGGATGTGAACTGCACCCCATGTGGGATCAGTTTTTGGCCAGAGGGAAGAGTGTCACCAGTCACCCACCAACACCACTTCCAAGAGCAACGTTTTCAGAGGAGGTCTTCCATTCAAGTGCTAACCAGGCCCATTCCTCCTTAGCTTTAGCAATTCAGCAGAGACAAGGTAAATCTATTGCTCTGGCTGCTGGCTATGTCTGGCTGATGGCTGTGGACAGGAGTGATATACCGCTTACCCAAATCTGACTCTCCCTTTAAAAAAAAAAAAAAGCCATGCACTCTTATCTGGTCATCTCTTGTTATTGTTACATAAAATGTAACGTATGCAGCACAATATAGTACCAGAAACATGTAGTCTAATTTTTAAACCAACTGGCCTACATTTTTGTCAATAAGTTCAAAAGTCTGAATACATGAATAAGGAGTGTATTGTTTGGTATATAGGCCTATTATTACTATTGTATTATACTGATTCTGCTCTATTTGCCCTCCTGGTCACTGCGTCTTCTTATGAATGCTTGTGTCGGCCCTTTCTCAACACAATGAGAATACAATCAAGCTTCTCTTCGTGGCTCCTCTCTGGTGGAGTGGTTTACCTTGTAGGCCAATTGTCTGCTCCAGCCCAAAACACTTCTTGCACAAAGACAGCATATCACACATTGTGGAACACTATTTATAAGTAATAAATAGCATTATTTATGTCTCTGTGTGTCCTACCAGGACAGGGTTTATATGTGCATATGTCAAAGTTTTTCATTTGTTGTCTTTAAGTTAATTGGCTAGGTCTGTAGAAGGCAGGTGTGGCATGACAACTCCTGATTTAATCAAATTAGGGGATATTTCAACACTGTTAAGTGGTCAGTTCCCCTCAAAGAGCAGTTCATTTATGTTCATGTTAGAAGCATGTTCGGGAAACACATAAAAACACAGAGCAAGCAGAGAAAGATAGGAGCTTATGATTGTGGATTGACTGATCGGGATGGCATGGATCAAAGACATTTGAGATACAAAGACAGTATCATGTTTGTGAGTCATAGGGCAGGATATCCTCATAACCAGGGAATCCAAAGTAATGTTTCTACCTGTAGGCCTACTTATAACTCTTGGCCTAATTCTATTCTCTCTTTAGGATCCATCCTTAGAAAATATAATATTCCATTCCATTGCTATGCGGACGATAATCTACATGCCACTGAAACAAAAAATCGTCTAGACTGTCCTAAAAACATCAAAGCATGGATGGCCCTAAACCTTTTACATTTTACATTTTACAAAACAGAGGTCCTATAGTATTTTCATCTGGCGGTGCTCGTAATGCCAACACAGACTTTTGCTCCCTAGAACCTTACATCAAGCAATCAGCAAGACATAGGTGTCATCTTTGATTCAGATTTTAAAATGGAGAAACAAATAAACTCTGTAGTCAAATCGAGTTTCTTCCATTTAAGGCTGTTATCAAGCCCTTTTTATCTTTTAACAATTTTGAAAAGGTGATTCATGCCTTCCTTTCATCACACCTTTACTATTGTAATGCCCTCTGTGCTGTAATGCCCTCTGTGCTGTAATGCCCTCTATGCTGTAATGCCCTCTGTGCTGTAATGCCCTCTATGCTGGCGCTAGCTGTTCTTCCCTCGCCGCCTTCAGCTAGTCCAAAATGCAGCTGCCCGCCTCCTGACTAAAACGTGAAAGCGAGAGCACATTACCACAGTGCTTGCTGCCCTTCACTGGCTTCCTGCTCGTTTTAGGATTCATTTTAAAATTCTACTATTTGTTTTTAAATCTTTGGGCTTGCACCTTCTTATCTGTCAGAACTTTTAAAACCACATGCTCCATCAAGGGCACTTAGGTCTGCTAACCAAGGCCGCCTTGTAGTCCCACCATCAAGGTTAAAGAGCAGGGGAGATTGGGCTTTTGCAGTAATTGGCCCTAAACTATGGAGCTCCCACTACATAAGATTGGCTCCTTCTTTGCCTGCTTTTAAATCACATATTAAAACTTACTTTTACTCGCTGGCTTTTAACTCAGTATAAGTGCTTACTCAATCTATTTTATTTTCTATTTTGTACTGTTTGTCTTTTACATAACCTGCTGATATGTTTGTTTGTACCACTCCCCCTGCTCTTGTGTGTTGATCATTCATTATCTGTCTATCTGTCTATCAGCTTTTCTTACTGTAAAGTTGTCTTATTACAGCACTTTGGTCAACTGGTGTTGTGTTTAAAGTGCTTTATAAATAAACATGACTTGACTTGAACATGACTTATAATAATGAGGCTTGGGTTGGTGTATGTGTGTGTGTGTGTGTGTGTGTGTGTGTGTTTCATTTGAGACAAATCTCAGTTGCTTTAATATTTTCCCCGATGCTATCAGTATTTCAACCTTTCATGTCATCAACATAACTTGAGGGATTAGGGATTATCAATCTGTAAAGCAGGCTATAGACCAAAATGGCAGGCTAGTCTCTTTTGTAGTCCTGATGCAGGAATTAGTTCACACAATGGCTTGGCAAAAAGAATACTCTGGACAAAAAGAAATGCTGTGAGGTTGCATATCGGTTTGCCAAAACAATAGCATGTTGAATGCACAAATGCGTACCATAGGCCTAATCACAGTTGAATTTACCTATAGTGAATACTTTTTTCCACCAGCAGTGTATGAACTGCAACTGAAGAAGCTTGTCATTTTAGCTGTAGCCACATGAGGGCACTACGGATTTGTAGAAATGTGACCGGTGTTACTTTAGTAACAAGAAACCAAACAAATGACGGGTGAAACCTAACTTTGCTAACAAAGTTGCCATTTTATTATCCGATCATGGCCCAAGTAAATCTCGAGGATTACTTTAGAGTCATTTTTGAAGAGGATATTTTACATCTGCCTGTGCAGCGACAAAATCTGAAGACCAGCGCCATGCGAATTTTAGAAAAAAGACGAGAGATGGGTCATGTGGATGCGTCTTTAAAATCAAAGCGTTGTGAGTTTGAGGTGGTCTGTGAAAAAATCGCACAAAAGAGAGAAGACTTGTGGAAGAAAGAAGAGGGAATGAAGAAATCTTTGCTCAAATTTGACAGGTTCATCAAAGAGAATGATGCCAAACGATCACGAGGTGTACGAAAAGCCGAATTGCAGAGGGTGGTGGTGGCCCAGAAAGAGAAGGAACTAGAGGACTTGATAAAGGAATACAGCATTTTGCTCTCCAGAAGAGAGAAACTCCATGACAGAGTAATGCGCGCATCTGTCTATCCTCTTTTCCTGACCACAGTTGTTAAAAAGTCTCAAAAGTTTGACGACATCAGTCATTTGATCAGTCGGTTTGACACCCTTCTCGTGACCCGTGACCAATTGCTAGATCAAGGAAGGGGAGCAGACATCAAAACCGAACGAGAACGCACTGGATTAAAGCGCTATGTCAATGAACAGAGCTCTGTCCTCCTCCAGCTAAATAATACCCTATCAGAGCTGCAAACCGAACTGGACAGGGCGCTCTCACAAGCGTGCAGGTGGGAGTATGCCTGGAATCACATCCAGTCCACAGCGGCAAAGGAAACTCTCATGCTTGGCCAGATTAAGTATGCCACCTTAAACCTATATCACATCATTGGTGCAGTTACTGGCAATGAAGAGGGCGTGCAAGTAGAGGACACCATGATTCAACTGGAAAGGATACACCATTTCATTCAGGGCTTAGTTGACATCATTAGTGACATCAAATTGTAATCTGCTACATCATCGTCTGTAGGCCCAGAGGCTACATGGCTATGTTTTTTTGACAGTGCAAAACAATTGAATATGGTGACATGTCAGGGGCTGTATTCAAATTGTATATAATTACAATTTACAGTATACACTTAATTGGCTCCAATGTTAGTAAAGGATCTGTGTTCAAAGAGTCATTAGCTGAAAACCATATTTGAGCTGTCTATGAATATGCGTTGGACAGACACATCAGTATTTTCAGTGGGCACCTAGACTAAATGAACCTCTGGGTTTTCTGTTTAGTGAAAGGGCTTTTGGTGATGGACCTCTTCTGGAGATGGAGTAGGACAACAACCCCCATTACTGCACAACAACCACAAAATATTCACTGTCTCTCTCACATTCAAACTGTCTGCTTATCTCATTATGTTTGTTCTCTAAATAAAGTTTGAACTGCAGTCCATGGCCTTTTAGGAGTGCAGCTGGCTAATGTTTGATCATGTTTTTTTATTTTTATTTATATAACCAATTGAAATTAAGGTCAGCATTAGATTCTGACCACATGATAGGGGTATATCTCTTAGTTTTATTATAGTGGTAGGCTATTTTAATATTTATTGACTGAAGCAGCTCAATAATTCTTATGATAATGAATATGTAATATAAATGTAGCATATAGTATTTTGCAGATATGCAAATCCATCTCAGACTCTGGAGCTAAAACCAGATAGCCCAGTGCAGTATGATTTGAACTGTGAATGAGGCCTGGATGAGAAGAGGACATGAAAGGGAACGTGATAAAGCACCATCAGATATCTGACATTTTCAACTAAACTTTGCTTCCATTTACATCATTTATACTCACACCTCCATCTTTCTTGTCTTTCTCTCTTCTTGCACTCTGCCTCCTCTCATGCGTGTTCACTCTTCTCCTCTTCCCTAACACCGTCTCCCAGTTCCTCTTCTGCCCCACCCCTTGGCCATCTTTTCCTCTGTTTTCACTTACTTATCCCGGGTGTTCTGTCTGGTGAGCAGGACAGACCAGGTCAGGGCTTGCAGGCTTGTGTGTTATTATTGTATAGTATCAATAATGCAGCAACGTGCATCTCCCCTGGCTCTCCTCACCTGCGGGGAAAACAGCTTTTTAAACTCTGTTGCTGTGATCTAATTTGACCTGTGATTTGGCCTTTCCACCTTTCTCTCTCTCTCTCTCTCTCTCTCTCTCTCTCTCTCTCTCTCTCTCTCTCTCTCTCTCTCTCTCTCTTTAAAATGTCATGTTGGGCAGACTGTGGTCTATTGAATGATTAATAAAGCACCTTGTTTGACATTTGTGGTGTCCACACACATTTGCATAATGGTAAAATAATCGGTTCAGTGTTATGAATTATTACAGGAAAACAATGGTGATTGCAACAAACATAGTGAGTAAAAAAAAAAATACAAATGCATTTGGTTGCAAATGTCATTTTTTAAAATAAATAAATAATGTATGTCCTTGGCTTTGTGTTATAAATCATGGAAAATAATCACTTAACTTAAATATGTAATAAACTTTTGCTTTGGTGCCGTTCTTACAGTATATGAGCAGTGTTTCATTGCCATTCTCTCCACCCTGCTGAATAACAACATTAACATATCAACAATATTGTATTTATTTATTTAATCTGGTTTAGCTCTTGTATCTGCTGTGATGACATTTATTTTGCATTTTTATCTACTGAATTTTGATACTTATAATATTCATGTATAATTTTTATCTTACTATGTCTAGAGCACTGTTGCCACTGTTATGTCACTGTTTTCTGTCAATGTCATTTAATGTGTGTGTGTGTGTAAGAAGCCCACTTTTGACCTGCAACCAAATCTACCCTTGCAAATAAAGTTACCTTACCTTACCAACAACAACACGATGTAAGTTCACATTGCCTGATTTAGAGTTATCTCATATTTCAACAACAAAGTGAGACGGTATGTGAGGAGGGTGGGAGAAGAGAGAGAGAGAGGGGTTGAGGGGGGAGTGAGAGTATGAGTATGAGTATGAAAATGTACAGTGACATAGATTTGCTTCAGTGTAGTTTGTGTGCCCTGCAGACATAAATGAACTACTAAGTGATGTCAAAAGCAGTTTAACATGTCTTTTGTTGGGGCTATGTTGCTTCCCAGGCAGACTGCTGAGGAAATTCATTTTTAAGTGAATCCATTGCATAAACAAACTCACACTACTCTCATGTGTCTACTGTTTTTATCTCAATCAATAATGCATTGAGTTTACGTTGAATGTGGAGTTAAAATCAAAAGCTTTTAGAGATCCCACACAAACAGTGCTCACGGTTGCTTTGGCCATTTTACAGAGAAAACCTACCGCAAAACGCCTCAGACAGCCACAAATAGGACACAGTCTCAAAATGGATAGACACAAAAAGCCACGTGACAGCTAGAAGTACAGTATGAGTAGAGGTTATGTTATGTGGAGGCCTCGGCTTTCAGTGAGGGTATGGAGAGTGTACTTGAGAGAACCAGAATGGATAGAGAGAAAGCTTAGTATGACAATGGTGCACCAAAGAGATAGGAGTCAGTCCCTGGTCTCATGAATGAATAATGCAATAATGCAATAATGCACAACTCTTCAGGGGGATATTCACCTACAACATTCCCCTGATACACACACACACACACACACACACACACACACACACACGCACACACACACACACACACACACACACACACACACACATACACACACACGTAAAAAAAACATGGCCATTGTGATTTGGCCCAGCTCCATGTTCACATCAGAAGGGGATCTCCTTTAATCCATCATCCCTTTCTCCTGCCATTCCTGCAGCTCTTATGGATGGGTAAAGCAGTCTGGTCACTTCTCTATAGGGGGAATGCCTCATGATTTGAATCACAATCTAGTGTATAGATGATGGCAAACTTTAAAATCTCTTTGAGAACTTTTGATTCCTCTTGCATACATTCATATACTTATACATTTATTAAAGACAGGGCAAACTGAAAATATACATTTTTATCCAGTTTTATCCTGACCCAGTAGGGACTAGAAGGATAAATATGGAATGACCTTTCAAAGATACCAATATAATTGTTTCTTTAAAGAGTTTTTCTTCTTAATAATAATAATAATAATATTAGTATTATCACTCTGTTTCAGATGGGGAACACTTTAAAAGTGTGCATTTCATGTCATGGCACATTGTGTAACATGCGACTGGGACATGATTACTGAAAGAATGATTGCTACTCCAAATTGCTGTGGAGATGGTTGAATTGTTTGATCTTTCTTCATCATGCTATATGTAAGCATCAGATCCATCAACTCTTACACCTCAAGGACTACAGTAAAATATCTTCACATGTGCAAATTATGCCACCTGGAGATTTGAAAAGTTTATTTAAAAGCAAACACGGTGCCTGTTTTATTTTCTTCTGTCTTAAGTTTTAACTCTCATGGAAGAATTGAATTGACATAATGGAAAATGTAATTGACATAATGGAAGAATTATAATGGAAGAATGTAATTGTCATAAAGGTGCTATTGCACCAAGATCTGCCAAGTAGCAGTGTAAATATTCAGGTAGATAACAAGACCCAATTAGATAAACTGCTCCCCTCCTTATCTACAGTAAGCTATCCTGTTGAAATGATCATTTGATAACTAATCCCATGTAGGTGAATGCATGTAAAAGACATCAACAGACGGACAAGTACTCTCACTATTACATAACACCTCTGCCCACATCTTTTCACACAAGATTTGTGCAAAAGGGAGGAATAGGAAGGGACTGAAAGCAGTATGTTAGTGAAGCGGGTCTATCATCATCTTGCTGCAGGGGGCTTCTCAGGCTGGTAGGTTAGACATTCCTCCTCCTAAGAACCAAGAGGATTTGTGGGTCTGGGCCCCATTTCATGATACATTCCTCTATTCTATTGAACCCTCTGAAAGTCTTTGGAAACGGAAAAGGAAGCTCTATAAGGAACACAGCAATGCTATGCTATGCATTCTATTTATTGATACCCTATGTTGGGCTTTGAAATTATCTGTAACCTCTACATATTATGGGAATACTTCCTGCTTCCCCACATGCCCGTATGCTGTTTGGGTTACTGTGTAGTATGTACATCGGAATGGACATTGTGAATGGCTTGTACTGTATAAGGACTCTATAATGATGCATTAAGCATACAGTCTGATTGAAATGGAAATTAGTTTAACAAAAATCAGTCATTGTGTAAATGCAGTCATTGTGTGTGAATCTGAGAGAGACAGATGATGTATACTTGCTGTGTGTGTGTGTGTGTGTGTGTGTGTGTGTGTGTGTGTGTGTGTAGCCAGGGGTGGGTCCAGAGAGGGTCCTTGTGAAAAGATGACAGTATATCCTTTAGAGAAAGCCTGTAGGCTGGCTCAGTCTGTGCTGTGTGTGTGTGTGTGTTCATATTTGAGTGTGAGTCCATGCCCCTGTCACACAGAGCAGTGATCTGCACTGTGCTGCTTGTCAAGTCTGCACGGCTGGAATGAGATTATTGGCCATTGTGATGTGATTATACTGTAGCATGATGGAATAGAGGCAGGAGAGACTCTCAGTATGGCCCTCCCCCCACATCTATGTCAGCCTCCCTATCTGCCCTTTCCTTTTTCTCTACTGTTATTCATCTCTCTCTCTCTCTCTCTCTCTCTCTCTCTCTCTCTCTCTCTCTCTCTCTCTCTCTCTCTCTCTCTCTCTCTCCCTCTCTCTCTTCCTTTCACTCCTGTTTTTCATGCACACACCCGGATACACACACACAAATGTATGCATGCATATACCTGTGCTTTGCTTAGCTAGGCAGTGGTGAGTCTCCCCCCAGCTACAAGCTGTGAGTGGTACATCCCCAGCCTCCTCAACCTCTCCGCTCTCTCAGTCTCTCCACAGAGCAAACAGACCGAGCGTGTGTGTGTATGCATGTGTGCTTGTTACGGTGAAGGCTTTGGTGCTCTCTGGCATTTTCACGGCAAACCTGTTACCATTGCACCTGACAGCGTGAGGTCATCTTTGTATGTGTATGTGTGTGTGTGTGTGTCTGTGTGTGTGTGTGTGCGCGTGTGTGTGAATGGGAGTCTAAGCCTCTCTGTAAGAGTTTGAATTGAAGCCTGTCTGTCTGTTTGAGTGTGGGACTGAGAGTGTGTGCAAATAGGTGTGTGGGGTGAGCTTTGTCTGTTTATGTGTGCAGGAGCATGTGTATGACTGTGTCTGGGTTTGTCTGATGGAGCGTGTGTGAGAGAGCGCCTGTGTATGCGGCACGAGTGTATGTAGCTCCGGTTGTCTGATTGCTGGCGGGAGGACTGGTGGGTGGGCTGCTCTGTGAACAGGACCCCTTCCGTGCAACACACACACACACACACACACACACACACACACACACACACACACACACACACACACACACACACACACACACACACACACACACGGAGAGAGAGCCACCCTGCAGCCTCCTCTGCTGTGGGCAGTCCCAGTGAGAGCACGTCCAGCTCGGTACCCCAGCGCGGGATGTCCACGCCAGGCTCCAAAGACAGCAGCAAGAGGAACTCCTGTAGGTGCCTCCTTTTCTTCCTTTTAATGCTCTGAATCTCCTGCTGCCTATGCTGTGTGCTGTACACAGGGCTGTTTAACTGGTAGGCAAGGATCTGTGTGTTGTACAGGGCTGGTAGGCATGGCTCTGTGTGCTGTACAGGGCTGGTAGGCATGGCTCTGTGTGTTGTACAGGGCTGGTAGGCATGGCTCTGTGTGTTGTGCCGATAGATAGATAGATATCTTAATAACCTTATTGATCCCCAGGGGAAATTCAAACAGGGCTGGTAGGCATGGCTCTGGGTGCATGGATAGCTCTCAGTTCTGTCATCAGAATCCTCTCTTGCTTTTCATCTTTCTGTCCATGATTTTTTGAACCACGAATCTGGTGAAAAACTTAATGTGTATTTTGTGCAGTGGTGTCCCACTGAGGGGCATGTGTGTGTGTGTGTGTGTCTGTGTGTGTGTGTGTTTATGGGGAAAAGGTGTGTTTACAGATAGAAGTGTGACACCTGAACTCGAACTCAGAGTTCCTTTGGATCAGTTTGTTTTTCTCTACAGATGTTATAAGATCTATCCAATACTATGTTTGTGTGTGTGTGTGTGTGTGTGTGTGTGTGTGTGTGTGTGTGTGTGTGTGTGTGTGTGTGTGTGTGTGTGTGTGTGTGTGTGTGTGTGTGTGTGTGTGTGTGTGTGTGTGTGTGTGTGTGTGTGCGTGTGTGTCACCAGCACATGTGTTGCCTTGCTGCACTAACCAGAGCATAGATGCCTCTGAAAGACCATCCAATCTGATTAGTCTGGTTCTGATGCTGGCATACTACACAGATGATTGTATGGGTCTGCATTTATCTATGTGTCTGCATGTATTGGCAGGCAGACAATATTGGTGGTCATATTAGGTGGAGTGTGTTTGTGTGTGTAGCATTTTTACAGCTTCTGTATTCTCTTTTTCTACTGGAGATAACTCACCCCCTCCTTCCCCATAACAAACAAACAAACACACAGACACACAGACACGCACACATACACACACACACACACATACACAGAAATACGCACACAAACACACACACACACACACACACACGCACACACACACACACACACACACACACACACACACACACACACAGACACAGAAATACGCACACAAACACACACACACAAATTCTGATAGACGTGTGATGTGAGGTGCAGTGCACTGTATTTTGGTGGAAAATCAATGTAGTTTGACTGTTTGTTATTGCAGACAGACAGACAGACAGACAGACACACAATCAAAGAGATAGTTTTGCATTTGCCCAAACATGGAGAGCACATGTTGGTTTGGCAATTTGATTGACAACTTTATACAAGACAGTTTAAGTAGGCCTAACTATTTGATTGTTTGGATCATAAGCATATTATGATGACCTATATAAACACTTGCTCATTCATGGGTTCATAAAATGTCAACATCCAAGGTAGTTTTTAGAGTATTCAATCATTGGCCCAAGCAGTCAACATTGGGAGGGACCAAATGGCGGGTGAAAGAGAGTGAGAGAGAGAGAGAGAGAGAAAAAGACAGACAGACAGACAGACAGACACACACACACACACACACACACACACACACACACACACACCTAATGAACCCTGGGAGGGTGCCTGAGTTGACTGATCTAATATTGTACACTGACATAGCTTCCTCTTTATTGCTTTCATCATTGTTACAAACCTCTCTGTCCACTTCAGTCCACCTTTCTCCCCCCTCTTCTCCCTCTGCTTTTCGCCTTCTGTTTAATATGTCACCTCCCTTAGGTCACCTCCCCTTTCCTCCCTTTTCTACACCTGGCATCTGCTATGGTTGTGACTCAGATAGTAACTATAATCCTGTGCTGGAGTGGAGGAAGCATCACCCATAAATGTGCTTAAGTGCTTAAGAGAGAGAGAGAGAGAGAGAGAGAGAGAGAAAGAGAGAGTCAATGTTTTTAAAGGCAAATGTTTTGCATTAATTACAGTCCTCCTCCCACGACCCTACCTCTTCAGCTCTCTCATGCACGCTGAGCTGGCCTCTAACAGGTTGTGTGTGTGCACTTTTGGTAAAAAGGTTAATATTAGATTGCAAATGTGTATATTATAAACAAAACACAAACACATTGTGTTGGCACTTCTAGTCACTTTATCTTCTTTATGTAAATATTGTGCGCTGCTGTATCAGCAGAGACATCCATGTGCACAAAGTATCCAGTGATAGTGTGGAATGATGCCTTGTAGCATATGGCAAGACTTTTCTGCATATTCTCTTTGTCATGTCTTTCAGGTGGTTAATTAATCTATACTGCTGAACATTGCTTATGAGCAGCCAGCTGGTTATTTGGAGAGCATTTTGTATATGGACATCCACCTGTCCACTCTGTCTTGTGATCATCTTAGTCTATCGGATCTGACCATCCGTGTCTTAAAATGGAATCCTATTCTCTCTGTCTGTGTCCTTTGTCATCTTATTGTCCCCTGCCTGTCCTCCTGTAGCAGGTGCCTTCTGTCCCCTGACATAAAAGCTTTGCCTTGAGTATGGGCTTGACTTGAGGAAGCATTAAATATTAATTCTTATTTAAATCAGCACACCACAGCTGTGATTAGCCTTTCTGCTGTATTAATGAAGAAATATCTTCTGACAGCCTTCTCTCTTTCTCTCTTTCTTTCTCTCTCTCTCTCTCTCCTTTTCTTTCCCTTTCAACACTTCCCTTAGCTATTTCAGGCAGGTAGAGAGTTAAGAAGTACTGTGGTAGGTTGATAAGGCAGATCAGGATTTTTTTTGTATAATGTACTGCTGGTTCCATGATGAGTGTATTTGTGTGTGTGTGTGTGTGTGTGTGTGTGTGTGTGTGTGTGTGTGTGTGTGTGTGTGTGTGTGTGTGTGTGTGTGTATGCTTAGTGATTGATTGATTAAGTGGTGATTAGCCTTATATGTTTACAATTGTCCTTTTGCCCGTTTTCTAAAAAGCAGCAATTGCCTGGCATGCTAGACCTAAACATTTTAAGAACCATGTAATAGACCAGATTGACTTCTTATATGTCAGAAAAACAAAGATAGGCCTACCAGGCAATTACAAAACAGTTTCCTAAGGCAGGAACATACTGGACAGGTGCCAACAATAGTATGGTTGTGTATCTGTATCTTTGCCTCTGGACAGTGTGTTTGTGCCATAGGCAGGTAAATTAATAAAAAGTGAAGTTGCTTGTAAGTGAGGCGAAGAGGTGAAACTGCAAAACAATTTCCCAAGTTGGGCTGTGTACTGTAGCTGTGTGAGAGGATGTTTCATCGTGTCTGCCCTGATGTCACACTCATTGAAGTGCAGCTGTCCAATCACAGACCTGGCATTCACCCATGATGCATCTCTCTTACAGACCTCAGTGTGACCAGGAAGTCAGCACAGCACGGCTGGCTGAAAATGAGTTTGACGTTGGCATGTTTATGCAGTCATGGATGATGCAACACGACTCACCATCCAGTGTCACCCCCCCCCCCCCCATACACACAGCACAGATACACAGAGTTCCTGTTGGTCTTCCATCAAGTAGCTCACCATCTCATGAGTCATCCATCTGTTTCAGCCGGGTCTGTTCCACTCTTCTGTAATTAGCTTTGCATGCTCTATGGGCCCAAAGCCATTTGATGGCTGACAGATTTCTTTCCCCTGTCTGGTCCACAATGACCACAAGAACACAAATCCTCTTCATTCAGAGACAGAGAGACTGAGAGGAAAAGCTGATACACACACACACACACACACACACTACATATCTACATTATCTTACCCGATAAGAACATGGGTTTGGCTTATCCCACTACAGACAAGTAGAAGCAAAACAATACAAAAAGTCTCTCTCTCACACACACACACACACACACACACACACACACAAATTCACCCCCACTTGTCCCTACACAGTGGTGCAATTACATAATGTTCAGTCAGAAAAAGCAAGAAACAGGGTTGGACAAAAATGAAAAACGGCTTCTCTCCACTCCTCCTCCTCCCTTCTCCTCTCATCCTCCTCTCTTCTTCCTCTCATCCTCTCTTCCTCCTCCTCTCCTCTCCCTCCCGCTCTGCAGCCCTCTGCTTTACAGATCGTTCTCTTGCTGTCTGCCTTGTAAACCCCTACGAATCTGAAGTGGCCTTTTACGGACTCATGCAGTCTCTGTAAAGATGGATAGCAAAAGAAGCCACTGAGAAATAGATATACTTTTAAAAATATGAATACAGGGTATAATTATGCACACTAGTTTATAGACTTATCACTTATGTTAGCAGCAGTGCTTTTTATTGCTGCTGTTCTGGAGACAAAGCATGCTTACATTAGGCAAGACTGTTGTAAGTACTGCTTTGTCTGTACTGGTAGGTAACTACCATAAATGAATGCCTACATGTGGTGTGAAATAAGCCTTGAAGCTATCTAACTTCTGGTGGGGGATGGGTATTCTGTTATTATATTGTATCTCAGACCCATAACTAGTTTGCCTTAATTAGGTCACCCCAGCATCATGAACTGTAGAAGTCCATAGGCAAGGCAAGGCAAAGACATGGGCAGCAGAGACTCGGATTGTGGACGGAATCAGGAGAGTAGTGGAGATCAAAGAGAGCAGTGACCGACTCCTTTTCTTGCTCTGTAGAGGGACATTCACAGTTGGATATTGTGCCAAGACCCCACTCAGTAATCTCACAAAGGAAAGGCAGAGGGAGAGAATGGATGTGTTATCAACATGGGGGGGAGAGAGAGAGAGAGAGAGAGAGAGAGAGAGAGAGAGAGAGAGAGAGAGAGAGAGAGAGAGAGAGGAATTAAAGATGGTAGAGAACGGTAGCAGAAGCTTGTGTGGCACTGGCGCACTGGCACACATACACACACACACACACACACACACACACACACACACACACACACACACACGCACGCGCGCACGCACACGCACAGAGACACAGAAGAGAGGGAAAGAGAGAGAGAAAGAGAGATAGAGCACTGGGCTCTTCACCAGGTCAATGTCTTTAATAATTAAGTAATGGCTACCACTGCAGGACACAGGTGTGAGTGATACAGCTCTAGCCACAGCCCAGAGCAGACATAGACCAAGATGGACATTCACAATATGGGCTTTGATGGAGGAAGAAATCCTTTCATTCGGTGTCACAGATTGGCCACCGGATGAAAGAGTCCAGGGCACAGCGAGGTCACACAGTAGCCCACCTGTCCATCCATCATGGTCATGTCTCTTTTGTCATGTGAGACAGGATAGGAAATAGAACTGAACTGAATGACTGGACTGCGTCCCAAAACACAGTAAAGTGGCAGATGGTTCTGGTCAGCTGGTTCCACAGGTGATTTTGTCTGCCGATACTTTTTCTGTCCCTGTGTACGAAGGAATGATCCTTCAGGGGTCATATCACTCTTATCAGGCGCATAGTCAAAACTGCTAGAAGACATTACTCCAAGAGCTTCTGTGCAAATATCATTTGCAATTATTGTCAAAGTAATTAACTAGCATTACACAGCTAAGCTAATAAAGTCTTGTTTCTACTGTTTTGAATTGCACCACGGTCATATCATTATCTCCTATGCATGCAACTCCCTCTGTTCCAAAACTTGTGGAAATGCTGGCTGGTTCACTAGATAGCACCAAGGTTAAAATAATTCAAAATGGAATCGGTTCAAGAACCTTAACTCTGTTGGTCAAACAACTATTACAGGGGCTTGGGATGCTCTGTTCAATGCAATTACTTACATGAATCTATGTTGCTTTACTTTGAGTGGCACTTCAAGGAGTCAATGGAAAAAAGCAAGGCCAAATGTTCTATGGGAGGGATTGAATGGCTGATGGATGTCCTTGTTTTGCCACATCTGTCTGACAGATGAAGGACAGGGTTACAGCTAAAGGCTCCACCCTCCACTCCTCCAACTGCCTAATGTGTAGGAATAAAATATTTTTTATAATTTATAACTTTTTCCTGGACCTCATATCTCAGCCTTGACCAGTAGTTCATCCGGATAAATAAAAGCACACATGTGCACACTCACACAATAATCCTCGCACGTCTCATCAAAGGAGGCATCCTCGCCCTGCTCTCTGCTGTTCTGGGGATGAAATAGCTCCCAGTGGAGCTGCACACACACACACACACACACACACACACACACACACACACACACACACACACACACACACACACACACACACACACACACACACACACACACACACACACACACACACTCTCAGTGGAGCTTTAATTAACCCGGTGAATTATGCATGTCATTTCCCTTCTTTCCCCCCTCCCCCTTTCATTGTATCTCTATTCAGAGCAAAATGGCTTTTCATCCAGTAAGCGTTTCCATTCTTTTCCTCTGGACTGGCCAAGGATTTGGAAGGTTAGTTTAGAAATATGTTCCTGTTGAGTATATCCCTATTTGATGAAGGGGCTAGAGTAGAGTGTCAAATTTTAAATTCTGACAGGAAGAGAAGATTGATTCTTGTCAGTTCGATGCAAGTTAAAGCTAAAATATTTATCTTTAGATGCAAATCATGATTGAATAGATTATTATTTTGAGACTGAAAATATGAAGGGATTCTTCAGGATATGAAGAAGAGGCAATGCAGTTGTTAGCATGAGACGAACTGCAGAGAGATGAAATGTACATGTTGCTGAATTCCAAGTGAGAATAGAAGACTTGTAATGCAAAGTCTGTGACCGTAAAAGAAATGACTTTTCCTCTAAGATGTGTTGCAGGCAAACCAGCCAGAGAGGGAAGATCTTCAGCATAGCATAGATTCATTGTACTGCCCTCCTCCCTTTCCATTTGGTAGATGAACTCCACTCAGAGATCACACTGAAAGCTTTGTGGGCTAAATGTATCGGGCTCTCTGTGGGTATTGGTTACCTGACATTGCATGGAGCCAAATTGGTATTGATAAGGCTATAAATAGAGCCTGTGCTGGACAGACATCTGATATTCAGTCTAACACAAAGCAGTCTGGACTCCACCGCCGCAGCCTGTCTGGCTGGGGGATGCAGTCTGTCGCAGTTTTCATCAAATGAAAGCACACTCTAAAAATGGAGGGTTCAGTTTGGTCCGTCTATTCACGTTGTCATATTCTCTTGAGTAGTATTCCTTTAATCTGTAGTAATGACCTGATTGGTCTTTTAGTGTCTTCTTCTGTGTCTCAAGTTTAGGAGCCATAAGATTTTTTGTAAGTCTAATTCTACTTTTGGTTGTGAAAGAATAATTTAAGACATCCTAGTTTGACACTCCTTAGACTCCTGTCCCAAAGCTTTATCACATTACAGCTATTTTTAATTGATTGAAAGAAAGTAGTGTACGCTTACTGTATCTCTTGAGGATGTACGCTGCCTCAAGAGATGGGGACAGATCTTAGGAGTGTCAGTGTGCATAATATGGAGAGAAAGTGGTGAGTGCTTGACTGAGTATGCTTCATTCTTTTTGAATCATGGCAACGAGCAGGTCAACTGCAAGCTAACATGCTGTGGGTTTCAGCACAGTCATGCAATAGGCCTTTTCTTAATTTGTATAGCATGTTACTTGCTGATATCAGGTGACGGCTAGCCCTGGTGAAAGACTGCAGACACTCAGGTTGCAGAACTGACTGCCTCTGACAGAATGGTGCTTATTTCAAAGATTGCTGTCAATGCTGAGTGCGGTCTGTTACATTTACATTTATTAATTTAGCAGACGCTTTTATCCAAGGCAACTCAGGAAATGAGGGTTAACATTCAAGCTACATTGTAAAGGAGTCCTTAGCATTAATACTACTAGCAGAGGATGACAGTGCTAAAGTACTAGTGAATTTGAAATCCAAGGAGACAGTGGTAAAAGGAGAAGGAGGTAAAGTAGACGAAGCTCAATGGACAGCGAGGAAACAAGTTGTGCCCTTTTTTGGTTGTTTGAAAATCAGCTCCCCTGCATTCTGAACCAGCTGTAGCGGTTTCATAGCACAAGCCAGGAGGACCGTTGGGAAAACGTCACAGTAGTCGAGGTGAGACATGACCATGGTCTGTACCAAGAGCTGTGCCGGGTGAAAGAGGCAACAGAACAGGTCAGCTGGTCATCAAACACTGAAACCCAAGTTTCAAGTTGGAACAAGACAAAGTCAATGTTGATGTTGTGATGCATAGACGAGCAGGTCTTAGAAAGGTTTAGTTGGAGGTGATGCCCTTCACCTATGGATGTGTCAGAGAAACAATCCTAGATTCATGCAGAGACTGTGGGGTTGTCAGGCGGGAACAACAGATAGAGATTGGGTATCAACTGCTTAGAAGTGATACGAGAAGAATGCAAGCAGACATGGAAAAGAGAAGGGGCCCCAGCACTGAGCCTTGGGGCACCCTATGTGGAGAGGCAATGAGATGCAGACGGTTGTTCTAGGCAAGACACATTGAATGATCACCCAGTGAGGTAGGATTCAAACCAGGGGTGTGCACTTTGCCTGGGATGCCCATGTTTAAGGGTATGGCTAGTAGGATGTGGTGGTTGACTGTGTCAAAGGCAGCTGATAAGTTGGGCAAGATGAGTCCCGAGGACCGGGCTGCTTCTCTGGCTGATTGCCTCTGTCAAAGACAACAGAGCCGTTTCAGTGGAGTGACCACTTTTAAAGCTGGATTGATTAGGATCAAGGAAGTCTTTCTGTGAGAGGAATTCTGTGACCTGACCAGGAAACTGACCCTTTTAATAGGAATGGGAGGAGTGAAACCAGCCGATAGTTCTCCACATGAGTGGGAGTGAGCGGTGTTAGCCGAGCCAGTTAAAGTTCTGTAGGAAATATACCAGAAGCAAGTGAAGCATTAATCACATGTGTGATTGCTGGCGTGATAGTCGGAGATAAGGCTTGGATGCTTGTTGGAATGCAGTCTAGCAGGCATTTCATAGAACGGTTACATGTTAGGAGTCTAGACACCATCTCACTCTCAGTGAGAGGGGTGCATGAAGGAAATGCTGCACCATTAATTAAGGGAGACTGAGGATGTGCCGTATAAATGCTGTATGTTGGGTTGTTGTGCCCTTAGTCTGAGGAGACAGAGAGGGACATGTAGTCGGACTGGTACAAATTGGGGCTGAGTAGATTTTTGAAGGTCCAAAATAGTTTCTGGGTGTCAGTGGCTCTGTGGATCTTTCTTTGCAGCAGTGACACTGGATGAGAAGCAGGATAGTAGTGACTACTAACTTCAGTAATTGTAGGTCTTTGTGTTCTGCCATTTTCTCTCAGCTGCTCTGAGGTCAGTGTGTAAGATTCTGGGGTTATCGTTCAGCCATGGGTGAAACTGGTTAGGTTGAGCAGGTCTGGTGAATAGAGGACACAGGCTATCCAGACAAGAGCTCAGTGTGGAGCAGAGACACTCTGTGGCATCATTAACCTCTGGAGAAGAGAGTGTGCTGGGACTCTGGGTGTTGGCAGTGCAGAGGCAACTAGAGAGGAGAAATGGAAGGCAGGTTGCAGAGGTTGTGGCGGAAGGAAACCATGGGTGGAAGAACAGAGAGTTGTTCAGAGAGACACACACTGAGGAGAATTACATAACGATCAGAGAGGTGCAGGGGAGTAACCGTCAGGGTATCTGTGGCACAGTCTTGAGCGAGAAGGAGATCAAGCTCTTTGCCAGCTTTGTGAATTGGAGAGCTGCAAACCTGTTGAAACTCAAAATGTATCAGGGACAAGAAGTCCACAGAGTTAGGATTGTCTAATTGGATGTTTATCACCAAGGAGCAAAGGACAGTCATAATCAGAGATGGAAGATAGCAGGGTGTCCAGCTCATCTAGGAAATTGCCCAGTTGTCCTGGTGGATGGTAAAAGACACTAGATTTTGACCCAAGTGGTCACCAAGATTGAATGGTATTTAAAGGAATCATATTTGTTTGAGGGTTGCAGCAGAGCATATTTCTATTTGTTGGACATGAACAGTCTTCTTATCAAACACTCACCCCTACTTGGCTGTGTTTATGGCATTCTGTCAGTCACCTCTGTTTCCCTCCAAATCTCTCACTCTCTTTTTGAATGCCCCATTGAAGTCTCAAAAACATCAGGAGAAACACTCAGCATATCTCTCATTTTTTTGCATATTTGAAGACAAACTATTTTCATGCGAGACCTCGTCATACCCACCCAGCTAGATTAGAAGTCTCTCGTGTTTTCCTCTCTGTTTTCCCCCTTTCACCTGCTACCAGATCTCATTTGATCTGTGCTCCCATGAAATCCAGCTCTGTGTTCCATAGCAAATAGGCCTCATTTGGATTCAGCTGAAGAGCTGAACCTACAAAACCTGATAGATAACGGTGTCAAAGCTCTGTGGGCTTGCTGTGAAAATGGCAGTGTAAACAGAATTAGTTTCCTTAGCCTCAGTGGCCCACAAACTGATGACTCATCTCAAAGATGAGACCCATGGATGTGAATAACTCGAACTGCCTTGGTGCTTCATTTTTTGTAACCAACAATATAAGAGCAGTGTAATCACTTGTGTGGCCCCTCTCCCTCGAAAACCCTGAAAAGTTTTAGATCAAATTCGGACGTCTAATAAGAATTAGAACTGTACAGAATGGAAATATTTTAGAGAGAGGGGGGGGGCTGGACGAGGGTGACTGTCCACAGCATATGCTGAAGTTTGTGTGCAGGCTCTGTGTTGTCCTTGAGTGGGCTACCTCAGTTGTTGCTTGGTAACAACTGTGTATAAAATGTTTGCAAGTAATCTCCAAGGTACTTGTATGGCAGTGACAGCTTGTCTAAGCAGATTGTGTTGAACAAGATATTTCTTGACTGATATCCATATTGTATATATATTTTCATATTCACTTTCATTATTTTGATGATAAATCCCAATAGGCCTATATCTGGTTGGTCTAACAGCCTTATGTGTTGGGCTGACCCTGTGCCTGAGTAATTACAGGTATGGATCTGGTTCATGGGGCAGAGTTAAAGACAATATAAATGGAGACTATGGTGGTGAATGAAGACGACGGCATGTGTGTATGTTTTTATTGTATTCTGTTGAAGGTAGAAGCAGAGTGATGAATGCACTATGTGGCCTTGAGATGTGGAAAGATGAGGAACAACAGAATGGTGTCTCCGTTGCCTGGTTACCCATTGACTATTCCACGGTCTACCTTACTTCTTACATTTCTGAGAAAAGATAAGGCATGCAATCCCATATGTTTCTAGCATGACGTTCATGTTGCACTGAAGGAGAGGCTCTGAAATGAAATGACTGAAGCCATCAGTATTGCAACGATTGCAGGAATTAACAATGAGGAAGACCTTTCAATGAAATGGTAATTGATTACGCAAACAACAACCATGAGTAAGCTAAATACAATGACGAAAAATGTGGGCACAATAAAAGAAAAACTTGGAGGAACAAAATAGTTTGTTCCTCCACAATCCTTTATTCCACTTTGTAGTAAAGAAAGTATTTTTGTTCACAGCGTCTTTAAGCAACTGCTGTGTGTCTCCTCTCAATAGTTATTTCAGATCTTCGCTGGTGTTCTATGGGAGTTACATTGGACTCATCACTGGCAACTTTTAGAATGTTGGTTTTTTTAACCATTAGTGGGTGACACTCTCCTAAAACGATTTTGCTCATCGTTGCAGATGGGGACACCAAAAGATAGTTTTGACAGCTATTGAGGGGGAGGAGCAAATCACATGTATGTCTGAGCTAAATGCAGGCTTTGAGGGCAGCTAAAATGGGCAAAGTGTGTTTGTGTTTTTATATTTAAAAATTTAAAATGTTCTTCTGAAAAATTTAAGCATCATAGCTTCCTGCTGACTACTTTCCATTTGCTCTCCTTTTGACTTGTTGGTTTGGGTTTGGCCTGGCTTCTGAACACAACTAAGTTATCACACGTGCAGCCCATAAATGAGGATATCATTATCATATCTTATGCAACTGACCACATAGCCTACACAACTACTACTGACACACAGGCAACATTTACTGCTGGGTAAATATTCCCATATATAATATATGCACACAGATGACACAGGGCAGATATGTATATATTGTTTATATTCCCTGACAAAGGTATGAATCAGATACACATTGAATATCCTCTTATCTAACCCTGTAACCACATCAGCCAGAATGCTAGATTATTTCATAACAACTTACAAACTTTGTTTATCTACAAAAGTTTGCCTACAAACAAACTATTCACATGTAATAATAACTTGTCACACAATATTGCAACTGTTTCGTTTTGAAATTTGAATGATGTCACTTTGTCACATACTCTTGAGCTCTTGCATATATCCACTACCAAGGATAAAACCATCTTTGGTGTACACACGCATGGGCTGATCAGAGCTTTTGTCTCTCTACAGCCATTTGAACAATTTGAACAACTAATTTTTGAGTCCTCTCTATCAATATAAACATGTTGTCATAACCCGGTAATCCAATCACAATATAATGTTTTGTCTTAACGTATGTGGTCATTAATGGTTTTGTCTTTAAATAGGATTTCCAGCTAAATTACATTAATTTGTTTGAAATGACATTGAGAGAGACAGGAAGCTAGTTATGAAAACCTTCTCATTTTTCACAACTGAAAAAAGACAACGACAATCAAAGTAAATGATTGTCAATCACTTCATAGTACTCCCTCTTACAATAGTAGGCTGTAATAATGGCTTCTTTTTTTCCAGAGAGAAACTAATATGGAAGTAAGGCAGCAGAAACCTATTGATATAAAGTATAAACAACTGATATAAAGAAACCTCACATGAGTAATTTGAGATAATTATTAAGATAATAAAGTGTTAATTTGCTAGTGAATTACATGGGGTAAACCCTACTCATTCTGCTATAGCTAGCCATTCAGAATAGTGTTTTCACTTTTCAAGTGAGCTCCTGACATACAAACGTTTTACAGTCATTGATGCATCACTGCAAGAAATACTAACCCTTAACATTTCAGCTACTACTTTGGCCTTAGGTGAAGATTGGTTGTTGGTGAACGCTTTAAAATAAACAAAACCACACAGACATACAGTACACACACAGTACTCCTATGACTCCCCATGTAAGGCACACACATAGGCCTAGTCTAGATCATGTTTTCTTGAAACAACAAGTGGAATGGGAAGCAAATCTGGAAGTGGTAAATTATTCACACTCAGGCTTTTTGTAACAGCATGTGGTGCAGAGGAAATATGAGTCTGTTAGATTGTCTGATATGCACTATTTAAAATGAAGAATGGAATATCATATGCATCACTATTTAATATGAGTCTGTTATATTGTCTGATATGCATCACTGTTTAACATGAAGAATGGAATATTGCATATGGAGAAAAGAAGTCAGGAGGGAATTTATTCTCCCGGAGTCTGTAGCCTGTGCGTTTCACCCGTTTTGTCACATTGGATGCTGATTGGTTGAGACTGGGGCAGTGTGTGACTCAGGCCGCCTGCAGGTTCACACTCCCACGTACCACACCGAAGTAGAGTGCACACACACACACACACACACACACACACACACACACACACACACACACACACACACACACACACACACACACACACACACACACACACACACACACACACACACACACACACACACACAGACACTCACTCATAAGGACTAATGAGACAGGAAGGCACAGAAAAGCAAGAAAGCAGCTCTTAGATGCACCCCTCCTGACTCTTTCTGTTTCATGTTTCTGTTTGCCAAACAGAATGTTAAAGACCTGATCTCAGACACGCAGCTCTGATCCTGAACCAAATCAAATCTTCTGTTTCAGACAGCTTAAGCTTCCCTCTCCTGCATGTGCACACATCACACACCAGGATCCAATTGGGCTGCCCTATCTGACTGATAAGTCAATCAACTCAATTCACATAACATAGCATCCATGTAACTTATCTGGGCCCTCTGGTTTCTAAAATCTCATCAGCCAATCAGATGTTGGAATCAAACAGAAAATCTATAAAACTAGCACACTTTAAGGCACCATATTGTTACAAAACTGATGAGGAGGATGAGGATGATGATGATGATGATGGAGTGTCACAAGTCTATGTCCTTTAAGTGTACAGCTCTGAACATACAAATCTGATGATTATTGCTAGAACAGGGACATACATGGTCAATACCAGTTGGTGAGGTGGTTTAGATGACCCAGGTGACGAACACACATGGCCACAGACAGAGCTCCAGCCTGGATAAAAATAGCTCACATGATTTGGATGGCAGCCCTCCGGTAATCACTCATCCACTGTTTGAATGATGCACAAAATAAATTAATTAAACTAATCCTTGTTAAATTGCAGAGGCAGGAGATTGTCGTCAGAGCCTGGTTAATTCTGCTGTTGTGGGATCATTTTATTTAGCACATTCCACCTGGCCCGTGGCTTAAACGGTTGTGCAATCGACAAACACAAGGCAACTGAATTATCCTCACCTCTCTTACTGCCGTGTCTGAGTAGAGAGGACAGAGTAGCACTGAGTGCAGAGACGGCCAGGGGACTGCATATCTAGCGCTCATCTCTTCTCTTCAACTCAGCATTCTCACCACTACAGCTGCACTAAATTGCCATCCACACATGGTCTCTGCAATTAGGATGGGAGTTAAAAAAAAAAAGTATATATATATATAGCAAAGTCTTACTGGATGAAGCACTTCAGGAAAATGGGCTAGGTAAAAATGACATGTAAATCTACTCCCACTACAGACTACAGAAAGGTTTACTAGCACTCTGGTTTGGTTTCACATCAAAGAACAAGTCAATCTCCTAGTAGACAGCATTTACTCATCACATGGGTGCAACCATCATC
Source organism: Alosa pseudoharengus (assembly GCF_046254945.1). Classification (NCBI taxonomy): domain Eukaryota; kingdom Metazoa; phylum Chordata; class Actinopteri; order Clupeiformes; family Clupeidae; genus Alosa; species Alosa pseudoharengus. The sequence continues at coordinate 31,111,081 of NW_027468685.1, forward strand.
AGCGGTTGGAAACCATACCATACAAAGTGTGCAGGACGTTGTCCCCTGGATGCACGTACACTCATCCATCCCCTCACACATGCTCTATTCTAGGCAAGCTGGCTAATCCTTTGGGGGATGTTTGTTGAGCTGACACCCCACGCCAATGAGAGGTCCAGATGGGTCCAGATGTGGTCTTGGATGGTCTGGCTGCTGTCCCAGCCTTTGGTGCTCTTCAAAGGGCTTTGTGTGTGTGTGTGTGTGTGTGTGTGTGTGGTTGTTTTAGTCTGTGTGTGCAATGCACTCTCTCTCTCTCCCTCCCTCTTTCACACACACACACACACACACACACACGCACACACGCACACACGCACACACGCACACGCACACGCACACGCACACACACACTCTCACTTACAGCACAATGGTGCATGGAATAAATTCCTAATAGAGATTAATCAGATTTCCAAAACGCGGTGTATAACTCAAGGCACTAGCCTCTTATGTGAATGTGTGTGTGGAGATGTATGTTGAGATGTATGTGGACGTACCGTACAACAGCTCAAATATGCTGATGGCCTCTGGGCTGCTGTGTGTTACCTAATGACAACACTGAGTGATGACTAACAATACAACAAACAAGACCCAGGGACATGGGGATGGAAAGGAGAAACTTAATGGTCTTCAGTACATACAAAGCAACGGTTTGAATCATTTCCTACTGGGGTCGTATTAGCCTGTGTGTGTGTGTGTGTGTGTGTGTGTGTGTGTGTGTGTGTGTGTGTGTGTGTGTGTGTGTGTGATATCCCCTGGTATCGGTGCAACTAATATGCTCCAACATCAGAGAGAGATAAGAGAGAAAGAGAGAGATGAGAGAGAGAGAGATGAGAGAGAGAGAGAGATCCGTCCTTTGCAAAACTGTGATAAATGTGATGTAAGATAACCGGTATTCCTATGTGAGTGGTGCTGTGCATGAGCATGTGCCTCAGGGGGGAATACTGTGGTGTGGAGGAGAATGGAGGGATGAAGGGGGAACATATAGATGAGAAGCTCGTTAGGAGGACCAATGGTGGTAATAAAATGAGACATGACAGAGTTCCATTGGTAATGAAAATGCATGCTTTGCCTCTCTTGAGACACACACAGTGTTATCAACTCACTACCAAGGCATACCAACACACACACACACACACACACACACACACACACGCAAGTCATGCTTGTAGTACATCTCACAATATATGCTCTTGTAAGTCACCCCTCCAAGGGGATTTGGGGAAACAGTCACACACGACTAGTCACATTGTGCCCTAGGTTAGTTCTCCCTGCTCTTCAACATGATTGATAAGACAAGGAACACACATAAGTAGACACACACACACACACACACACACACACACACACACACACACACACACACACACACAGCTGACAGGTAGGCCTATGGAATATTCCCAGAGGCTGAGATGCAGTCTGTCAGTCCAGACCAATCACCCAAACAAGACTGACTCACCCTAAAGAGCAGAATTAAGGCAAAAAGCTCTCATCTCTTTTCTTTCTTCTTCTCCTGCATGACACTAGAAATGCTGTAGTCTAGGCAAATGACAAACCTTTAAAATAGGAAGTCACTGATCATGGCAGCTTATTGTGGATTAATTCAACAACAACAACAAACATCAAGGCCAGAGAGCAGAGTTCCATTTCAGTACCAGCCTCATTTAAAGGAAGCAGCAACTCTTTTTTGGGTTGCACAGTGAAACACATATGCCGTCTATCAGGTTTATTGTTTTGTTTGGTCAATAAAGGCTGTCTGAGTCTTCCTCTGCATAGCAGATAGAGATTTCCCTTGTGGGGCTCTAATACAGAACAAACATCATTACCATGTTGTTTACTTTACAGATAGGCATGAGATGAAAATGTAATCAGTGCCATTGCTGTTCCCCTCTGATTCCTATCTGTTCTGCCTGTCCTTTGCTCCCTATGTGTGCACCTGCTTCCTGTTCCTCCTCCCATCCCAGCGGAGCTGGACTCCGAGCATGCTCAGAGGGTCCCAGAGGCGGAGCTCCAGCAGCAGGTGAAGTTGAAGGACAGGCAGAAGTTCTTTGAGGAGGCGTTCCAGCAGGATGTGGAGCAGTACTTGTCTACTGGATACCTGCAGATCACTGAGAGGAGAGGTGAGGAAAAACGCCAATGCATGTGTGCATAGTCACAACAGAAGACCTGCAGGAAACACATTCCTCCAAAGGCCCTGAGAGTGCCTGCAGTACACATGAATATACATGAATGGTCATTAAACATTTACACATCATAGTAGTGTAATAAAAGTAGGGTTTTAAGACCTTGCAAAAACTGCTATAAATATCAGAGCCTGTAAATGATCACTACAACAGCGTGTGTAGAAAGAAATTGTTATCTTTATCAATGTATTGACCGGATTTCTTGCTTTAAAAGAGTGGAGAGGATCACAGGGGCAAGGGGCAAGCAGCATCAGAATAGCAAAGGCTTCATTAAACTGAAGTCACACACTTAGTTAATATTGGCACACTGCCAATCACTCAACAATCTAAAACCCTCTAAACAGGAGGCACTGCAGACCACTTAATCAAAGCACACTGTAAGCACTGCCACCCAACCAGAAGCAGAAACCATATATACACTGGAATCAGCTACCCCACCAATCACTGTTGCCCTCCCCATGGCAATACACTCAAAAAGGCATGCACACTCTCTCTCTCTCTCTCACAAGAGAGAGAGAGAGAGAGAGAGAGAGAGAGAGAGAGAGAGAGAGAGAGAGAGAGACACACATACACACACACACAGAATGTCGATCGGCAACAATCCACACTGGGTCTGAGTTCGAGAGTCTATCTTAATCCTCAGGGGAAAAAAACTGAACAGTGTCAGATAAGGGTCAGCAAGAGTCGCTCACCCCACGCCAGGAATCAGCACATCGATACCAGATGTGGCTAGTGCACTCTCATAGGCCCAGGCCCTTACTCCTTTACAGGAGGCAACAACAGGAAATAACTAAGCCCCCTAATATTACGCTCTTTCTCACCGGCAATCCCTAACAATTGTGAGCGCCACTCACCTGCACCTAAAGAGTGTCGAGCCGTAGCCATGTGCTCTCCCCCTCACAGCGTCAGCGTCTCTCTCTTGTGCTTTAAGTCTCAGGCACTCCCAATCAGCCACACCATTTCTGAATATGAATCAGTCCTATCAAACAGTTCAGTAACAATGGCTCCCACCATTCACCCACATCACAGTAGTGCAGTAGAGAATCTGTACCATCACATTCCAAAGGAAACACATGACAATAAATCTTGAGGGGAGACAAAAGCATGTCCAATAAACACCTTTGCAGAGGAAGAGCAATTTTACACAATAAGGAAAGACTCAAAAACTGCTTCCCCTAGTAAAGATGAACTAGTACTCCTGTTCGTCAAGTGACTCATTTCTACAGTGCCCTACATCTCAGGTCTGCTGGCCAAATGAAAGCTCTGAGTGTGACTGCTGCAGATAGATGAGGCGGTTTGTTCACCTCCTTCATATTCCCTCTTGTCTTTCTCTCACCCAGTAAAGTAAAAGATTGTGTGATATAAGGTACACTGATCATACTTACTCAAAGGCCACCAGCCCCACACTGCCCTCTGCCCTGTTGCCACCAGTACAGTACTGTATATCCCTGTCTGTGAACGACGGTCATGAGAGAGTGAAGAGAATTTGTGTGTGTTTGTGTATATGTGTGTGTGTATAAGAGAGAGAGAGTGTGAGAGAGAGTTTGAGAGAGAGAGTGTGAGAGAGTGTGAGAGAGTGAGAAAGAGTGTGTGAAAGAGAGTGAGAGAGATAGAGAGAGTGTGAGAGAGAGTGGAGTGAGAGAGAAAGTGTGAGAGAGAGAGAGTGTGCAGGAAGGGCACTAACAGCTCCCCTCTCTTTCCTCCCTGCTGTCCCGCTACCTTGAGGTACGATGTTCCTTCACCTCCACAGCACCCCTTTGCTCTTGGTGTGTGTGTGTGTGTGTGTGTGTGTGTGTGTGTGTGTGTGTGTGTGTGTGTGTGTGTGTGTGTGTGTGTGTTGGTGATGCATGCGCTTACGCATTTGCACTGCTGAGCTTATGGCTGCAAGGTCATGATTCCAGGTCACCTGAAAGGTCCCATCCTGTATGTGGTTCAGGCCTCACAGGGCTGAATCTTAGAGAGATGGAGGCTGTGGAGTGACATGCTGAAACAAGGAACAGTCGTCTTCAGCACTGATGGACGTTTAAAGCTGAAAGGTGGATGAATTTGTGTGGCTCTGATGAGTGTGTGTATGACCTCAGCTGGAAAACAAGAAAGGCCAATAGAATCTATAAATTACAAAATAGTAGTCTGTAGAATTGTGACTGACATAAGTGATATTATTCATCTTCAGAGTATTCTCTTTTTCTTTTTAAAATATGTGTTTGCTAGTAAGCAGTACACATTAATCTGGCAGTGGAGGAGGTGGTATTAGCTGGCTAAACTCACGAATAGAGAGGAAACATACAGTCCCATATAGCAAAATGGCACTTAAACACTAGTGAGCTATTTCAATAGAAATGAATCTATGAATCTACTCACCCTTTACATACATCTGAACTCTTTTGTATTTTTTTTTTCAAAAAAGGAGGATAGTTCTACCAATCCTTTCTATTTGGACAAATTGTTGTTGGGGATTTCCTGGACTCAAATCCTTGCTGTTGCCTTATGGGCTGGTCACATGACAGGAGTTGATGTTGTGGTGTTGTCTTTGTGCTGGGCAGAGCCAATAGGTAGCATGTCATCTATGGAGGTGAATGTGGACATGCTGGAGCAGATGGACCTCATGGACATATCAGACCATGAGGCACTCGACGTCTTTCTCAACTCTGGAGGGGAGGACAACAGTGTTGCTTCACCTCTGCTCGGTAGGACACGACTTTGAACTAGCTCTAATCGTGCTCAGATGTAATTAGCTTACAGAATGTGATGCTAGAAATTGTTCTTGCATACAGAATACCAGTTGCTGATGGAAACAGTATGACATTGTGTCCTTTAGGTTTTTGCATTGATACTGCGCCTTTGAAATGTATTTTTACTGAACCATTAGTTTGCACATTGAAAATGTATGTTTACATCCATATTCTTACCATATGCTAGGCCCATAATCAGTGATTACGTCCTCAGAACAAACAAACACAACCCTTTAAAAATTTGCTGGACCAATTACTCATACTAAACTGATTAGTATTGTGACTATGTGATGTGCAATGTATTCTGATGCGAAGACAAGAACAGCCCATTTTCAGTCTTGAGAAAAGATGGATTCCTGTGGATTCCTGTGTTGGAAGCAGTGCCATCAGGCAGTATTGATTGCCTATTGACTCACTAACTAGACTAGGTGGAATCAGTAAGTCTGTTATGTCTACTTCAAGGTTAGGCTTACTAGATTTCTAAAAAAGACCTATACTGGAACCCAGACCTCTCAATTCATAACACCGCTGGAGTTGTGGTTATAACCAATCATGGCACAAGAGGGGTTAAAACATTACTGGAGCTGAGCTTGCCTCACACTGGTCTTCCAGCCACCCATCTTTCTACAGTCACATGACTCTCTGCTTCTAGCCGAGTTTTCTGATCTGATTATCCAGAAGACAGAAATCAGCTCTAATTCAGTTTCTGTTCAAGGAGATGCTACATTTCCTTTAAAAAAAACCTACTTAGGGGAAAACTATCAGGGATCGATGGGGTTAGGAGTTCCATGCCCATATTTTTGTCCACCCCAATTCACAAATGTCACGTGAGTCACACATGATGAATGAGTGAAATCAGCAGTCTCAGTAGACACAAATGTTTTCTTACTGGAAACTGCCCAAATGAGTTAAACCTACAGTAGGTGCAGGCTTGTCTCATGCTTCCTGTCCATCTTCCCATCTCTTCACCTGTCTATTCTGACCTCAGATCCGGACGTGGAGTCCTTCACCACCGAGATCACGCTGCAGGTGCCCACTCAGGCAGAGCTGCGTCACAAGCTGTCATCGCTCTCGTCCACCTGCACCGACTCCGCCAGCCAGGACACGGAGGCCGGCGAGGACGATGATGAGATAGAGGAGGAGGAGGAGGAGGAAGAGGAACCACAGGGAGCTGCAAGTCTGTCCAGTGCTCGGTCAGTGCACAGGGCACCTCGAGGAAGAGGAGGGAACAGGAGCGTTGCCATGGCATCCACATCTACATTGTTGTCAGCTAGTCAGACAGTGAAGAATGGGCAAGGGAACAGCATCCAGACCACGTAAGGGGGCCAGTGAAGTGAAGTGACACACACACACACACACACACACACAATAGGCCAATACTTTAAGACTCCCTGACATGCACTTGTGGATCTGGGACAGACAGATGGACATCTCTATGGGATGGCTCCCATGTTTACTGATGTAACTGGTGATCGTTCCTTTTCATTTTTGTAAACATTGTGTCCCATATTCTGACAGCACTCCAAACCTCTGCCCCAGTGCCTGGGGATAATAAATGTCTTTTCTCCCACACTCCTTCTTCCCTTTGTGTTTATAGCAGTGTTTGCCAACCCCACTGGTGTGGACACACTATAGTTGTGTCTGTTCTTGGTCTCAGCCTCTGCATTGGGGTAAATCATACATGCACACAGATCAATGAGCAATGACATGTGTATGTAGCATTTCGGGAATCACCTATTAGAAAAGAGTAACCCTTCTGTACACAATCCTGCTAACTAGGGTGTTTACTACCGTAACGGGACTAACCAGTATTGTGTGTGTGTGTGTGTGTGTGTGTGTGTGTGTGTGTGTGTGTGTGTGTGTGTTCAAGTGAGATCACTAAGGGGCAGGGTTAAGGACACAAGCGAGCAGAAGTGGAAATTAAAACAAACAAAAACAACCACATGCACTCCACACAGGTTTTTTTAACCATTAGAATTATAATCAACTGGTTTAGCAAATGGTTGGAATAAATACTGTATGTGGTAGCACTTTTACTTTCTGAATCCAGAGTTCTTCACCTCTGTAAGCAAGTAAAACAGAAGAGTGAGTGTTTGGAGAATGGAACTTAAAGGGGCAACACCACAGACAGATTTCAGTGCAGTTTCATCATCCCCCTCTCTGTCCACCCTCCCCTACTCACTGCCCGCTCCCTTTCCCAATCCCTGTGACACAGAATCAGACGCAGTGTGAAAAGCACTGACAGTAATGTGTCGGCAAGTTTTTTTTATTAACCCTTAAGTACAAACATGAACAAAGGAAAAAAAAGGAAAAAAAAAACACTGGCAATAAAATCCAACATGATACCTTTCCCATTTGGAGGGAAAGCTTTCAGATGCAGTGCCAATAAATTAACTTTTGCCAGATCATGAGCAACTTAAACTGTAGAGGAAAGAATCCAAACAAAAACACATGAACAAAATCATAAAAGTAAAAAAGACTGAATAAAATACATCATAAGGCCATAAAAGTTGGACGACCACATATTTTTAACTGTTGTTTGTTGCTGAAAACACCTGACTCTGCTTTTTCATTAAATAATCCTAAAACAGTTCAGTCAGCTGTGAAGGACGATCACCAACAGACGAGATCATAGGATCTCTCCACCTCACGGGGACGCTCAGTGCAACATGAGTAGCTACTAAAATTGTTGAATTTTCAGTAATGAAAATGTAAAAACCTCTTTTTCTTCTCTTTTTTTCTGCAGGTATTTTCCCTTTTCTTTAAAAAAGTAAAGCTAAAAAAGACAAACAAAAATAAGTAGGAGGGGGGAGGAGGTGGGAGAGAGGGAGGGGGGCATTGCTACTCTCCATGTCCATGTCTTTTGTCTCAGTGATGTAAGCAGCACTTAAATTTTACACACACATTCATACACACACACACACGTCCACACACACGCCCACGCACACACGCACACCCGCGCACACACACACACGCTTGTCATTGGAGCAACCCTGTAAGCGTTGGACTCGCCCAGATGGAGACAGAAAGGTAAGGCTTTTCTTCATCTCTCGTTTCCTTCGCACTGCTGCCCTCTCTCTTCCATCGTCCCGCCATCGCCCCCTCCCCTACAATCCCCAACCACAGCCCATCCCACACAAAAGGCTCAAGTATTTAAAGACATTTACAGAATTATGTACAAAAGTTGACTTCTTTCTTTCAATCTTTCTTCTTCCATTGGAGTTGATTTTTTTCCATAAAATCATTTGGGACGCACTCAAAAAAGCAAAAAAGGGCAAAAATATGAAAAGCTAGACAAAAAGAAGATATAAACCTGGCCTCTCAGCCTTTCATTTCACATTCTGCAACCTGTGACTAGTGGCTCTACTTGAGATAGTACATCAGAACACCAAACAATAAAAACAGTTGAAGAAAGAAAATGAAAAAAAAAAAAAAAAACAATAGTAATAATAATATATAATAATAATTATTGTTGACTGGAACAGGTACGAAAACTAGAGGACTGGAATTATGGAATGTTACCATGATTGCACATCTCAAGACGGAGTCTAGCCCTCTGGGAGAGGAGGCCACTCCTCTTTTTTGTTTTTCATTATTCTGTTTTTCTTTTGTATTGAATTACAGTAAGTAACCAATAGCACCATCAGAAAAAAAATCTACTCCTAGCTCAGTCTTTTCTCACTAAACATCAGGCACAGTTTCAACTCACTCCTTTCTATCCTGCCTCACTTGGTCACCATGGCAATGCATGACCAGGGAAACTCTTTTGCCCTTATCTGCCAAAGGACATACAATTGAAATCATAGCAAAACCTACAAGCAGAGATGAAAAGACATCATTTCAAAAGCCTCAACATATTTCAAATAAAACCTGAAAGTAAACCCCCCCAACCTTCAAGTTTCATCTTAGCTGGCTGGAATCCTACTTTCCCCTGTTCCCATTCGGCCAACTCCAGTGAGGTGCTCCTCAGCGAATGGGAAAGTGAACAAGTTCCATTAAAACATACACATCAATAAAAACAGTTTAAAAAGCGAGAAGAGGAGAGAACGTGAGTGACAGACAGACATCTGTGATTCTTTGAGTCGGTTGCGGTCATACTGGAAGAGGAGGAAAAGAGCACCTTTTCACGTGCCAAGGGTCACAGTTCTGCTAGAGTGTGTGTGTCTGCAGTCTATGGGGCAGGGCAAGGGTCAGGGCTGGGGCAGCTGGGATGGGACGGAGAACTGTGACCAGGACACTTAATGCTAAACTCATCTAAATAAAGCATCTTTAGAAATAAACTTTCCAAAAACATCTTTCACACTAGTGCAAAGAAAAGGCAGCTTGCTAATTCCAGGTGAGGAAAACAAACAAACAAACAAAATGATCAGCAAGACTATGCCCTACTATTGGGGAGGTGTATGTGTGTCTGGGGGAGAGGAAGTCATAAAACAGGAGAAGAACTGAGCCATCAAAAAGGGACATTTGGATTTTAGAGTAACAGAGTGTCTCTTTAAATAAAAGGAATATGGCGCCCGCTCAGGACACGAGCGCGGTGCTTTTGGGGAGGTGTGTGTTGTTTTTGGGCAGGTGTGTGGCACTGGGAGGTGGGGGTGTGCTGGGGGACAGGCGGGACAGGGACACCTCGACGGTGGCACGCTTCCGAGCACCCCGCTTGGCCCCTGCCTTGCCAGACCCCGGGGGGCTGTTGCAGTTGTCAGAGCTCTTCACCATAGCCTTCCCACATACCTGATTCACCAGACTATTGATCTGCTCCTGAGAGGAGAGACCAGGAGGAGAGGGGAGTGACCAGGAGGAGAGGGGAGTGACCAGGAGGAGAGGAGAGAGGAGAAAAGAGGAGGAGGATGGAGGCAGAGAGAAAAACAAAAGCATGATGAGATGAAGTATAAATATAATTTGTAGACAAGCACAAGCAGCTACATTGCAAAGGCCCATTTATAGTTCAGGTGACAAGTGTCCCTGAGTAAAATATGTTAGAGTGGAGACTTGGGGCCAAACGGAGCCGGTGTTGTGTGCCTTCTGGTTTTTCCCACCTACTGGTTTCCTTGCGCGTGCTCGCGTTGCTTACCACAGCTGCAGAGTTGTCAAACATTCACAAACAAAATGTTTTAGACAGATTTGAAGTCGCATTTCATATATATCCCATGATCATTGCACTACAACCACTCGTACAAAATACATGTAAAATAAAGGCTATGATTTTGCACACTTTATAGCATTAAACTGGATTCGAACCTGCAATAAATACGCACACCTATGAACCAGACCGACCTATTCAGCGCATTATCTCTTTGAGCTACTCCAATTCTCTGAACACCGTCATCAAATCACCTATCAATTAACCACGCAAGCAACACCGTGGCAACATTTTGTCTTGCATTAGGTGACACAAATGGTATTGCCTTTATCTTATAACTCCTTGTCTGAGCGACTACCAGGCCTATGGTTTTGAAAAGTCAAATGTTCCCTGACAAAGACATTCGAAAATTAAGTTTATTGACTTGAAAAACACGCTAATTTTTGCAAACTCCCTCCATTCAACCCTTGAAGACATCGCGGTCTGGTGCGCTATGTAGATCGTTTCTTCTCTCGTAGGCCTACCATTTAATTTCTCAGAATTTAAGTCTACTAGGCCTACAATAACGTCATCACCAAATACATCTTTTATTTTTAGTTGATTAACCACAAAGAGTAGCATAGGCCTACCTACTGTGCACAGTGCACTGACGACCGTAGCAGCCCAAGGTAACCAGTTGTTTTAGATGAAGGGCAACCACTTGTTTCAGATAGTCTGGACAACATGTTACCTGGGCGTTGCCTACGTTATTAATTGATGGTAGCCTACAATAGTTAATTGTAGGCTGGAGAGAGTCATGCATGTGTTGCTTTTGCGGGATCGAATCCAGTTCAAAACATATATTTTTTTACATGTCTTTTGTCCGAGTGGCTGTAATGTAGCCGAGCGCTCATGGCGTATGAAAAACGACTTCAAACCGACTAAAACAACTTGTTTGTGAATGTCTGACAACTGCTGCAGCGTATGCACGCACAAGGAAACCAGTAGGTGGAGAAACCAGAAGGCACACAACACCGGCAACAGACAGAGCTGATGTATGATTCCGTACCTCATCATAGCGGTACATCATTTTGAGGCCACGGCAGGACTTGTATTTCTCCACATAGTCCAGAGCACACTCCAGACAGAAGACCACATTTTCATTCTCCTGCACCACCTGAGTGAAGGAGAGAGAGAGAGAGAGAGAGCAAGAGAGAGAGAGAGAGAGAGAGAGAGAGAGAGAGAGAGAGAGCGCAAGAGAGAGAGAGCAAGAGAGAGAGAGAGAGCGCAAGAGAGAGAGAGAGAGAGAGAGAGAGGGGAGAGAGAGAGAGAGAGGGGGGAGAGAACAGATAAGGCAAGGGAGAGGTAAAGAAATATTACTTCAGTGCTACAACACCCTGATTAGGCATGTGTGTAACAAGAGCCTGCGCATGCATGAATGTTGACGTGTGTGTCCAGCTCACCATGGACAGGTAACACAGGTGCTGGCAGGTTTGGCACCGCCGCTCGGACGACTCCAGGGCCAGCCACTTGCGGGGCTTCTTACGGCCGTCGCTGGGTGATTGGTTGTTGTCTGGTGTACCGTAGCGGGCGGAAGAGAGGAGTCCAGCCTCATAGAGCTCCTGTCGCTGCCTCATCTCTACATTCCTGAAGGAGGGAACAGAGCACTTACTGTAAGAACGCCCAGCACAGGACATAAGAACACTTGATGTGGACCCAAGAGTTCTAAACTCAAGCACCAAACCTGGAGAACACTCTATAAACTTTTAATGTAGCTATTCAAGTATAAAATCCTCTGAGGATGTCCGAGGTTAGATGAACTAATTAATGTCACTAATGCAACTAATTAACAGACTTTTACTCATAATACAGGCATCAGTAACTGTGTTGGTAGTGCTGCTTGCTTGCACACCTGAGATCTTTGAGAGGAGTGGAGATTGTACTGAGGAGAACGCCATTGTCACGCTTGGCCTCAGCTGTGGCGATCTGGTAGAGGAGCTTCTCCATAGAGAAAGGTTTGGCGATGTGCCGGCATTTCAGATCCTGACAACCAAAACAGCATGGGCTCAGACACGAGATCAAACAGACAGTATTAACAGTGCAGTGAAATGGAGTCAGCAAAAGCAGTTCTTCATAGAGGTTTGTGTAAAACACACATATTTACACATACAATTTATTTTGTCTGTGAATATATTAATGTACTCAAAATAGCCTTACGTATATATAAAGTATACATCACCAAAATGATCAGTCATTAAAACATTATGTTATTTGTAGGATAAGTGTTAATAATTCTGCTATGATTTGGTTTGTCAGAGAATGTCGCTGTGTATCCAACAGATGGCAGCAGAGAACACAAATTACTGAGCAAATTACTGTTCTTTGTGGGACAAGTGCATTAATTGTGTGTGAATGTAGCGTGTGTGTGTCTACTTAAGAGACAGAGTAAGTCAATGAGTCTGTGAAAGAGTTGATGAATATGGATACTGGCTCGATGTGAAGAATCTATTTACTTTATTGTCTGGTGTTTTATTGCGTTACCTTGGCAGTCTCATATCCCAGGTTCATCCACTGGGGGGTGGCGAAGTGCACTGTTTCAGAGACACTGTAGCCACAACACACTTTGGAGACAAATGTTCCAGGGAAGCAGACAACAAACTGACCACTTTGCTGGACCGTCCGGTGCACCCGGATGCCCTCACGAGATAGCACCTCTGGAGAGATCTATAAATAAAACAAGGCCATCCATAAACACACAGAAAGAAAATACGCACAATCTCACAAATTGTGTAGGAGTGTTTTAGCATTCATACTATGACTCTCACTCATGCCATCTGTATGTGTATGTGTGTGTGTGTGCGTATATGTGTGTGTGTGTGTGTGTGTGTGTGTGTGTGTGTGTGTCTCACCATGACGTTTCTCTCCAGCATCTCTAGACCTGGCGTGCCATTGGCCTGCAGAAGTCTGTGCACCACCTTATCAAGCTTAGTCTTCTCCTCAGCAGGAACAGAATACCTGCAACCAAACGCATCATCAAACCTCTGTGCACGTGTGTGTGTGAAGAGACTGCATGCGTGACTGTGTTAAAGCCTGGTGGTAGCAGTGTAGCAAAGCAAAGAACAATATTGTGTGTGTGTGTGTGTGTGTATGTATGTGTGTGTGTGTGTGTGTGTATGAAGACCATTTCCAACAGTCTGATAGATAGAAGGGAATGAAAACACCATTTGCACCGCTAGCTACATCATCTGCGCATGTATGCTCTACTAACAGTGTTGCCAAGGCAACAGCCTGTGTTTTTGATGAGTCATGAGCGCGCGCGCGCACACGCACACACACAGACACCTGCCTGCATTCTAATCCAGCACTGCCTCCTGCTGTACAGCTGGCATGAGGATGGCAGAGAGGAGTCCAGACACCCCACAGCCATCTACCATCTACCAGTAGTACTTACCAAATGCAGTCAGCACCAGTGTGTAAGTAATCAATGTATGGAAGGCGGTTTTGGTCTCGAGACCAGCATGAGGTAGAAAAGACCATGCCAATGTTCAGCCAGGGAATAGTCACCCCTAGAGACATAGAGGAGAGATATTCATGTGAGCTCATGTTACTATATGCATTTCGAAGAGAGATGTGACAGCTTTCCTTAACCCTAGAGCAAACCCAGACAAATCGGTGTTAAGATCAACATGTTGCAGGAGACAAACAGAACTTCTCCTTTGCAATGGCAGCTGATTGGATTGGCAGTGGTAGCATGATGTGCCACTGCATAGTTTTAGGCTGTAGGACTCACCTGGTACAGCACCTAGATGTCGCAGGATGGACCCAGAGTTATTGGGAAGGACTGTAAGGTTCCATCCATGCCTAAAGAAAGACCAAGACAGAAGAGCTCAGAACTGACACCGAGAACAAGGACAGCTCCTTTCCACCGACATAGAACTGGCTCCATTCTGGTTCATGCTACAGATGTGGAACCGTTTGGAAAATTTTGACCAAATATAAATTGGCTCAGAACCTGAAAAGTTCTTTTCAGAGCAAGAACTAAAAAATAGTTTGTCTCCCGCCCCTGTAAACGGGAGTGGGCGTGTCATTCTACATTTCAGGTATGCATGCGACGCCCTCTGCTGATAACACATCCTGGTCCTGTTCAAACAGGTGGAAATGTAGACTGGTTCACTAGATAGCACCAGAGTTCAAAGAACTGAATGGAACTGAATGGAACTGGTTCAAAAAATAGTGCTCTGTTGGTCAAAAACACCCAGAGAGAATGACTGAGCTAGAACATACACTGGCAAAGAGAGAGAAACAGAGAGAGGAAAATAGCTTACAACAGACAGGAAGAGAGACAAGAATTTACAACAAAATCAGAGAAAGAAAGAAAGAAAAGAAAAGAAAGAAAGAAAAAAAAGGGAAAAAAAGGGAAAAGGGAAAGAAAGACAGGGACAAAGTATGTGTAACAAAGAAGGGCAACCTTTTAAACCATTATGATTACTAGAGCACTAACAGGTGAGTTTACCTTGACGGTTAATGTTTACCACAGGTGAGAATACCTTAAAAACCACCTGAATATATTTTGCGATTGATTGATAGATAAGCACATACACGCACATTCTTATCTCCACCACATAAGTGGCAATGGGACATGTTCATATATGCAAATCACATCACTTCTCGACTCTACCCTTTGATGTTGTGCCATCGCACACTACAGTTATGTCACACGCGTGAGCCCAGTGGCCTTTCCAGTTAGGGGCCTGTGTGTGTGTGTGTGTGTGTGTGTGTGTGTGTGTGTGTGTGTGTGTTAGTGTTGCACGGTGTATCGATACTAAAAAGGTATCGCGATGCCTTCACGCAAAAAACAATACGATTTCAGACGTTTTTAGAATCGATACTTTATTAAAATAATAACGTTCTGTGTCTGTGTGAACTGCTGTTCTCACTGCTCCTTTCACGCATCTAGGCAAGTGGGCGTCTCAAGCAGGCAGCTCTGAGTGAGTGAGTGCGCAGCCAACGTCATAGTTCTTTGCCGACAGTTCTAGGCCTTGTGGATAAAACAAAAGGTGCAGTGAAATCTGCAACTATTTCGGATACATCGCGAATTAAGGCAAGCCATCAGGTACACAAAGTCATTTAAAAGCAGTAGGCTACGCATGGAACTTGGCAAAACACCTCGCAGACATATCCCAACATTTTTAAAGAGTTCAAAGAACGACAGGTCAACGAATATGCTATAGAAAACACGACTACATGGTTAGTGCCAAGTTCTTCTCTTATGTTTTAGTCTAGCCTAAGTGAAACGAGTATGGTTCTCTGGGATAAAGCGAACCTTCCTTCATCAATGAATTTTGACGAGACATAACGAGCTGTAATCATTTTGACGAGACATAACGAGCTGTAATCATAGGGTGCTAACGTGATGAAAGCGCAATGTTCACGCCAGAATAACATTACCATAACTTGTAAACGATCTATTTCATGTTCGGTCAGTAGCCTACTACTGGTAATATTTGTCATGGCATGTAGACTGCAATTTGTTCAATAATTATTGCCCAGATGTAGGATAGGCTACCCGAAATGCGCTAATTATTAAAGCCCACAGCATAATACCACCAAAGCGTGTTGAGTCCTAATAATAATAGCGGCGTATTGTTACAGTACGTGCTAGCAAATCATGTTATCAAAGAAATAGACGTAATGTAGTAATGCACACAGATATATTGCAACAGGTAATGGTGTAGGCCTATCTGACGAAGACCTGAGTGGTTGGAACGTCGTACTTGTACACTGGGCGCAAAGAAGACTATCCTCACATTTTCCCCTTTGCAACTGTCAAAGAAATCCCATGAACACGGGAAGGCCTAGGGTAGCCTATACTGTACATCAGATGGCCTAAAGATTAGGCCCCTCTCCATAGTATTCAGTGATTTGCATGCAGTAATTTGAACACTGACCTTGATCTAGCCTAGTTTGGCTATTTAAAGCTACTTTATTGCCAAAACACAACACAATGTAAATTAACTATAACAAACAATAAAGGACTTAATCACAGAAAGTAGGCCTACTATTTTACTGACTATAAAAAAATAATCATTATGTAGGAAGTTTAGAAGTTTAGAACCCAGAATTGACCTACACACTACAAAAGTGCACCAAATTCAACACAAATGACTCAATACACTTGGACGAGGTATGAGTCCTTTCTTCTCCAGATATCTTAGGATTTCGCCGTAGTATCGTTTTAGTATCGAGCATCGTGATATTTATGGCAGGTATTGTATCGAAGTCATAATTTTGGTATCGTGACAACACTAGTGTGTGTGTGTGTGCACCTGTGAGATGAGTGAGACAAGGAAAACAAAGAAAATCAATGATGGCAGAAGACCAAGCACACATGGCTGAGAGTGGATGTGAGAGACAGACGTGGAGTGAGAGGAGGAGAGGACAGGAGGGAGAGAGGACAGGAGGAGGAGAGGACAGGAGGGAGAGAGGACAGGAGGGAGAGAGGACAGGAGGAGGGAGAGAGGACAGGAGGAGGGAGAGAGGACAGGAGGAGGAGAGGACAGGAGGGAGAGAGGACAGGAGGAGGGAGAGAGGACAGGAGGAGGGAGAGAGGACAGGAGGAGGAGAGGACAGGAGGGAGAGAGGACAGGAGGAGGAGAGGACAGGAGGGAGAGAGGACAGGAGGAGGGAGAGAGGACAGGAGGAGGGAGAGAGGACAGGAGGGAGAGAGGACAGGAGGAGGAGAGGACAGGAGGGAGAGAGGACAGGAGGAGGGAGAGAGGACAGGAGGAGGAGAGGACAGGAGGAGGAGAGGACAGGAGGGAGAGAGGACAGGAGGAGGAGAGGACAGGAGGGAGAGAGGACAGGAGGAGGAGAGGACAGAAGGGAGAGAGGACAGGAGGAGGGAGAGGACAGGAGGAGGGAGAGGACAGGAGGGAGGGAGAGAGGACAGGAGAGAGAGAGAAGACAGGAGGAGAATGTGAAATGGAGGAGGGGAGGGCTTGTAGAGCTGGGCTTTCTGCACAGCAGGCTCGTCTCTCACTTTGAAAATGGCTCTGATTTTCCCACAGGGAAGCCGCTTCCGTGGGTGTTCGTGTCCACCTTCCCATAATGCACTGCCACGTGGCAATCCCTCTGCTCCACTATCCGCCAGTACTCTTGCTGCGAGTGAGAGAAAGAGAGAAAGAGAAAGAGAAAGAGAAAGAGAAAGAGAGAGAGAGAGAGAGAGAGAGAGAGAGAAAGAAAGAAAGAGAGAAAGGGGAGAAAAAGACAGCCGTGTTGATTCAGAGACATGGAGAACGGTAAAACCAACTTTGGCTATGTAAGAGGAGATTGCAATAAAACACGGAACACAGAGACAACAGTCTCCAGACAGAAACCTGACCCAGGAAGTAAAAACTTTACTTTTAATAATCTTACTTCAAA